>NC_133328.1:643177923-643511623 GCF_042186555.1 Aquarana catesbeiana
CTCACTAAAAGCATACAAAAAGGATATATAAATAAATATATAAATGATCCTGCGCAAAACCTAGTGATAATATCTTTTGGAATAACCAATACTACAATCATAAATGGTGATTAATCATCACATAACAGTGAAAAATCCCAATAGTGATTCCATCAGTGAAAAAGTCCAACAAATAATTAAGGATAACAGTGTTGATTGTTGATCACGTGACTTGTAATATAAACACCACAGCTATGTGCTCTCAGAACTCTCACCTTAAGGGCATAGATAATATGCTTTAGTACATCCACTGGGGAACGGCCTCAATCCAAGATCCAGAATCAATGGCGGTGCCTGCTCGCTAAAGAGAATTGCATCCCCTCCAGATCGTTGATGCGATCCACATGTAAAAATAAGTGAGCCTCCAATAGTGTATTACCAAAGATACTTAGATTTATTGAATAAAATAACTGCTTACACTATAGCAGCAACAAGCGTGCCAAACATGAACAAAAAAAGGCGTTCAACGCCACCTCATACGTCACTTCCGGTCCACGATAGATGCTTCGGCTTACGTCCTACGCGTTGCTTCACATCACATGACTTCCTCAGGGAACCGGATTGTCTAGAATGTCAGTCTATTTATACCGTGCGGACAGGAAATGGAAGAAACACCATTTTGTTGGAGACACAATGGTTAAATTACAATACCAAGACGGCGGCCATTTTCCTTAAGACCAGTGAAACTTGATACTAGTTTAAATAAAGTTTGTTGGAAGACTAAAAAACTTGTAATTAAGAAAAGGAAGATCCAATCCACCTACAGATAAAAACCTAATATGCTTCGTCACCAAAAGAGACCAAGCTAATGTAATCTTAAATGACGATCAGACATAATAAGTGTTCAAACAAATAACAGCTGTAGAAGTTGTTATCAAATACATGAGACCTGCTCATACAATCATATATAAAAATAATATATAAAATGAATAACTATTTATTGAGTTAAAAAAATTTAAATCGGAAAATTAAAAATCATATGAATCCTCATAGACACCAATACCCAAAGATGTATTTACAGTAAGCCTTCTTGACAAGGGAAAGAAATTTTTGGACCAAGAGTATATACTAAATTTATATTGCACACCGGAAATTAAATATGAGGTTTACATAAGGCAGAAGACACATCAAATCAATAATCACTAATGAAACAATTCAAGTCAAAATGTCTGTTTAACCCCTCAGGTACAAGTGTTCTCATCTTATCTATCCACTTAGATTCATTCTGGCTGAGGGTTCTGATTTTATGATCACCTCTCCATGTTTTGTTGTATCTCTCAATACCCCAAAACAATAATCCAGTTGGATCATTGTAATGCACTAGACCAAAATGTCTAGATACATTATGCTTCGGAAAACCTTTAATAATATTTTGAACGTGCTCTTTGATCCTCACTTTCACTTTCTTTAATAGGGTATATGTTTCCTGTACTGGTTGCTTGAAATTCATTCTTTTTGCCTTGGAATTTTTTTGCATGTTGACAAGCAAAACAATTCTTACAAGGATTTCTTTCTTTCTTCACTGGAAAAGGTTTTTATCCTTGTAAGTATTGTTTTGCCTGTCAACATGCAAAAAAATTCCAAGGCAAAAAGAATGAATTTCAAACATCCAGTACAGGAAACATATACCCTATTAAAGATTTTATTAACTGTCACACAGGAGTGGTCTACGTCTTGCAATGCTCTTGCAAATTACAATATGTAGGGAGAACCAAAAGAGCACAGAAAGTGAGGATCAAAGAGCACGTTCAATATATTAATAGGACTTTTTCACTGATAGAATGCACTGCGATGTCGCAGTGCATTATGGGGCTTGACGCACCGCTCGAATTTGGCGCGAACGCCCCATAATGTTCGTATTTCTACAAACGATCGAACAGCCAATGTTCCAGTCGAACTCATGTTCAACCCGAACATAAAGCTCATCCCTATTGGCAATCATAGAGGTCAGATGTTTCTTGTAGTTGGTGACCAGGATTGCACACATCTCAGGAGGGATTTTGGTCCACTCTTCTTTACAGATCTTCTCTAAATCCTTAAGGTTTTTTGGCTGTCACTTGGCAACTCTAAGTTTCAGCTCCCACCGTAAATTTTTTTATAGAATTAAGGTCTGGAGACTGGCTAGTTCACTCCATGAAGCCAGTGTATTTCTTCTTGTCCACTCCTTTGTTGTCTTGGCGGTATGTTTTTGGGTCATTGTCATGCTGGAAGACTCATTCACAACCCATCTTCAGTGTTCTGGCTGAGGGAAGAAGGTTCTCATCCAAGATTTTACAATACATGGCCCCTTCCATTGACCCCTCAATGCGGCATAGTCACTCTGTACCTTTAGCAGAGAAACAGCCCCAAAGCATAATGTTTCCACCTCCGTTCTTGACTGTAGGGATGGTGTTCTTAAGGTCATAGTCGGCATTTTTCTTCCTCCAAACATGGCGAGTCCCCCTCCTTCACTGGCATGTACAGTCATGCCAATGAACATCTAAATGATGTGCTGTGGCCGGATGAGACCAAAATTGAGGTCTTTGGCATTAACTCGACTCGCTGCTTTTGGAGGAAGTAAAAAAAGCTGACTATGAGCCTAAGAACACCATCTGTACAGTCCAGCATGGAGGTGGAAACATGATGTTTTGGGGCTGTTTCTCTGCTAAAGGTACAGGCCAACTTTGCTGTATTGAGGGGCCAATGGACGGGGCCATATATTGTAAAATATTGGATGAGAACCTTCTTCCTTCAGCCAGAACACTGAAGATGTGTTGTTGATAGGTCTTCCAGCATGTCAATGACCCAAAATATAGCGCCAAGGCAACAAAGGAGTGGTTTAAGAAATAGCACATTAAGGTTACAGAGTGGCCAAGCCAGTCTCCAGGCCTTAATCCTACAGAAAATGTATAGAGGGAGCTGAAACATTGAGCTGCCTGGCAACAACCAAGAAACATTAAAGATTTAGAGAAAATCTGTAACAAAAAATGTGGACCAAAATCCCTCCTCAGATGTGTGCCAACTTGGTCACCAACTACAAGAAAAGTCTTCCCTCTGTGCTTGCCAACAAGGATTTCTCCACCAAGTACTAAATCATGTTTTACTTGGGGATCAAATACTTATTTCACTCATTGAACTGCAACTTAATTCATAGCTTTTGTTGTAAGTGTTTTTTTCTGGATTTTTGGTTGATACTCTGTCTCTGTCATTTAAAATACACCTATGATAAAAATTATAGACCCTTCATTTCTTTGTATGTGGGCAAACTTACAAAATTTGCAGGGGATCAAATACTTATTTCCCCCACTGTATGTGACTCGCGGCCCCTGATAGAGTAGACAGCGGGCCAGAGAGTGCAGAGTGGTATGAGTGCCTGGCAGGTTAGCTGTCAGAAGAGCTGCTTCAGAGTTCCTGATGCCACAGGGATGATGACCAGCAAGATGAGAGGTCAGGAAAAAAATCGGGAACAACAGGTTTTAAAAAGGTCACTTGAAAAACAGGGTGGATTTTGAATGAGTCGGGTAACTCCAGCTCGTAAGGTACATTGTTAATTTTCCTTTTCACAGGAAATAGTCCCACGAATTTAGGGCCCAATTTTATTGAAGGACATGCCAGCTTTAGGTTTGTTGTGGATAGCCATACCTGGTTGCCAGGTTCCAGGATTAATTCTCCTAATTTCTTTTTATCGAAGATCCTTTTGTTTTACTCCTGTGTCTTGGTCATAGTTTCCTGCAGCAGTTTGTTGTTACTGCTGAAGAATTTCATTGGTTCAGAGACCGCAGGAACTGAACATTCTGGAATGGTGCCTGGTAGGAAGGATGGATGGAAACCGTAATTAGCAAAAAATTGAGCTGGTTTCGTAGCAGAATGAGAGGAGTTATTATAGGCAAATTCGACTAAGGGAAGCAGGCAGACCCAGTCATCCTGGGAGAAGGATAAAAAGCAGCGCATGTACTGATTCAGAGTTTGGTTGGTTCTGTTTGCCCATTTGTCTGCGAGTGATATGCCAAAGAGAAAGAGTTCAATGTCCAGGGATCCACATAACGCTTTCCAGAACCTGGAGGTGAACTGTACCCCACAATCAGACACGGTAATGCTTGAAACTCCATGAAGCCTTTTGACTTCTTTAATGAAGACTTGTGCTGTTTCCACAGCTGAAGGTGTCCCCTTCATTGGTATAAAACGAGCCATTTTTGACAGTATATTTACCACCATGAAGATGGTAGTAAAGCTCTCTGCTGGGGGAAGCTCCACTATAAAATCCATTGAGATCATTCTCCATGGTATCTCTGGGATTGACAATGGTTTCAGAAAACCCCAGGCCTTGAACTTTGCTATTTTTATTTCAAATGAAGATGGTGCAGGATTCCACACATCTTCTACAGTCACATACTACCTGGGGTCACCAGAACGTGCGTTGCACAAGTTCAGCAATCTTCAAGACGCTGAAGTGCCCAGCTAACGTGATCATGGTAGAGTTCCAATACCACAACGCTTAAGTCCCGAGGAGGCTTGTTTGATCCGTGACAGTAAGTCTTCCTGTAACACAAGAAAGTTCCCTGAGGGCAGGATGATTGGAGATGTGGCTTCTTCAGAGTCATTAAACATGCGGGATAATGCATTGGGCTTTGTGTTCTTCGACCCAGGTCTATAAGTTACATGGAATTAAAATCTGGAGAAAAATAGTGCCCACCTGACCTGACGTGGCTTTAATCTCTTCGCTGTCCTCAGATACTCCAAATTCTTATGATCTGTATAGACCAGAATTGAATGTGCTGCTCCTATTAAATACCGCCACTCTTCCAGTGCTGCTTTGATAGCCAGGAGCTTACAGTCCCCCACATCGTAGTTCCTTTCAGCTGCCGACAATTTACGTCAGAAAAATGCAACTGGGTATAGTAGAGCTTTGGACCCTTTCCTTTGTGAAAGTACTGCTCTGACCGCTATTTCAGATGCATCAACTTCTAGAACAAATGGCAGAGCCAGGTCAGGATGTTTCAAGATGGATGCAAACATGAACAACTTCTTCAGGGTTTCAAAGGCGGCCTAAGCTTCAGAAGACCAGTGGAATCAGATGGTTAATTCGGTGATGGGGCAATGAGGGCAATGATGGCAGAAAACCCCCTAATGAATTTTCGGTAGAAATCGGCAAATCCGATGAAACAATGGATCCCTTTTTCATCTGCAGGAACTGGCCAGTCCAGGATAGTGGTAACTTTCTGAGGGTCCATTTTAATTCCTTCAACTGAGATAATAAGTGCAAGAAATTGAATGCTCTGTAGTTCAAATTTGCATTTTTCTGGTTTTGCATATAGGCCATGCTGCCGAAGCCGGGTTAACACACTCTTGACATGCCTGCGGTGGTCATCCATTGAGGACGAAAAAATTAGGATATCGTCTAGTTATACTATGATAAACAGATCTAGATAGTCTCGAAAGATGTCGTTGACAACATTTTGGAAAGTGGCCGGAGCATTACGTAGACCGAATGCCCGAATCAGGTGCGGAAAGCTGTTTTCCACTCATCCCCTTCTCTTATGCAAAGTAGGTTGTAGGCTCCCTGGTGATCCAACTTGGTGAAGATAATCGCAGCTCCAAGCCTTTGAAATAACTTGGGTACCAGAGGCAGTGGGTAGCGATTTTTAACAGTAATTTTGTTTAACTCCCGATAATCTATACAGGGACGTAAGGTGTGATCCTTCTTTTCAACTAAGAAAATGCCTGCACCTGTCGGAGAGGCGGATGGGCGATTAAATCCTTTCTTCAAATTATCATCAATGTATTCTCTCAGTGTGTCCAGTTCTAGTTCAGTTAGGGGAAAGATCCTCCCAAAAGGAACTTTGGCCCCTGGCAGGAGCTCGATCAGACAGTCATAGGACCTGTGGGGAGGAAGAGACTCTGCACCCTTCTTACTGAACACATCCAATAAATCATGAAACGCCCCTGGGACTGATTGGCACATTTCAGCATCAGAGTCCAGACAGTGTTGCTGACAGTAAGTAGAAGGAAACTTGATTTACCCGGTGACCCAGTTGATGTGAGGGCTGTGGGCCTGTAGCCAGGGCATGCCTAGGATGATGGGAAATAGAGGTGACAAGATGGCATCCAGGCATAGTAATTCTTGGTGGTGATTGGAAATGGTGGCCAGCAATGGAACAGTTTCTTGTTTGAGCAGACCTGATTTAATGGCGGTCCCATTGGCCAGATGCACAGATAGTCCCCAGGTTTTTGTAATGGAATCAGGTGTTTAGCTGCAAAGGACAAGCCCATAAAGCATCTGCATGCTCCGGAATCAATAATGGCGGACACCTGGATGTTCCTTCCTGGGAGCTGTAACAGAATGGGAAGAGCGAGATTAGAAGACTTGTTGGGTAAAACGGAAATATGAGTAGACGAGACTGATAGGTACTTACGTAGTTTCGCTGGACAGGATCTCACGTAATGCCCTGGTTTTGCACAATACATGCACAGATTGTGCTGTCGACAGCGTTGGCACTCTTCTGTAGTGAGGGAAGGAGGGAGCAGGCCCAGTTGCATGGGCTCAGATGTATCAGGAGCCAGAACTACCGTAGCTGGAGGAGCCTGGCTGGGGAAGCTGTGAACTTTGGGTAACATCCAAAATTGGACGATATTGTCCTGAGGATCTCTCGGATCTACGTTCTCTCAGATGTCGATTGATCTGTATTGAGAAGTTGATGAGGGCATCCAGAGATTGAGGTACCCCTACCCGTGCTAGCTCATCCTTTAGGGGATCTGATAGGCCCATACGGAATTGGTAATGGAGAGCAGCATCGTTCCAATTTGTGTGGGAACTCCAATGCTTGAGTTCAGCCACATAGTCCTCAGCCATTCTGCGGCCTTGCTGGAGGGAATGTAGTGCTGTTTCAGCTGTGGCAGTTTGCTGGGGGGTCCTCGTACAGTTTTGACATGGCGTCAAAGAAGGTGGTGAGGTTTGTTAAGGATGCAGCTTTTTGTTCCAGGATGTTGTGCCCAGGCTTGAGGCTCCCCCAGAAGCAACAAAATGACAAACCCACCTTGGTTTCCTCCAGGGAGAAGGTACATGGCTGTAAGCCAAAGTAAAGTTCACAAGCTTTGCGG
This sequence comes from Aquarana catesbeiana, assembly GCF_042186555.1. Taxonomy (NCBI): domain Eukaryota; kingdom Metazoa; phylum Chordata; class Amphibia; order Anura; family Ranidae; genus Aquarana; species Aquarana catesbeiana. The sequence goes on from NC_133328.1 coordinate 643,185,040, forward strand.
AACGCTCTGTAATTGCTGCGTTATCCAGAAAATATTTCAGGCGTAGGTACCCTTGGTTCCTGGGTAGCATGACCATGGCAGGTGTGGAAGATGTACTGGCCGGAGTTGCAGAGGGATGAGCTGCGCCTTAAGGATTGGCAGGGGATGACAGGGCTTGGACCCGTTCTTCCAGTCGGGTGTACCCTTCTTGCAAAATTTTTGACGCCTTGCATCATACCCGCCAGGTGTTGGCAAAGTTCATCCATGGGGGAGGTTCCTCGCTCGGGCTCAGACATGACTGTCTGATACTGTCACATTCTCACGTACCTTGTAGAGGAAGCCCTCCCTTACCTATCTGACTCGTAGCCCCTGATAGAGCAGACAGGGGGCCTGAGAGTGCAGAGTGGTATGAGTGCCTGGCAGGTTAGCTGTCAGAAGAGCTGCTTCGGAGTTCCTGATGCCACAGGGATGATGACCAGTGAGATGAGAGGTCAGGACAGCGGGCAGGCTGAAAACTGGATCAGCTGATATCAGGACACCACGTACCTGGATATAGGAATTGGCACACAGCAGATTGGTCTGAGGGATATGGAGCACAGGCAGGAACAGACAAGCTGGGTCATTCCCTGGCAGGAGATACCGGAACAGATGCAGAAGCCAAGGCAGGTTGGGGTACAGGCCGGGTCGGTAACAAAGGATTAAGTGCACCAGCCCGGCCAGCAGCAGGGTTTCTTTTGAAGTGCACTTCCTGAAATAAGGAAAGGGTTTGACAAAGATTGTCAAACCAATGTCATAGCATTGCCAGTTAGACAGGACCCTAACATAGTATAGGAATCAGTGAAAAGAAAAAAAGGCGCCTCTAAGTGCAGAAGTAAAACTTTATATTTCCCAAAAGGGATAAAAACACTTACAAAAGGGTGGATGAGTAGGAGCACATCATAATGGTAATATGGCAGGTGGTCCAGCGGTCTGGTCTCCGGAGGTGTAATTCTATGGTAGCATATTCTGAAGTGGCCGGCAGCCACTGGTCCACTTATGTATATGTTTTGCAATTGTTTCACATATCTTGTGAAGTATCTACTGCTATTTCATCTCTGTTTGGTTGTTTTATTTTGTGAGTGTACAAAATAAATTCACTCTTCAGCCCAGATGTGTTAGTGAGTGTGGTGATGCTCCAAGAGCCTCTGGCACTGAGACCAGGGTATCCGAGGAACAATGGCTTCTTCAGGGGTAAGAGCTACATGTAGGGGCTTGTCTGGGATTTCCTGTTCCGTGAATGAATAACTACAGCTGCCATATGCCCAAGAGTAAATAGGGACCCTTTCATCACCAGCCAGTGGTATAGAGAGCAAAGTGGTCAACCAGGCCTGAGCATAGTTCTGGATGTCTTTGGAGTCACCTGGATAGAACAGATTCCTCAGGTAGTGATGGCCTTAGCTCCAGAACAATGGGTGTTCATATTGAACTTGAAGGTGGACCAGGCAATCTCCCAAACCTACATGCTACTAAACTTCAGAAGAGGAATCCCAGCCTGTTTCCCTGGTTCCAGTCTATAGATGACTAATGACACCGAAGCTCATCTACTTCAGCAAAGAATGCCGTACGCCAGCCCAGAGAGCACAAGTCAGACAGCGCCAACAGAAGGAACTTCTGTACCAGTACCCATGGCTATGATAGGGCCTAAATTCATTGCCACTCTGGGAGAATTTGTGGGAAAGTTCCAGAAGACTAGTCCAGTATACACCAGGTTCAGTTGCTGGAAATTAAGGACCTTTTCAGTGGACCAATCAATACCTGCTCATGAGGACAGGCTATGAAGTGTGGTTTGAACAACTGAAAATGTCCGTTTTTGTATTGAATTACACTGTTTAAGAGAGGGATGTCTGTGGATCTCCAAAACATTGTTGGAACCATCACTTTGATCCCCACAGAAAAAGGAAACAAGTCTAATCAATTAGATATGCCAACTAAGGATGAGCTTTATGTTCAGGTCGAACATGAGTTCAACTCGAACATTGGCTGTTGAACCGTTCGTCGAAATACGTAAATTATGGGGCGTTCGTGCCAAATTCGAGAGGTGCGTCACGCCCCATAATGCACTGCGACATCGCAGTGCATTGCTTTCTGATGATTGGCCAAGCATGCACTATGACCTGCATGCTTTGGCCAATCACAGCACCATCAGCGTGCCTTTGGCCAATTATGGCTCAAGGGGTTAAGTCCACGCCCCACACTATATAAGGCCGCCTGCACGTCGGCCCTGTGTAGTGTGTTGCTGGTGTTGACTGAGAGAGAGTTTCATTTAGATTGAGCAGGCAGGCGATTCAGTTATATATATATATATATATATATATATATATATACACTGTATCCAGTTTAGCTAGATCTGACTGCAGGCCGTTCCTGGTGTACTGTTTCTAATATACTTCAGGCAGGCAGATGATTCAGCTAGCTGCAATGCATTTAATATATATACAGTCTTGTGTGTGTGTATATATATATATATATATATATATATATATATATATAAAATATATACATCCACTGTATCCAGTGTAGCTAGATCTGACTGCAGGCTGTTCCTGGTGTACTTTTTCTAATATACTGTCAGGCAGGCAGGTGATTCAGTGAGCTTCAGTGCATAAAATATGTATACAGTCTCCTACATATATATATCCACTGCATTCCCGTCTTGCCAAGCCTATATCTGACTGCAGGCCATTCCTGGTTTACGTTTTCAAATATACTTTCAGGCAGGTGATTCAGTGAGCTGTAGTGCATAAAATATATATACAGTCTCCTAATTATATATCCACTGCATTCTAGTCTAGCCAAGCCTATATCTGACTGCAGGCCATTCCTGGTGTACGTTTTCAAATACACTTTCAGGCAGGCAATTCAATAATCTGCAGTGCATTAAATATATATACATTCTCCTACATATATATACAGTATCTCACAAAAGTGAGTACACTCTTCACATTTTTGTAAATATTTTATATCTTTTCATGTGACAACACTGAAGAAATTACACTTTGCTACAATGTAAAGTAGTGAGTGTACAGCTTGTATAACAGTGTAAATTTGCTGTACCTTCAAAATAACTCAACACACAGCCATTAATATCTAAACTGCTGGCAACAAAAGTGAGTACACCCCTAAGTGAAAATGTCCAAATTGAGCCCAAAGTGTCAATATTTTGTGTGACCACCATTATTTTCCAGCACTGCCTTAACCCTCTTGGGCATGGAGTTCACCAGAGCTTCACAGGTTGCCACTGGAGTCCTCTTCCACTCCTCCATGATGACATCTCAGAGCTTGTGGATGTTAGAGACCTTGCACTCCTCCACCTTCCATTTGAGGATGCTCCACAGATGCTTAATAGGGTTTAGGTCTGGAGACATGCTTGGCCAGGCCATCAACTTTACCCTCAGCTTCTTTAGCAAAGCAGTGGTCATCTTGGAGGTGTGTTTGGGGTCGTTATCATGTTGGAATACTGCCCTGCGACCCAGTTTCCGAAGGGAGGGGATCCTGCTCTGCTTCAGTACTTTACAGTACATATTGGCATTCACGATTCCCTCAATGAACTGTAGCTCCCCAGTGCCGGCAGCACTCATGCAGTCCTAGACCATGACACTCTTACCACCATGCTTGATTGTAGGCAAGACAAACTTGTCTTTGTACTCCTCACCTGGTTGCCACCACACACGCTTGACACCATCTGAACCAAATAAGTTTATCTTGGTCTCATCAGTCCACAGGACATGGTTCCAGTAATCCATGTCCTTAGTCTGCTTGTCTTCAGCAAACTGGTTGTGGGCTTTCTTGTGCATCATCTTTAGAAGAGGATTCTTTCTGGGACGACAGCCATGCAGACCAATTTGATGCAGTGTGCAGAGTATGGCCTGAGAACTGACAGGCTGACCCCCCACCCCTTCGACCTCTGCAGCAATGCTGGCAGCACTCATACATTTATTTCCCAAAGACAACCTCTGGATATGATGCTGAGCACGTGCACTCAACTACTTTGGTCAACCATGGCGAGGTCTGTTCTGAGTGGAACCTGTCCTGTTATACCGCTGTATGGTCTTGACCACCGTGCTGCAGCTCAGTTTTAGAGTCTCGGCAATCTTCTTATAGCCTAGGCCATCTTTATGTAGAGCAACAATTCTTTTTTTCAGATCCTCAGAGAGTTCTCTACAATGGGGTGCCATGTTGAACTTCCAGTGACCAGTATGAGAGAATGAGAGCGATTAACACCAAATTTAACACACCTGCTCCCCATTCACACCTGAGACCTTGTAACACTAACCAGTCACAAGACTCTGGGGAGGGAAAATGGCTAATTGGGCTCAATTTGGACATTTTCACTTAGGGGTGTACTCACTTTTGTTGCCAGCGGTTTAGACATTAATGGCTGTGTGTTAAGTTATTTTGAGGAGACAGCCATTAATGTCTAAACCGCTGGCAACAAAGTGAGTACACCCCTAAGTGAAAATGTCTAAATTGGGCCCAATTAGCCATTTTCCCTTCCCAGAGTCCTGTGACTGGTTAGTGTTACAAGGTCTTAGGTGTGAATGGGGAGCAGGTGTGTTAAATTTGGTGTTATCGCTCTCATTCTCTCATACTGGTCAATGGAAGTTCAACATGGCACCCCATTGCAGAGAACTCTGAGGATCTGAAAAAAAGAATTTACACTGTTATACAAGCTGTACACTCACTGCTTTACATTGTAGCAAAGTGTCATTTCTTCAGTGTTTTCACATGAAAATATATAATAAAATATTTACAAAAATGGGAGGGTTGTACTCACTTTTGTGAGATACTGTATATATCCACTGCATTCTAGTCTAGCCAAGCCTATATCTGACTGCAGGCCATTCCTGAAGTACGTTTTCAAATACACTTTCAGGCAGGCGCTTCAGTGATCTGCAGTGCATAAAATATATATACAGTCTCCTACATATATATCGACTGCATTCTAGTCTAGCCAAGCCTATATCTGACTGCAGGCCATTCCTGGTGTACCTTTTCTAGTAAACTTCAGGCGGTGTTTTGCTAATAAAATTTAACAGCATGTCTGGAAGGCCACCAAGGAGAGGCAGATGCTAACAGGCCACTAAAAGAGGGCAAGCAGGCTCTGTGTCTACAGCCAACAGTGCTGGTCGTGGACACGTTGCATCCTCAGCATGTGGCCATGAGGCACGCTTGTCCTTTTTTTGGGCAGCTGGCCATGTTGATCCACAACATGCAGAAGAGTTAGTAGAGTGGATAACTAAGCCGCCCTCATCCTCCTCATCCTCTGTCACCCAGGCTCAGAGTATCTTTCCTGCCAATGCAGCTGCCAAAGCGGCCTATTCCATCGGCTCAATGTCATCAGTCACTCATTCCCTAGCCCCACCATCATGCACGGAGGAGTCCCCCCGAACTGTTCGACCACAGTGTCGGGTACATGCTGCAGGAGGATGCGCAGCGTTTTGAGGGCTCCGATGATGGTACCCAGGTTGAGGAAGGCAGTAACGTGAGCCCAGAGAGAGGTCGTACCCAACAAGGACAAGAAACTTGCAGTCATGTTCCCGCAGCTGCAGCATACTGCCAGGTTTTCTCCAGTGACGAGGAGGGAGGGGATGATAAGGTCACTGACTCTACGTGGGTGCCTGATAGAAGAGAGGAGGAGGAGGCACATCTCCAACGAGGCAGGATGTCCTCCAGAGGCCAGCTTAAGGGCAGCGACCCGACTGCATCACACTGCAGAGCTTCACATGTGCAGGGCGCTGCTGACTCCCCGCGTATTTTGAAAAGTTCTTTGGTGTGGGCTTTTCTGATACGTGTGCAGCAGATCGCACCGTTGCTGTTTGCAATATACGTCTGAAGCATATCAAGCGTGGCCAAAACAGCAGCCGCTTGGGCATCACATGCTTGACCAGACATATGTCAACCTCCCAAGTAGTCCGTTGGCAACAGTACATACCTTGCTCCTCATTAACTGGGATCTCCAACCCCACTATACCTTCAGTCCTCTCAGAAACCTGCACTGAGAGGAATGAAGGTGTAGAATTAGGTGTGCCAAGTACTTGTGGGCAATCTGCTATCGCTACACCAACATCCGATTGTAGCAGGCAAATTTCCCTACCCCAGTTGCTAAACCGTTTAAAGAAATTCAGTCCCAGCCATCCACATGCTCAGCGGCTGAATGCTAGCTTGGCTAAATTGCTAGCACTCCAACTGCTGCCTTTTCAGCTGGTAGACTCTGCCCCCTTCTGTGAATTTGTGGAATGTGCGATACCTCAGTGGCAGGTTCCCAAACGCCATTTCTTTTCATGGAAGGCCATTCCGGCTCTCTACCGGCATGTGGAAGGTATTGTCTTGCCCTCGTGGACAGGGCAGTCAGCGATGAGGTGCATATTACCGCTGACTCATGGTCCAGCAGGCATGGACAGGAACGTTACCTTTCTTTCACTGCGCACTAGGTAACTCTGCTGGCAGCTGGGAAGGATGCAGGACAGGGTGCAGTATTGTTGGAGCTTGTTCTGCCACCACGCCTCCAAAATGCTAGTAGTGGTGATTCTGCCACACCTTTCTCCTTCACTCCCTCCTCTTCTTCCTCTATGGCCTCTTCCTCTGCAGATTTGTCCTCGGAACCAGCGGTGCTCCATAGGCTTTCTAGGGGCTACACAAGAACTCTGCAAAAAGATGCCATGCAGAATTTGAGATGGTCTGCTTAGGGGACAGGAGCCACACTGGGGCAGAGATTCTGTCAGCTCTGCGGGGGCAGACTCAGAGGTGGTTGACGCCATGCCAGCTTCAGCCAGGAATGGTGGTTTGCGACAATGGCACCAACCTCCTCTCCGCCCTCCGACAGGGACACTTGACCCATGTTCCCTGTTTGGCTCGCATCCTTAATTTGGTGGTGCAGCAGTTCTTGTGCAGGTACCCGGGCTTACAGGGTCTCCTGAGGCAGGCCAGGAAAGTCTGTGGGCTTTTCTACTGGTCATATAATGTCAGAGCTCGGCTGGCTGACCTTCAAGAGGAATGCAACCTGCCCAAGAACCGCCTCATTTGTGACATGCCCACCAGGTGGAACTCAACGTTAGCAATGCTGCAGCGGCTGCACACGCAGCAGAGGGCCTTCAATGAGTACCTGTGTGAGTATGGCACCAGGACAGGGTCAGGGGAGCTTGGCTTTTTTTCACCACGCCAGTGGCTACTGATCAAGGATGCATGCACTCTCCTGTCACTGTTTGAGGAGGCCACGAGGATGGTGAGCAGTGACAGTGCATGCATCAGTGATACTGTCCCTCTTGTCTTCCTGGTGGAGCACACGCTTCTTGGAATAATGGACAGGGCACTTAAGGGCAGAACAGAGGGAGGAAAAGGAGGACTTCCTTACCTCTCAAGTCCCCCTTTATCCAGACAGTATTCGGGCCCGCCGATCAACGGGCCCGATCAGCGGGCCCGCCGATCACACAGAAAGAGGAGGAGGATGATAAGGATTGTGTCAGCACGGAGGTGGAGCCTAGCACTCAGCATCAGCAGCAGTCTTCAAGGGATCATTTTCAGTCCCCAGAAACCCATGGACTTGTACGTGGCTGGGAGGAGGTGGCTGTGGATCATGTCATCCTTAGTGACCCAGAGGACTCCGGATCGAATGCCTCAGCAAACCTTCGCTGCATGGCCTCTCTGATCCTGCAAAGCCTGCTAAAGGACCCTCGTATTCGTGGTATCAAGGAGAAGGATCCTTACTAGCTTGCAACCCTTCTTGATCCACGTTACAAGGGTAAGGTCGCGGAATTTATCCAGCCCTGGACAACGTGTTGCTGAGGCTTCAGTCAGTCACAGAAAGAGCGGTGGAGAAGGTGGACGTCTGACCGATGCGTTCAGGCAATTCTTAAGTCCGCAGCCCCAAGGTCTGATCAGTTCCAGCAACCATCGCCACCGTCTGATTTACATGGTGCAGGAATACCTAGGGACAAGATCAGACTTGGAGACCTTTCTAACCGAAAATGAGGGCTTTGTAACCGATCAGAGTGTGCCTGTCCACAGACTCAGTTGATCGGCTCACCTTCATAAAAATGAATCAGTCTTGGATCTGCAGCTACCAAGCACCTGATGCTGATGTAACTGATTAATTTTTCTATGAATGTGAGATCCCTTGAAGACTACCTATGCTGAGTGACTACCCTGTTATGCTGAGTGACTATCCTATTCCTCCTCAATGTTCATGTTGATAGCTTCTAAGAACATTTTTGTTTCAGGGCACCACCACCAATGCCTAAGGCCCAATTTTTCTGCCCCTGTTTATCAGGGGCGTGTAATTACAATTTTTGCTGTAATATTTCACAGCAGGGCTCATTCCTGCACTCAACTAGAGTATCTGTGAGGGGTTGCAGTGTTGTGGCACCACTACCACTGCCTAAGGCCCAATTTTTCTGCCCCTGTTTAACAGGGGCACGTAATTAAAATTTTTGATGCAATATTTCACAGCAGGGCCCGTTTTTGCACACACCAAGAGTAACTGTGAGGGCTTATAGCAGTGGTTCTCAACCTGGGGGTCGAGACCCCCTCGGGGGTCGAATGATTATTTGCCAGGGGTCACTGAATCCTAGGCTGTTCCTGAAGCCTGCACTGCTCTCCCAGCCTTTTTGCAGCCGCCCAGCAGGGCTGTTCCTGGAGCCCGCGGCCGCCCACTCAGCCACTTTGTAGCCGCCCATTCAGTTCACGGCGTGGCTGGGGGCAGAGACTAGAGAGCCAGAGCTGACTGGTGAGGAATGTGAAGTGGGAGGGAGGAGACCCTATCTCCTGATTTCGGCATAGGTGTCACTGCTACGAGACATTACAAAGTCGGAGACACAGTGAGTAACACTACCTGTGATTATAGTTGCCAATAAAAGTCCCCACTACAGTTCTCAGATCAGCAGATGACCTTGATCAAGAGCACCTAAGCTGATCAGAACTCCCCTCAGCATTGCCACTCATCCCAACTCCCCGTCAGCACTGCCACTCATCCCATTCCCCCCACCAAGGAGTAAGAGAAGGAATAAAAATAGAGGATACATGAAAGGGACAGGAAAGGAGGGGGGGAACAAAGGAAAAGGGAGAGAAAGCTTAAGAGAAAGAAAAAGAAAGACGGCTAGAGAGAGGGATGGGGAAAAAAAACAAGAAATTAGGATAGCGAGAGATAATAGGGAAAGAAAGAAGAACAAAGAGAAAGAGTGGTACATCCTAAAACGTACCATAAGGGGCTTTAATACTGTACGAGTGGAAGGGACTCGGGGAGCGCTCAATGTCCGTGGGTTAGGGGCGCAAATTACTTGTCTTGCCTTGGGTGCTGACAACCCACGCTACAAAAATAATTTTACTGTTCCCCACAACTGTCACGGGTCACGGCACTAGAAGGTTGAGAACCACTGGCTTACAGTGTAGTGGCACCACCACCACACCACAACCAAAGGCCCTATTTTTCTGCCCCTGTTCAACAGGGGCATGTAATTACAATTCTTGATATAATATTTCACAGCAGAGCCCGTTCCAGCGCCCACCAAGTGTAACTGTGAGGGCTTACAGTGTTCTGGTACCACCAACACCTAAGGCCCATCTTTCTGCAGAGTATATAGGGCAGGCCGTATAGTATATACAGTCGTTCCCCTACTTTCAAACATCCGACTTACAGATGTCTCCTACATACAAACGGAGGGGGCCAACAGGAAGTGAGAGGAAATCTACCCCTAGAAAGGAAAAATTCTCTCCTGTAATGCCCTGTACACACGGTCGGACATTGATCGGACATTCCAACAACAAAATCCATAGATTTTTTCCGACGGATCTTGGCTGAAACTTGTCTTGCATACACACAGTCACACAAAGTTGTTGGAAAATCCGATCGTTCTAAACACGGTGACGTAAAACACGTACGTCGGGACTATAAACGGGGCAGTAGCCAATAGCTTTCGTCTCTTAATTTATTCTGAGCTCGGGTGGCACTTTGTGCATTGGATTTGTGTACACACGATCAGAATTTCCGACAACGGATTTTGTTGTCGGAAAATTTTATAGCAAGCTCCCAAACTTTGGGTGTCAGAAATTCTGATGAAAAATGTGTGATGGAGCCCACACACGGTCGGAATTTCCGACAACAAGGTCCTATCACACATTTTCCGTCGGAAAATCCGACCATGTGTACAGGGCATTAGAGTTAATATGGGAAAAGGTGTCTCCACTGATGCTTTATCACCAATCCTTGTTTCCCTAATAACCCCAAATTTTCAGACTCCAACTGGGACAGAAAGTGAGGTGAAATCTTCTGAACAGGGGCATAGACAGCAAAACAAATGTTACAGGGGTGATAACCCTATGTTATCCAAAAAGCTTAAAAATGTATTTTTTTGGCTGGAGCTACACTTACAAAATCTACCTGTTCCAAATTACAAACAGATTCAACATAAGAACAAACCTACAGTCCCTGTCTTGTTTGGATCGCCTGTATACGGCTGTTGAGAGTATATAGGGCCTGGGGGCCCCACGCCTTTTCTTTTTTTTAATTTGGGTAAGGAGTTCACCTTAATTCCATACAAGGGGCTTGGTAATGGGCTGGGGGGGGGTACCGATGCCGTTTTTCTCAATAATTTATATCCATATTGCCAGGACCCGACATTACATTACAGCCGCAAGCAGTTTTAAATGACTTTTATTCCTTTAGAAATGTCATTTTGTGCAGGGACTGTTCTAAACATGGGAAACACGCGCCACTTTACAGACATACTATAGACACCCCCCAGGTATGATATTTAAAGGAATATTTCACTTTTATTTTTTCACTTTAAGAATTATTAAAATCACTGCTCCCGAAAAAAATGGCCATTTTTAAAACTTTTTTTGCATTGATACATGTCCCTGGGGCAGGACCCAGGTCCCCAAACACTTTTTAGGACGATTACTTGCGTATTAGCCTTTAAAATTCACACTTTTTGTTTTTCACGTTCGAGTCCCATAGACTTTAACGGTGTTCGAATGTTCGCGCAAACTTTCAGTCCGTTCGCATGTTCTGCCACAAACTGAACCAGGGGGTGGTCGGCTCATCCCTAATGCCAATGCTACCAAAGTCCCTGGCGATTTGATAGGACCTTCCACCATGATGCCAGTGCTAGTGGAAGGAATCTATGCAAGATCTCTTCTTGACTCAGGTGTTCAAGTGAATTTGCTGACTCAAGACTTTTACAAGTTTTACACTTTGTTTATGCCTCTGCAAACGTTGGAGGACTTAGAGGTTCAAAGCATCAGAACAGTGAAGTACCCCTCTAATGGTTACTTATAGATTGAGTTGTCATAACTTCCGGTTCCGGCGCCACATGAGGAGGAGGTGAGCAGCTCCAGCTCCCGCACAGCTCCTCACAAAACCGGCATTTAAGCCAGCCACAGCACCGGGGAAACCCCCCACAGCCTCCGCTCCATCCCTGGCAGGCATGGACCGCTTCGTGGAGCGATCATAGGCTCGGGCGCTGTCATCGCCCCCCTCCACAGCTCCGCCGGCGGGAGACACCGCGGCCGAAACAGCCAAGATGGCGGCCGCTCCGGATTTAACAGAGCGGCCTCAGCAGCAGACACAACCTCCCCCTGCCCCAGCTGTGACAGACACCGACCCCACATCCCCTGCCAACATTGCCCAGGCTGTAGTTCAACTACTGGGGCCATCTCTTACAGCCACTGTGGACGCAGCGGTACACAGAGGGCTGGAACAGCTACATATAGAAATCCAGGCTCAGGCCCAGCGCATCACCCAGGCGGAGGAAAGGATTTCAATATTAGAAGATGATTGCACTGCCTCATCTGCAGCTCTTGCACGCATTAATGCTTCACAGAGAGACATATGGGACAAACTCGACGATTTGGAAAATCGCTCAAGAAGAAACAATCTGCGTATCATTGGCTTACCAGAGTCGATCCCAGCCTCCCACCTTACAAATATCTGTGCGAAAACCATCCCAGAGCAACTTGGCCTCCGCATACCGTGCACGATTGAACGAGCACACCGCATGGGTCAATACTCTGACACACGCGCTAAACCTCGACATGTGATAGTGAAGTACTTAAATTACGCCGACAAAAACGCCATAATGCAAAAATTTCGTCGCACACGCTCACTGGTGGTAGATGGCGCGAAACTGCTACTTTTCGCGGACTATTCCATAGAGGTAATGAAACAACGCAAAGCATTCTCCTCGGTATGCTCCACTCTGCACCACAATCAGATCCGATTCTCCCTAGCATATCCAGCTGTCCTCCGCGTTCAAACGCTTGAAGGGGAGCAACTCACCTTTCGCACACCTGAAGAGGCGGAGACCTACCTAACCAACAGAAGCTCCGAAATGGAACACAGTGCCGCGGCGGAGGGATCACCATCGTCATCCTCACAGCGTCCATATGATCCCCCTAAGCACCCCCGAAGCCCGACTAAACCTCCATATAAATGCAGCCGCTTCACCAACCAAGAAGTTCGCTCTGGGAACCGTTGAAGAAACTGACGGAGGACTCCACAATATCACCCCTTTTCCACATCGCCATCTCAGGACGGGTAGTATCAATCCATCTTTTTTGTTTTATTATTAAGATGAGGATACTTGTGATGTCTCTATAAACCGCCTTACATGCCCGTTATAGAACACTACCCCTTCTAACCTGTAGCTGGAAGCTACGCAGTTAAGAATTCTACAGTTATAATGTCACAGTCATGTTATTAACAACAGCTATAGTCCCTCACTACCTGGGAAACCTTCCTTTTCAAGGACACTTGCAATGTTATGATTACTGGTACTTTCTGTTTTCTGGTATACTTAAAGCCTAATTTTAAGAGGGGGCTCTCCCCTGTGTTTGGCGTACCTCACCATTGATTAATTTAAACATGCACTACCTCCTCAGGGGATCCCCCCCAAACCACCCCCCCTTTCTATCCTGCACCCCCCCCTCCCTACTTCCCTTTCCTCTCCCCTACCTTCCCTATCCCCACCCCCTGTTGCTACCACCCTGCCCCTACGTGAGGAGCTGGCAATCAATGGGAGCTACGCTAACGAGATAGGTGAGACCTCATGTGGAAAAAAGAGAAGTCCACGACTCAAGTTATGTATTTCCTTATACGATATACTGCTTTATTAATGTTTATAATTTATTGTTGCTTAGAAAAGTTTAAGTTCATGTTTGCCATCCTAATTCTTGTGTCTTCAGGGGTTTTGAGGCGCTTTGGCGGCTCCCAAGAGGTAGATAACGCATTCACTCAGGGGTTTCTATGCAAATTCCTGAACCAAACCACTTTCAAACACCAAATATGTCACAGTCTGCACTTGGGAGTCACCTAAAGTTTGTCTCGTGGAATGTCAAGGGACTGCGCTCCCCTAACAAACGTATGTCCATCCTCAGACACCTGCGGCGTCTCCGGGCAGATGTGGCTCTACTTCAGGAGACGCATCTGGCTGCAGACGATATGCAACGTCTTCGCAGATTGTGGGTGGGCTCTGTCTATGGCTCCCCAGCAGTGGGTCGTAAGGCAGGTGTTGTTATCCTTCTACATAAAAATCTACAACACACAGTCAGAGAAGTTAAGGTTGATTCGGAGGGAAGAAAAATGACGCTACATCTGACTATAGATGGCAAACACATAGCACTTACTAACATATATGCTCCCAATTCTCCTGACACCTCCTTCTTCCAGGATTTAGTGAAATGGGTGCTAACTACACCAGAGACACTACACCTCTTGGGCGGGGACTTTAACTCAGTCATGTCTCCCCTAGCTGATCGCACAGGCCCCCCTCCACATAGAACACACACCCATACCCCCTCATCATCTGCATCCACCCTATTGTCACAAGCCATCGCCTCCATGCAATTTGTGGATGTCTGGCGCTTAATGCACCCGACGGAACGGGAATACTCCTTCTTTTCACCCCCTCATAATACGTTTTCACGTATAGATTATTTTTTTGCCTCCCCAGCCCTAAGCTCTATAACCAGTACACCAGACATACAAGAGGCAGTAATTTCAGACCACAGCCCAATCGTGATTCATCTCACCCAAACAGCTCGCTCATCTCCCTCCCCTACTTGGCGCTTCCCCTCCTATTTAGCTTATAATGAGGACTTTCAACATACACTATACTGCGCCTGGGAGGAGTACATTTCCACTAATAGAGCCCACATTACAGATCCTAACCTATTCTGGGAAGCAGGCAAGGCCTTCTTAAGAGGTAAAATAATTTCATACACAACCCAGTTTAAAAAAAAAGCCAAACAACAGTATAGTAAATCAAGCGAAACTCTACGCCTGGCTCATGAGCAGCTCACAATAAACCGCACCATAGAAAACATACAAAAATGGAGACAGGCCAAATCCACCTTCGACCTATGGGCAGAACAGCATGAAGCGGCCAAAACATCATACTCTCAGTTACATTTTCATAGATTTGGAAACAAGGCTGGTAGACTACTGGCCAAAATGTGCTCAGGCCCCAGACGTCCCACCCGTATCTCAGCTCTTAGAGCTAAGACAGGCTCTATGATCACCTCCCCAGCTGAAATTAGCAACCTACTCGTAGAATACTATACCAATTTATACAAAGCTGACCCGACTGACTTAACTACCACCGACTTACTGCTCGACAAAATACGTCTTCCCAAACTCCACCACACACAATTAGAGTTGATTAACGCCCCCATCACTATTGACGATATTCTATCCACGATCAAAAACATGGCCTCGGCCAAAGCCCCGGGACCCGACGGATACACTGCTGAATTCTATAAAATGACCAAAGAATTCATCCCTGCTACTTTAAAACATGTCTACGCAGCTATGTGGGACGGAGGGCCCTATCTTCCTACGGGAACACAGGCCCACATCAAATTAATCTCTAAGAAAGGGAAAGACCCCCTACTGCCAGGCTCATACCGGCCGATATCATTAATAAATGTTGATGTCAAAATCCTATCCAAAATAATTGCTTCACGGCTAGCTCCTCTACTGACATCCCTATTACACCCAGCCCAATCTGGCTTTGTTCCGGGCAGATCGGCCACCTTAAACATTCGAAAAGTATTAATAGCTCTAGAATACGCCAAAACTCACCCTAACCAAGACATTGCCATCATGTCATTAGACGCGGAAAAGGCCTTTGACAACATCGGTTTCTCCTGGCTCTTTAGAGTGATGACACAATTTGGATTCTCAGGACCGATTATGCGATTTCTGTCACAAATGTATGCAGCCCCTACTGCACGTCTTGTCACCCCCGATTTTATTTCGGACACGATTCCACTAACAAAAGGAACGAGACAGGGGTGCCCCCTGTCTCCACTCCTGTTCAATCTAGCAATCGAACCCCTGTCCAGAATATTAAACTCAGCTGATGGAATCAGTGGCATCACTCTGGAGAACCACACTCTTCGTTCAGCACTATTCGCAGACGACATACTGCTATTTTCCACCGACCCTATAACAGACTTTGACAGACTCAAACGACTTTTTTCAGACTTCAGACTTTGCTCGGGATTCAGAATTAATTTCGATAAGAGTGAGATCTTACCATTACAACCCCATCTCTCCAGTAAATGGAAACACCTATCCCCCCTGGCCATAGCCAACCAACATATTACATACCTGGGCATTAAAATAGGACGTGAACCATCCTCTCTATATTATTTGAACTACCCCCCTTTGATAACGAAAATTGTGAAGGAGTTGGAGGCTTGGGGATCCCTGCCTCTCTCGCTCTTTGGGAGATGCCATCTTTTCAAAATGGTGTCCTTTGCACGCCTGCTCTACCCAATGCAGACCATACCTCTCCTAATTAAACATTCAGCATCCAGAAACTCCAAAGGGCCCTAACTGTTTTTGTATGGTCTCACAAAAAACCTCGCATAGCGCTACAGAAATTATGTCTCCCGAAGGGCGAGGGTGGGGCGGGACTGCCCAATATGCGTTTTTACAACCTGGCATGTTTACTCAGACAGGGCTTAGACTGGCTAACTGGTAATTCTAAATATTCTAACATACATTTAGAAAAGGCTATGGTACACCCATATACCCTCTCGGCCATCCTCCATTCTAATCCCAATACACTACCCCCCCACCTCAAAACAAGTGTAATAATTAAGGATACGGTCGTTGCATGGAGGGAAGTAAGAAAATTGCTCAAAGTGCCATCCAACATTTCCAAACACCTCAAAATACAAGGCAACCCTATGTTCCTTCCATCTACCATCCACAAAGCTTTTGGCAAATGGAAACTTAAAGGCCTCACAGATGTCTCCTCTGTTTATCTTAATAAGCCGGGCAAATTCAAACCGTTTCATACCCTGATGCGGGAATATTCCCTACCACCAACACATGCTTTCTATTACCATCAACTCATCAATTATCTCAAATCATGCTCTGGTCCTAACACTAACCCACTAGAAACATCCTGCATTGATACTCTCATCAAAACCAATAACTACTCCATCTCTAACATTTACTCCTATCTCATACAACATCAAACACAGAAATATGCCCTCAAACCCTTTCAAAAATGGTCACACGTATTAGACGACGAATCCCTGCCAGAAAAAATCCTTGAGGGGTACAAAACAGTCCGCAACCTTACTGCCTCTGAATCCTGGAGGGAAACACAATTTAAGATTATCCACAGAGCTTATTTCCCTTTCCGTTACAACGAGAAGGACCCCACCCAAACCCAATGTCCCTGGTGCAAACTACCTCGCCCCACGCTACTACACAGACTCTGGGACTGTAACAAGATTGATGCATACTGGACTAAGGTGATCTCCTACATCAACGAGGTCCACAAAATTCAGTGCACAAAGGACCGCCTACTATGCCTGTTCAGCATACCCCCTGCACCCTCATCGCCAACGAGGGTCTCACAAAATATTCCACATTGGGCTCACCTCTGCCTTCTAGTGGCTCGCAGAACTATCATGTCTCACTGGATATCAGCTGCTCCTCCTACCCTGACAACGTTTAAAAAAGCCTTGGCATCACTTTTCAATCTAGAAAGACTAGACACTATCACCCTTAATTTCCGGTCAACTTCCCGTTTTTTCAAAAGATGGAGGAAGTACATTGAAGCTACATTCACTCCGCAGTCACTAATCGAAATAATGAACCCATTCCGTTACACGAAATGGTACTTGACAAAAGATGTCACCAATTCTCTAGGCCGACTCAAAATACCCCCCACCCCAGAATCCTTTGTCTTTAACCCACCGTAGGTTATTCATAAACTCATTGTGCCCCTTGGCATTCACCCTCTCAGGTCTTAAGTTTAATCAGACGCTGCCTCCACTCCTGAAGGTATTTAGACGTGAAGATTTTGTATATGTCGAGCAAATTTTCGCCCCATAAGGTCGATGACATGGCAAACATGAACTCCCCCCCATCTTCCCTTCCCCAAATTTTTCTTTTATTTTCTTTTTGTTTATCTTTTTGTTTATCTCTCTGTTACTTCTCCTTTGATCCAACTGATATGACAAGACTGTATTTCAACTACTTTGAGAAGTCATTCAACTGTATAGATTGTAACGATCAATACTTTGTAACTTTTGTAATACTAAATCTTATACTTTTGTATGCCATAAAACCCAATAAATATTTTTCAAGATTGAGTTGTCATTTAATCCATTAGCTGTTGGACATCCTGAGATCTTTGGCATAGTGGCCATTATGTGTTCTCAACTACCAGAGTCCATGAGAAGTTCTCTGATTGTTGGGACAAACACAGATCTGGTTATAACTTTAGGCTCCTGCTGCCTCCAGATGAGTACACCTCCTGTTGCTATCATGTACCTGGTGAAGACTGAAATGTTGTGGAGGCCTCCCTTGCACTTCCCACTCAACACTCCTGAAAATGGAACCAGAGAGTGTGATGGCAAGGAGTGGCACAAGTGCCAGAGTAGCTGGCTGATATTGCCACCTCTTCAGGTGGTTAGAGTTGGTAGTCAGTCCTTAGAACAGGTTGCAGAAGCAACTTGGCACCAGAGCAGAAGACAGAAGCAGGATCAGGAGACAGACAGCTGTCAGCAACAACTGGGCAGCTAGCGACCAAATCAGCAGACAGAGCAAGTTCAGGAGGCAGGCCAAGGTCAGTAGCAGTCAGGCAAAGCAGTACAGAATCATCAGGCAAAGACAAGTCCAGTAAACAGGCATAGGTCAGAGTAATCAGGTTAACAGGGTTGAGACAAAAGCAGAAGTGAAGTCCAAAGGCAAACCGGGTCATACACAGGTAAGCAGGTAAAGAGGATCAGATCTCAGGAACACAGGAACAATCTGAAGATTAACGGTAACGGCTCATAGTAACAGAATCGTATTTAAATAGTCCACTGGGTGCAAAGTACTCATTCTAATTGGTATACACAAGCACGCGATTAAGTAGAAAAGCACATCTAACATTGCTTCTTTGCTTGGAAATATGATCATGTGTGCAATGCATATGAGCATGAGCATAGATCCGCACTGGTTTTCTGGTGCTGGAAATCTGAAAAAAAAAATTACAAACTTATGAATTTTCGAATATTGAAATTTATGAATATTCAGAAATATTTATTAAACGGGTTTTCGTTAATTTGGATATTTCCGAATTATTGAATTTGTCAAAATGAGGAACTAGGACTTGTGAGGAATGTCATCCCCAGGGAGACTGAGTCTGTGTTTTAGATTGGCTCTGCAAATTTCAGATCCCAGCATTCTTAGAGCTGTGCAGCAGGCCTGGAGGGCCATTGCCTTTTTTACCCCCCTTCCCAAGCCGATTCCACTACTGGACTTACATGACTGGGAGGGTGTGAATAGAGGTGTCAGGGCAGGGTAATGAGTATGGGACAATTCTGGAGGGTAACATATGTGACTGGGGAGAGCAAATAGGGAAGGGGGAGATATGTGACCAGAGGGTTGGAGCATAAAGCTGTGAGTACAGTGGAACATCGGATTGCGAGTAACGCGGTTAACAAGCGTTTTGCAATACGAGCAATTTTTTTTTTTAATCATGACTTGGTTTGTGAGTGTTGATTCGAAAAACGAGCAGGATTCAAGCCTCTGCGGTGTGCAGTACCACATTTGGCCAGAAGTGGGGGGGTGCCGGTGACACTGACACTCGGAGCCATTCGGAATCACTCGGAAATACTCAATATACTCAGTTCCCGAGTGTTTCCAAGCCTTTTTGAGTGCAGCCAAACGGTCTCTGAGTATTTCTGAGTCTCTCCGGCACACCTTTGGCCACATGCGGTATTGCATGCAATAGAAGTCAATGTGGAACGAATTATCTTCGTTTCCATTGACTTCTGTGGGGAAACTCGCTTTGATATGCGAGAGCAATAATTCTAGTGCAAGACCTCCTCTGTCACTGTAAACATTTAACCTGCAAACATTTTTAAATCATAGCCTATGGAGATTTTTTATTACCGAATCTTGGAGTCATTCCACGAGTGTGCGTAATTTGTAGCCTCCCTGGCGGTATTCTCAAGTGTGGCTCGGGGTTAAAATTCAGTCCCATTAGCGGTAACCCCGAGCCACACTCGGGATCGCATTGCAGGATCCTGGGGCGGCTTTACTTACCTTGTCCCCGGGATCCTGCGATGTCACCCGCAGTGTCCGAGGACTCCGTCCTCCTCCGAAGCCTCTCCGTGCCAGGCTCCGTTCCCTGCGAGCGGCGCGACGCACGGGGGCGGAGCCTGGCGGCAAATTCAAAAAAAAGTAAAAATCATAACACATACAGTACTGTAATCTTACAGATTACAGTACTGTATGAAATTATTTCACATCCCTTTTGTCCCCAGTGCTTTGGCCCATGCCCTGCATGCAGTTTTACATGATATACACTGTTCTTTCTGCCTGGAAACTGGAGATTGTCCATAGCAACCAAAAAGTGTCCCTTTACGTCAAAAGTGGCTTTAGACCAGCTAGAAAACAGCGATAGTAAATTAGAACACTTGCAGAATTGAGCGATAGTGAATTGTGGGGAAATTTATTTTATTACTATTTTTTTTTTTTTTTTTAATTATTTATTTTTATTTATTATATTATAATTTATGTTTTTGTGTTTCAAACTTCATCATACCCGGGATATCTACTAGACTCTGGTTTGGACAGATTTAAGTGTGTTATTGTTAAGATTTACAGACCTACAATATAAAACGCCAAATTTCCATGCAAAATAATTGTACCGCTTTCAGCACCTAAAATCCGAAATAATCATACCGCCAGGTAGGTTAAAGCATTATATTTCACATTATACAAAAAAATGGGCAACCTTTAGTGTTTTTTTTTTAGTTTTTATATTCATGTGTTTTTTGTTTTTTTGTTTTTTCAAAAAATTGTGTTTTAAAAATTGCTGCGCAAATACTGTGTACCATAAAAAATTGCAATGACCGCCATTTAATCCCCTAGGACAGGGGGAGCCAACCTTATAGAGGTGGAGATCTAACTGAACAACTTGGGAGAAGACAAAGATTGCAGGTCATCATCACACCTGATTTAAATCACTAATTGCCATATTACCATGTCACAATCGTGTGCATTCCACGGCAATCATGGGTTAAAATCAGGTGGTGAAGAGGGAACATATCACATATATATATGCTACACCCACTAACCATGACAGGGTGTATAACTCTTATGCCCCGTACACACGGTCGTATTTTCCGATGGAAAATGTCCGATCGGAGCGTGTTGTCGGAAATTCCGACCGTGTGTGGGCTCCATCGGACATTTTCCATCGGATTTTCCGACACACAAAGTTGGAGAGCAGGAGATAAAATTTTCCGACAACAAAATCCGTTGTCGGAAATTCCGATCGTGTGTACACAAAGCCGACGGACAAAGTGCCACGCATGCTCAGAATAAATAAAGAGATGAAAGCTATTGGCCACTGCCCCGTTTATAGTCCCGACGTACGTGTTTTACGTCACCGCGTTCAGAACGATCGGATTTTCTGACAACTTTGTGTGACCGTGTGTATGCAAGACAAGTTTGAGCCAACATCCGTCGGAAAAAATCCTAGGATTTTGTTGTCGGAATGTCCGAACAAAGTCCGACCATGTGTACGGGGCATAACTGTGGCTGCAACATGCGTACACCCCTAGCCACTGCAGCTAAAAGGGGTTCGGTTGGGGGGGGGTGATAAAAACACATCTTAACTTTCAACACCACCCTAACTGCAAATGTAAATGAACCCTTACGGTTCTGATCCCCCTATAAGGCTGCTTTTTCACTGATGTGCTGTAGTTTACCTGCACCTCGGGTGTAGCGCAACGCATCTGCGACTTTTCTGGGCTAGCTATGCCATAGACTTCTATTATATCCTGCAGGTGTGGCGCACCAAAACTCCTACATTAAGAAAATACACCAAAACCCACAGGCTTTAAAGAGAAAGTAAACCCTTGAAAAAAATAAAAATACACCCTGCAAGACAAAGGCATAATGAGCTAGTATGCATAGCATACTAGCTCATTATGAATTAGTTACCTGAGATCGAAGCAACCCTCGTTCACGTCCTCCGACGGCACCATGATACCCGGAGTGACTTCTGGGTATCGCTGCTCCGGCGCTATTAGTGGCCGGAGCAGCGATGACATCACTCTGGCGCATGCGCGCGGGAGCCGTCAGTGATGGCATGATCACCTTCACTAACGGCATGCTCAGTGCACCTGCTCCGTTGTCTACGGTGCGCATGCGCTGTCAACATCGGTACAGTCTTTTTTGCAAATATCTCCTAAACCATGTTGGTTTAGGAGATATTGCAAGCACCTACAGGTAAGCCTTAATCTAGGTGAAAGTTGTCCCTGAGGGTTTACAACCATTTTAATAGAGGTCTATGGCTAAGCGCAGCAAACCTGCAGGAAAGTGGCATGTACACTGCACCTATGGGGTAATCCACAGCACATCAGTGTATTGCTTCACACTGACCTGAATATCTCTTCCTTCCTGCTGCTGGCACCACTCTGAGGAGACCACTAGCCAGAATAAGAGGTGGAGTGCAGTTGGTACTCCACATGGGACAGGAGCCGACACTACAGGGGAGACATCAGCTTATGCGGCTTTTGCTCTCTACTACGCCTCCAACTTTACAAGTAGTCCTTCTGCATTGCACTCAGTTTGATGCTCTGCAATGGAGGGTCAGAAAGCCCAGACCGCGATCTACCAGTCACCTGTCTGCGATCTACTCGTTTCTGACCCCCCCCCCCCCCCCCCGCCCAGGGCTCTAAATATATATACACAGTTGTGCTCATAAGTTTACATACCCTGGCAGAATTTGATTTCTTGGCCTTTTTTCAGGGAATATGAATGATAACACAAAAACTTTTCTTTCACCCGTGGTTAGTGTTTGATTGAAGCCATCTATTAGGTCAATGAGTTTCTGGACAGACCCTTGCATCTTTCATCCAGTGCTGCACTGAGGTTTCTGGATTCTGAGTCATGGGGAAAGCAAAATAATTGTCAAAGGATCTGCGGGAAAAGATAGTTAGACTGTATAAAACAGGAGAGGGATATAAAAAGATATCTAAGGAATTGAGAATGCCTATCAGCAGTGTTCAAACTCTAATCAAGAAGTGGAAAATGAGGGGTTCTGTTGAAACCAAACCACGGTCAGGTAGACCAACTACAATTTCAGCCATAACTGCAAGGAAAATTGTTCGGTATGCAAAGAAAAACCCACAAATAACTTCAGGTGAAACACAGGACTCTCTGAAAACATGTGGTGTGGCTGTTTTTAAAATGCACAATAAGGAGGCACTTGAAGAAATATGGACTGCATGGTCGAGTCGCCAGAAGAAAGCCATTATTACACAAATGCCACAAAGTCTCCCGCTTACAATACACCAAACAGCACAGAGACAACCCTCAAACCTTCTGGCACAAAGTCATTTGGAGTGATGAGACCAAAACTGAGCTTTTTGGCCACAATCATAAACACTACATTTGGAGAGGAGTCACCAAGGCCTATGATGAAAGGTACACCATTCCTACTGTGAAACACGGAGGTGGATCGCTGATGTTTTGGGGATGTGTGAGCTACAAAGGCACAGGAAATTTGGTCAAAATTGTTGTCTAGATGTATGTAGTATGTTATCAAAAAATACTGGAGGAACATTTGCATTTATCAGCCAGGAAGCTGTGCATGGGACGTACTTCGACATTCCAACATGACAATGATCCAAAACACAAGGTCAAGTCCACCTGTCATTGGCTACAGCAGAATAAAGTGAAGGTTCTGGAGTGGCCATCTCAGTCTCCTGACCTCAATGTCATTGAGCCACTCTGGGGAGATCTCAAACGTGCCATTCAGGCAAGACAGCCCAAGAATTTACAGGAACTGGAGGACTTTTGCCAAGAGGAATGGGCAGCTTTACCATCTGAGAAGATTAAGTGCCTCATCCACAAATACCACAAAAGACTTCAAGCTGTCATTGATGTTAAAGGGGGCAATACATGGTATTAAGAACTGGGGTATGTAAACTTTTGATCAGAGTCATTTGGGTAGTTTCTGTTGTAACTATGATATAAAAAGAGTAAACACAGTTGATTGATAATAAATGGCTTCAGCCAAACACTAATCATGAGTGAAAGAAAAGTTTGTGTTATCATTCATATTCTCTGAAAAATGGCCAAGAAATCATAAATTCTGCCAGGGTATGTAAACTTATGAGCACAACTGTGTATGTGTATATATATATATATATATATATATATATATATATATATATATATATATATATATATATAATGTTTGAGGGTTCTGAGTAATTTTCTAGCAAAACAATGATGATTTGTACATGCAAGAGAGGAGTGCCAGAATTAGCCTGTTATGGAAGCGGAAGCTGCCTTCTGGATTCTCTAAACAGCACCTCAAATAACAGGCTGATTTAATATTCAAATACTGTAAATCTCTTGTGGTCACTAATTCTATCCAAGATTATATACTTTCAAGCAGATTCCTTAAAAAAAAGGAGAGTATTGCTCCAAAGTGCCAAAAATTATGCAAGAATTCACCACTAGTTCCACTGGCAATGTGCCAACAGGACACTTAGTTCTAGTGGTGTTACTCCTCATCTCTAGGATCTGTAGGTGCAAACCTTTACATAGATTATTTGGAGGATATAGAATATTTAACCACTTTCCGCCCGCTCACAGTATTTTTGCAGCTGCAGCCCAGGCACCGTGATGTACTGGTACATCATGGCCACAATTCCTGTGAACGACTGGGGTATCATCCATTTACTATGACCAATTATAGCGATCACATTATTACATGTAAACAAAACACTCATGAATAGCTTCCATGGTACATGGGCCAGTCACGGCACTCTGTACCATGTGATTAGCTGTAATCCAGCCCTCAAAGTTTCCACTCGCCTGCTCGCATTTGGCAAGTGGAAATGACCTGAGGGAGAGTGTGGGGCCGCCTCGGGAGGGGGTATGTGCCACTGGCAGGCATGGTTGAATGGGAGCCGTTCTCCTCCCAGCGATCGGCCAAGAAACTGCGGGGAAGGGAGAGGAGAGGAAGAGGAGAGCCGGCCGGATCACACAGAGCGAGGATCTTCAGCTGTAACAGCTTGGATCTGAAACACCTCCATCACTGTCAAACTAAGTCCTGCATCCTGGACCGACTCCTATGATAGACAGCACACTGATCCTATGCCAGAAAATGGAAGTAGTGTAATGTCTATTATAGGAGCTGGTCCAGAAGGCGGGACTTTGTTTAACAGCGCCAGCATTTCAGATCTAAGCTATTACAGTGGGAGATCCCCGCTCTGTGTGATCTGGCCGGCTCTCCTCCCTATGATCTCTGTGCAGTGATAGGCTGCATTGATAAGCACAGGTAGGCACTGATAGGCTGCAGTGAAGAGCACTGATGAGGCTGCATTGATGGGCACTGATGAGGCTGCATTGATGGGCACTGATGAGATTGCATTGATGGGCACTGATGAGATTGCATTGATGGGCACTGATGAGGCTGCACTGATGGGCACTGATGAGGCTGCACTGATGGGCACTAATAAAGTTGTTGTTAATATTTTTTTTAACTCTGCATAAAACATTTAACAGTGTAATTTCACAAGATCATTTACGAGGCTGTGTTTAGGGGGGAAATTAGTGGTTGGGCGGGGCAACTGGTGGTGAGTAACTCTTAAGGCCTGGCTAGTAGCTCAGGATTCGAAATTTTGAGCCCTGCTGTATTCAATCACCAATCACAATAGTAAGCAAGCTGTCATGAATTAAAGTAATTCATGATAGCTAATACTGTTGCTTATATCATCACTGTTAGGCCCCTTTTACACTGGGGCGGTTTGCAGGCCTCTGCAGAGGCGCTTTGTGGTGGTTTTTAACCCTTTCTCGGCCGCTAGCGGGGGGTAAAACCGGCCCGCTAGCAGCGGAATACCAACGGTAAAGCACCGCTAACAATAGCAGCGCTTTACCGCCGCCCCCGCCCCAGTGTGAAAGGGGCCCTACAAGTAATAATAGTGTAAAAAAAAAACTTCTATTCCTATTCCTATTCCCCCTCTCCTCCTAACTCTCTTATTTCCTCTGCCTTTTCTCCCTCAGAAACTTCATGAGCATAAAAAATCCTATGGATTCCAGGACATGGGAAAACCTCACCTAATGAAGAGCGGTGTATATACTAAAACCGGATATACTGTCAGTGTTCAGCCTAATGGAAGGATATGCCCCAAGGTAAAACTGTATACTATAAGTATACACATTTAAATAACTTAAATAAGCTTGTGATTTTTTTTTTTTTTTAAGGAATTTATCAAGATTAAATCATTCTATTTTTTTAATTGATGGTCATATATTTGGGTACATTGAAGCTTTTAGAAGTTATGGTTTGGTATTCATATGGCATGAATTAAAAAACAAATAATTCTATAAAATTAATATCAAAAAGTACGTCTACACAGAAGAAAATCAGGTATACAAATTTAATATATATATATATATGTGTGTGTGTACAAGCTAAGAAAGATGATGTTTGTGCTAAATCAAGAGAAACCTCATCACCGAGTGTTCACCTAACAAGCCCCGTTGGTGCCACCTTATTATATTATCAGATAGTATATATATATATATATTTAGTGAGAATTAACTTCACATGTAGATGCAGTCCACTCACTATTAGACTTGTGCGTTTAATTTTATACTAAAATTTGGACTAAATTTATGTTCTTCAAGGATTCGTATGCATCAGAATTCCTAAATCACAATAGTAACAAAATTCAACAAATCCTAAATAAATTACGGTATAAAAAAACTGATTTTTCAAATTTTAAAATGAATTTAAGTTTTAAAATGGAAATATATTGCAATAAATACAGTAAGTTATAAGGCCACTTTTACACTGAGGCGCTGCCTGTGTTGACATAGTAGTTTTAGCTGCGCTTTTTGGCTGCTAGCGGGGCGCTTTTAACGCCCGCTAGCAGGCCAAAAAAGGGTTAAAAGTGCCAACAAATCGCCACTGCCGAAGTGCTTTGACAGCGCTGGCCATTGATTTCAATGGCTGGGGCAGTGGAGGAGTGGACGTTTTTTCCTGTCCTGCAAGCACACCGCCCCAGTGTGAAAGCACTTGGGATTTCACACCGGGGCTGCAAAAGAGGCAGTTTACAGGCGCTATTTTTAGCGCAAAAACGTCTGTAAAACGCCTTAGTGTGAAAGTGGCCTAAAAGTGAAATAAATGATGATTCCTACTTAGGCTGCTTTATGGAATAGAATAGAAAATAAAGAAATAGAATAGAATTTAAAAGAATGGAATAGAAAATAATAGCATATAAAAGAATAGAGTACAATAGAATAGAATAAAATAGTAAAAAATATAAAAGAATAGAATAAAATATAACAAATATAGCTGCCTTCCAAAATTCTAATTTCGAAATTTGGATTTCGGAAGACGGCTATATTTATTCTATTTTATTCTATTATTTTATTTTCTATTATGTTTTATGCTATTCTATTCTTTTATTTTATATTCCATTCTATAACGCATCCTAGGTAGGAATTATCATCTTGTTTCACACACACGGAAAGCAAAGCTGCATACACTGATAAAAAAGGGGAAGACACTACAAGAGACAAGAGAATGCTGCACACCCCGATAAGTATATAAAGGAAAAAGGAAAAAGTCCCCCCTGTGGGGTTTTTAAGCAGCAGAGGGGTGGAAAAGATACTACATATGATTAGAGATTAATTGGATTTTTATTGATGACATGATAACAAAAAATGATGATAAAATATGGACTGTGGTACAGGAGATGTAAAAGCAATAATACAGGAAAGAATACAATTTACATGGTTGACAAGCACTAAAGAAGGTGGATGATGTTGAGCGAATGCTGACGCGTTTCGACCCCACTGGGTCATCATCAGAGGATTAATGGGCTGTAGAGATATTTATACATATATTGAAATTCATGGACATAACCACAAGAAAAAAATGCTATATATTAAACATCTTGTCTGTATAGTTACCGATCACACTGTATTGTGCGATATCTCCTGGAACAGAAGTCCTCTAATCTCCCCCCTCCAATTGATCCCACTGGTAGTCTCCAGTCAGCCGGAACACCAGCGATGCGAGCCCACCAATTCATGCGTGGCTTACGAGGAGTCACAGTATAGGATAATCTCAAATGCCTGGGAGGGGCACGGAGGCGGGGACAGGCACCTGCGGTCAAGGCATCAAATGGTAATGCTATAAGTGCATTGTATTTAGCGCAAGTAAAGGTATTACATAATTTAAATACCAAAGTATTGGAAGTAATAAGTGGGCAGCTAAACCCTTTATTTATCCATTTAATATATTGGTACTACATTTTTGGGTCACAATTGGTACTATTAGTATCTTGTTGAACATGTTTGTAGTGAGAACCTCTGGTAACTTATCTCTGTGTGTGGTCTACACCCCAATATTTCTACATCTTTAATTCATATATCTGCTATACATCAGTGGTATCTACTACAGACCACATGTGCATTGCTTTTGTATACATATACATGAGACTTGAAACTTCGTCATCTTGGATGTTTGTCTAGTTTTGTGAGGTTTCCCCATACCCTGAGCTACAGATTTACCAGCACCTACTCAGTATCTGTCCTGAGGAAGCTAATAATTTAGTGAAACACGTCGATGAGCAAGTTTTTGGAGGCGTTACTGGATCAATTCTTCCTATTTTGATATATTACAAAGTTAATCCTTATACCTTTGATCCAGCCCTCTGTAACTGCACTATTGGGTAACTGGTAACTGTGTCTATACAGGGTGTTGTTTGTTTGCTGTTTATATGGGGTTTTTTTTAATCATGTTGTAATAAAATTTATATTTTTTTAATGATCTTTCCTCTCATTATGTGCCCACAAAGTCCACCAATTTTTTGAGTTTAAGGGGTTCTCACCATCACATAGAAAACATCTCATGGTTTCCAGCCTCCTAGCTACTGAGCCATCTTGGGCTATACAGGCTCCCTGTCTGTTTAAACATCTTCTCTTAAAGTGGTTGTAAACCCAGAGAGGAAAAGAAAAAAAAAAACAAAGACCTGCAAGACAAAGGCGTAATGAGCTAGTATGCATAACGTACTAGCTCATTATGTGATATTCACCTGGGATCGAAGCCCCCACTGCGGTGCCCGTGCACAGCACCGGCCAGCGACATGTCGTCCCGGAGTTACTTCCAGGTATCGCGGCTCCGGCACTGTGATTGGCCTGAGCCGCGATGACGTAACAGCATGCTCACTGAAAGCAACGGCACGTACGTGCCATTGCTTTAGTGCGCATGTGCCGATTAGGGAAGAGCTTTATGTTCGGGTCGAACATGAGTTCGACTCGAAAATTGGGTGTTCGGCCACTCGTCGAAATACAAACATTATGGGGCTTTCGCACCAAATTCAAGCAGCGCGTCATGCCCCATAATGCACTGTGACATCGCAGTGCATTGCTGTCTGATTATTGGCCAAGCATGCACTATGACCTGCATGCTTTGGCCAATTGCAGCGCCGTCAGCAAAGAGAGCCATAATTGGCCAAAGGCAGGGTGCCTTTGGCCAATTATGGCTCAGGGGGTGAAGTCCACGCCCCACATTATATATATATATATGTCCTCCCAGATCCTGCATAGCCTGCGAAAGGACCCTCGGATTCGTGGTATCAAGAAGAGGGATCATTACTGGCTGGCAACCCTTCTTGAGCCACATTACAATGGTAAGGTTGTAGAACTTATCCAGCCTTCACAGAGGGAGCAGAGGATGAAAGATCTTCGGGAGGCCTTGCAGAAAGGTTTGTGCAATGCATTTCCAGAGCCTAGGAGATTACAATTTCCTGGTGCATGACAACATGTTGTTGAGGCTTTGTTCAGCCACAGAAAGAGCGATGGAGAAGGTGGCCGTCTGACCGATGCCTTCAGACAATTCTTAAGTCCGCAGCCTCAAGGTCTGATTGGTTTCAGCAACCATTGCCAGCGTCTGAATTACATGGTGCAGGAATACCTAGGAACACGATCAGACTTGGAGACCTTTCCAACAGAAAATCCACTGGGTTACTGGGTCTTGAGGATGGACCACTGGCCAAAGCTTGCACAATATGCAATTGAGCTACTGGCCTATCCTGCATCCAGCGTTCTTTCTGAACGCACATTCAGTGCTGCTGGAGGCTTTGTAACCGATCACAGAGTGCACCTGTCCACAGACTCTGTTGATCGGCTCACATTCATAAAAATGAATCAGTCTTGGATCACCAGCTACCAAGCACCTGATGCTGATTGATTTTCTATAGATGTGGGATCCCTTGAAGACTGCCTATGCTGAGTGACTATCCTATTATGCTGAGTGACTATCCTATTCCTCCTTAATGTTCATGTTGATAGCTTTTTAAGAATATTTTTGTTTCAGGGCACCACCACCACTGCCTAAGGCCCAATTTTTCTGCCCCTGTTTAATAGGGGCGTGTAATTACAAGTTTTGCTGTAATATTTCACAGCAGGGCTCATTCCCGCTGTTAACTAGAGTATCTGTGAGGGGTTGCAGTGTTGTGGCACCACCACCACTGCCTAAGGCAAAAAAATTTTTGCATTGATATATATCCCCAGGGGCAGGACCTGGGTTCCCAAACACTTTTTATGGCAATAACTTGCATATTATCCTTTAAAATTAGCACTTTTGATTTTTTACCTTCGGGTCCCATAGACTTTAACGGTGTTCGAATGTTCACGCAAACTTTCGGTCCGCTCGCATGTTCTGCCTCGAACCGAACCAGGGGGTGTTCGGCTCATCCCTAGTGGCCATTATAGGATCACTTTTTATGGCCCAGAAAGTGATAGAATCTCATTAAGTTTCATCCAACCCTCCTACCCTGGGGGACTAGATCCGGGAAATGGATAAACATGTTATGTTTGAAAAACACACCTATGTTCAATGAAACACATTCTTGAAGTTCAAAAAAATATGGAAAAAATAGATAGATGCTCCATGTTCCAGACTAAATGCATAATAAAGACAGGTATCCTTTGCCCTGGAATATTTCTGAAATTTTTGGTATATTTGATACTAATGAAATAAATGTGTTGCTGTTAAAGTGTTATCAGCTTAACTGAGCAGTGAGGAAATGAAAGAGGGAGAGGAGAGGGAAGGGGAAAGGGAATCTCTCTTGTTCTGGGGGGGGGGGTTGTTGTTGTTGTTTTTTGTTTATTTGTATATGTTTGTTATGTAAAAGGAAAAAAAAATTCCAAAACAAAATATGATTTAAAAACTATTTAGGGGTCATATTGATGTACACAACGTTGATCTTTTTTTTTTGTCATGTTTAATTTTAGTGAATCAGGCAGAATATCTTTGTGACATAATTATATACATTATATATAGATGGGCAGTGATAGCATTGTAGTGATGTTATTATTACTCTGCCTGCTTATTTACCAAGTGTCTCTCCTGACTGTGCTGCCATGTGTTTTTTTGCCATTTTAAAATATTGCTTCTGTGCCCTCTACACTTTGTGAAGTGGTCATGAGGTATGATAACCATTTGAGTACTTACCTGTTGGATAAGCGCTCACATGGACAAAGAGATAGAGGAGAATGGATCTCTATTCACAGGACTGCACTGTGAGATCATGCCGCATCCCCTCACTGAGACATGCTATGGGGACTTATAATGATCAAAGTTCCTGTTTGGGGAATATATGAAGTTTGATGGTTCACTGGATGCTACTTGTTCTTACTATTCAATATATGGTAGGGTGACCAGATGTCCCCGGTTTTCAGGGACAGCTCCCAATTTTAGCGAGCTGTCCCCAGGAAATAAAAAGTCCTCAATTTCTTGCCAGCTTTAATCATGGCATCCCTGTCCTGGGTGGCTGCAATCCATCTCAGCAACATTTCTACACTAGGCTTGGAGCAGAAGGGAGGGGAGGGGTGTATCTGCTCCCGACTGTGTCTAGGGGTATTGGCGATGCCACGTGCCAATATTATATGGTCTTCCCAGTCCCTCCCCTCTTGGCTTGTGCCAACTTTGTTGAGGGCATTAAGGATATGAAATATTTGTCACATTTCCCTTGCTTGTAATGGTGACCTGCAGTACACATCTGGCCTGCACACTGACCAAGAGCAAAATAGATTCAGGTGTTATTAAACCATAACCTTTTAAGCCCCTCCTACTCTCACTAATAGCACAGTTTTGCCACAGCCAACATTTGGTGTGGTGCCCACACACGCACCTTCTGCTATTATCCCCACCCCCTGCTCTTGCCCCTGTCCAT
Source organism: Aquarana catesbeiana (assembly GCF_042186555.1). Lineage (NCBI taxonomy): Eukaryota > Metazoa > Chordata > Amphibia > Anura > Ranidae > Aquarana > Aquarana catesbeiana. The sequence goes on from NC_133328.1 coordinate 643,216,786, forward strand.
CCCAATAAAACTGAGCATGGCCAGTAAAGTGTCCCTGGATTTATTTTTTAAATTCTGGTTACCCTAATATATGGACCTTCAAATACAATGCTGTAAGGATTATTGTCTGTTGTAAAGGACAGATTTCTTCATTTGGGGCTACACTTGTTATCCACAACTGAGTGGAGACTCTGGAGCCTATAAGAGGTTATGTCCTGTTACCACAGATGAAGGGAAGGCTCTGCTCCATAACACCACACAGGGGCACCACAACACACCGGTAGCCTTCTGAGTGTATAAAAAAAGGGCAACAGCAAATAACCTTTTGCATGGCCTCAGTACTGATTCAGGTTTTGAAAGAATGGGAGTGCTGCACCAGCTTGTATATTTATTCCTTACAATGTGCTAAAAGCTATATATGTCCTGTATACAGTATATGTCTGTGTGTGTGTAGTGCTAACCCCCACTGATTTGGTCCTAAGTTTCTTTGCCCAATAAGTTCATAAGCAGCCACTCCTCAGACCAGATCGCCAAAAGGAAATCTCTCAGTGAGCTCCAGCACATTTCAGTAGTATAGCCCCCCCCCAGCTAGCTCAGCGGGGACCTTGATCAGCAAATCAAGAACCATGGCCAGACTGCCCAAAAGGGCAGCAGCGCTTCAGGCTGGGTTCTTCTACTCCTGGACAAGAAATCCTCTGCTCCAGGCCTCAAACTATACATGCTCTCTCCCAGCCATCTTCTGGGCACCCTCCCCCAGAGATTAGCTGGGGCCTCATAAATATTCAGATTGTAGATTTGACTCACCAAGCCCACTGCTTTTCAGAACCATCCAGAAGACATCCAAAAAGAAGGGGGAAGCAGCCAAACCCACAGCCTGTGTAACTCAGCAACCAGAGCAAATCACAAGCAGCTCCACTGATTACAGGAGAGCCAAACAAGAGAGTCTGTGTGTGTCTCTCTCTCTCTCTTGTACATTTACCTAACCTAGCACCTGTCTAGGAGGGTGCTACATATATACTGTGTGTATGTGTGTGTGTATATATATATATATATATATATATATATATATATACAGAGAGAGAGAGAGAGAGAGACACACACCCTGATGCATTGTTATTAGAGCCAAAAAAAAACACACATTTGCTCAATTGAGAAGTATAAAAAACTAAAATTAAAACTAAAATAACAAAAACTTATTAAGGAAACAAACAGCAGATAAGGACACATTTTACTTTTGTTCTTGTTTTTGTGTTTTGTTGCCTTGACAACAACATAGGCACACAGGCTCATCCTTTCAACTTTAGTAAATTCTCTGAAATGGGGGGGCGAGCAGCCTTTTGGACCCTTTCACATGGGCACCTCCGCCTGACAGACTCTGCTTGCTCAGCGGGGGATCGCTCCACTGATGCCCGTTGAGCAGGAGGATGACAGGTCCGTCTCCGCTCACTGTGCATAGCGGAGACAGACAGAGTCCCGCTCTCCTCTATGGGGAAACCGGGTGAAAACGGACCGCCTGCCCATTTTCATCCACCAGACGGATGGAAAATAGGGTCACCGTCCGTCTAGATTTGGCGAACAGGATCGTCAGGATGTCAGCGGACATGTCAGTGCTGACATCCGCCGCTCCATAGGGGAGAGTGCAAGGTCCAATCAGATCCGCCTGAAAAACTGACAGAGGGACCTGATCGGACAGCCCATGTGAAAAGGGCCTTAAGACTGTAAACCACCCATCACATTATAGTAAGGTTCAGCCTCCTAAACCTCAAAGATTGCATGTGCCCTCAGTTCTTCACTAAACAGAACACAGATTTGGTTTATTTAAAAATTATAATTGACTTTTTCCATCTTTTACTAGGTTCTACAGCTTGAAATTGGTAATGAACTTGAAGATTTACCCTTTGTCGAAGTTATTGTGGATAGAAATTCAAAAGAACTTTTAATGTTCATGTCACTGAATGGAAGTGACGATCCGCTCTGGGAAGGTGAAGTTACAGAAGGTAAAAAAATAAATTAAAATATTTGTTAAAGGGAATGTGACATTTTTACACAGGTTAGGTCAGTTGTAGTCATTAATATACATATCATAGCCCAGGAGGTCACATGATTGCAGGGTAATGTATAGTAGTATAATGGCACACCATGTAATAAAATCCATTGACCAGTCATTGTTAAAGTGGTTGTAAACTTAGTTACACCACTTGTGCCTATAGGTAAACCTATAATGAGTCTTACCTGTAGGTACTGTAAATATCTCCTAAACCTGCACGGTTTAGGAGATATTTACCATATATGCTTGCGCCGACCTCATCGGCACATGAGCTGTGAAGAAACGACCCACTGTGCCGTTTCTTCACTAGCAAGTGCCATGACCGGCGGAGATGTCACGTGAATCCGGCCAGTCACAGAACCGAAGTCTGTGGCCCTGGAAGGAAGAGGGACGAAGATGGATGCGGCCACCAGCAGGGACACCGCAGGCTTCGTTTGCAGATAAGTGCCACATAATGGGCTAGTATGCAATGCATACTAGCCCAATATACTTTTTCTTTGCAGGGGACAAAATAGAGGAAAACCATTCCAATATGGGTGCAGCTGAATCATTTGCTTGTGTGGTGTCCAGATTCAGATCTGTAAGGTATATGAAAAAAAAGAGGAACGAGTAGAAGACCAGGTAAAAGATGCAGCTTCCAACACCCTAATGCAATGTTCATATCTCATGGTAAGGCAACTGTGTCCCAAATCGCAGAACATAAATCCAAATATCAAAGCTCAGCATAAACTGCTTGCTAGCTCACATTCACACTGAGGGACGGTTTGAAATTGTGCACGATTTCAAACCGGCATTTCAGTCCAACTTCGGGGGCGATTTGACAGATAGCTATGCGAGTTCCTGCACAGATGTCTACTCAAATCGCCCCCAAGGTTGCCAAAAGTAGTGCAGGAACTACTTTTAGGAATAGGTGTGGCGCCACAAAGTCGGCGATTGCTGGCAATAGGCGGCGATTTGAAATGCAATTTGACATGTCAAAATGGCCTGATGTGAACGTGGGCTTAGAGACAATATATTGTTTACTACAAACCTCCACCAAAATGGAGCTAAAAATATATAGAGTTTGTATATCTAACCAGTTACCAATGGGCAATATGATCATATATTCACTCCCTATTCCTAAAGCAAACTTTAGTGTAGAGATATACAAATCTGTTTCCACTCACTAGCCAAGCATAGTGACTGCTGCTCATTTCCCACATGAAGTACCTCCCCAGGCTCCGGAAAAATGGCCGATCAGCTTTTATACCTCATTCACCCCGCTGGCATGTGGCATCACGATGGAGTGAAGACAACCTAGGGGGGAAGGTGCGCATGCGCCAACCCTCACGAGTGTGCACAGGTGCGGACAGCATGGAAAGCCATGTCCGGCCTATGCGAGGAGGCACCCAGCCAGATGCGGTGTATCCACTTCCTGTTTCGCAGCGCCACCTGGGGATCTGGAGGGAATAGTAATGCCATAGATCAATTAGGGGGCCTCCAAGCATCCAAATGATGCTTGGATATTGGAGCCCAGATGGAAGTACCTACATACCAGGGGCAGCGCGATGGAATCACCAACAGGGAAGGAGAATATGGCACCCGTATGTGTGGCACCCCCCAAAAAACAGGCGCCCTGCATAAACCACCCCAAAACATCCTCTCCCAAATGAAAAAGAGGGAGAAACAGAGGGCCACTAGCTGGCGCCCTGGAGGTTCGTACAATACATCCCAAAATTGAGGAGAAAGTGGGAGCACAGGCAAGGATCTCAGGAAACCCCAGTAATCTCTGTGCCTGGTGCCTAAATTCCACCCCTCAGCTCCAATTGCATTGGGGGAACTCTAGGAGCATTTAGGTAATGCGGTGCAAAGTAACAATAATTCAAATGAGATCAACAAGCTTATTGACATAGGATATTCAAATCATATAACCAGAAATCAGAAGAAAATAAAACACACAAAGAACACAACTTACAGTCTGAAAGCAGAAAAAGTAAAAATAAAATACATTGACCTCATACATCTGCTATGGCGTTGTCCCAAACTACATCGGTTCTGGACAGGGGTTGTGCCCACGATTAATAATGCCTTCCAGGTCACAGTACCGTTGGATCCAATGCCCTGTCTTCTGGGGATTGTGGACGACATCCCCACAGGAGACAACCAGAAGCAGGCTATTGCCAGAGCATTGTTTCAGGCCCGCAAACGAATCCTTAGGCAATAGAAGGCGGCTGACCCTCCTGCGTTGAAGGAATGGTTGACACAGATGGGGGACACACTCCGGCTGGAGAAATACATATATCAAGATAGGGGACGCCCAAATAAATTTGATAAACTATGGTCGCCCTGGTTAGACACCCCCCGGCATTTCGCCTTTTGACTTGGTGATGGACAGGCTGGTGTTATAATTGTCTAGGTCAGTGTTTCTCAACTCCAGTCCTCAAGGCGCCCCAACAGGTCATGTTTTCAGGATTTCCCTCAGATAAAACAGCTGTGGTAGTTACTAAGGCAGTGAAACTGATCAAATCACCTGTGCAAAATAATGGAAAGCCTGAAAACACGACCTGTTGGGGCGCCTTGAGGACTGGAGTTGAGAAACACTGGTCTGGGTAACCTAGAAGTGAAGGCAGGCATTGGGAGGAATGCTGAGCTTCTTGGTGTGTAGGAGGCAGACCTCTTGAGTGGTGATAAAGCAATGGAGACGTTTGGAGTCAACGATGACCTGTATCCAATCCTAATGAATACTGAGTGATATGTGCACGGATTGAACTAGTGAACCATATATGCCTTGATTCCATGATTGATGATATATCTCTGTAATGATTATAAGGATCGTTGCTGGGTTTTTTTTTCTTTCTGTTTCTTGGTCAGATGGTGGTCAGACAAAAATCTTGCAAGAAGGGTTTTGTAGCTAATGAATTAATTGAGTCCTGGAGGGCATACAGCTTGTAAAGGGTAAATCCATTTGGTTTCCAATTACAATAAAGTGCGGTCAATGTCCCCACCGCGTTCATGTGTGGGTACATGTTCCAGCACAAAAAATTATATTGTGGCTAGGTTAAAATTGTGATACAGACCAGCGTGCCTGCTGATGGGGGTTTCCATCTTTCTTTGACCAATCAGTGAGACGTGATCTCTAATGTGTTTAAAAAATGGGAGCTTGGTCTTTCCAACATATGCTCCACAGGAGCATTTCATAAGGTAGACCACTCATATTGTTTGACATGTAGTTCTATATTTTAGTTTCCAAGTTTGGCGAATGGGAAGTAGAATTTGATTGCCCTTGGACATGAATCTACAATAGTTGCATTTGCCACAAGGAAAACATCCAAATGTAGAGTTTCTTGCAGTTTTGTGTCTTGGGTGATGACTCTTGACTAAACGATCTTTCAAGGAAAGAGCGAGGTTTGATATGTTTACATATGGTAAATACAACTAAAACTGAAAAGACAAAAGAGGGCGCCTCCATCTAGGCATAAAAGACAATTAAAATGCACTCACTAGATAAAAGTGGATCAGGGCTTGTCATAGACCCATGTAGACCACCATAGGATCACTGTGAGGCTGCAGAGCTCAGTAGTCATGTGGCTGGTTGAAGCAGAGTTCTTGAAGGAAGTGCAGCTGTCAGACTTCAGGCTGGAACAGAAGTATCAGCAGCTTCCAGAAGTAGCATGATGGCTGCGGCTCCAGAACAGCACCTCTCTCGACTGGGTGAAGACAGGAAGTGGAGGGGATGTGGCTACATGTTTCAGGGCAGATAGGAGGCCCCTTTATCAAACCATAGCCTATGGTCAGTCAAACTTACAGTGCTGAAACCTGAAAATCAGCCTTTTAATAAGGGGTAAAAAGAAAATGTATATTTTTTTCAAACATACACGGAAATGCAAACGCGCTGGTAAATCCAAAACCCATATTTAAACAGTGGTTGTACCCCACTTTTGAGGTATCGCCACAAATGTTGACATGAGAGAAATATTTCTAGGGCCATATTTGACAATTAACTCTAAACTGATGACCTGTAAAGGCTTTTAAAGATAACAATTTTAGATAACTAGTTTGTTGCCATTTCAATGATGTATGCAATATTAAATCATGACATGTTTGGTATTTATTTACTCAATGCAACATCATCTTTTATAATTTAACAAGAAATTAGTTATGTGGTGTTTGTGCACCCTAGAATTCATTTTAGTCTATTTTGTTCCTGAGAATTTGTGTTTGATAATGACAAGTACAAGTGCAAGTATCACATGACATAAGAAGCTGCAACTGCCACTATTTTATTCTCTGGGGCCTCTGCTTTACAAAAAATATAGTGTATAGTTTGAAAGGTAAATACCGGGCTACTAAATATTATAGATCGATAGACTATTTACCTATACATATATCATATCTTCACATGTATGCAGGTGTTTTAAATGAAAAGAATATGCAATAATATGCAGCTTTGTAAAGCAATTGTACTGTTTTGTATATGTCTACTGTATCTTTTATTTTTTTCATTTTTCATTTTTTTAGGAGAACTGAGAGAAATGCAGTTAAGAGCCTGTGCCTCTGTCAGCAATGCAGGTATGTTAATCATGTTACTATAATATTTATCCAATCAAAGCATTATTTTATTCTTATTTCGTACAGAAAATTCTTTATGGATGTCTTGTCTTATTTGTTGCAAAACTTTCCCTGAATTTTCTCAAGTCTTAGCCTCCAGATTAAAAATCAAATGAATGAAAGGTCCAAATTACTTCTCTTGCTGCTTTCAACATCATTATCATTCTGAGATGCTTCACTGCCAGTGTAAATATTCATGCACAGCTTTTCCATGATGATAGAATGGTACAACCATGTCCCACAATGTACGGAAGACCTGTGCTTTGTTTATTCAGGTCAGAGTTTACTTTCATGACCCATTCTTTATTATTTTCTAAAATATATAATGTTTAGGAGATATGTTATTGTCAATGTATGTGCATTAGCTTTTTGGTGTAGTAATATTTCAAATGTAACTATAAAGAGGTGTACAGTCAGGTCCATAAATATTGGGACATCGACACAATTCTAATCTTTTAGGCTCTATACACCACCACAATGGATTTGAAATGAACCAAACAAGATGTGATTTAACTGCAGACTTTCAGCTTTAATTTGAGGGTATTTACATCCAAATCAGGTGAACGGTGTAGGAATTACAACAGTTTGTATACGTGCCTGCCACTTTTTAAGGGACCAAAAGTAATGGGACAGATTAACAATCATCCATCAAACTTTCACTTTTTAATACTTGGTTGCAAATCCTTTGCAGTCAATTACAGTCTGAAGTCTGGAACGCATAGACATCACCAGACGCTGGGTTTCATCCCTGGTGATGCTCTGCCAGGCCTCTACTGCAACTGTCTTCAGTTCCTGCTTGTTCTTGGGGCATTTTCCCTTCGGTTTTGTCTTCAGCAAGTGAAATGCATGCTCAATCGGATTCAGGTCAGGTGATTGACTTGGCCATTGCATAACATTCCACTTCTTTCCCTTAAAAAACTATTTTGTTGCTTTCGCAGTATGCTTCGGGTCATTGTCTATCTGCACTGTGAAGCGCCGTCCAATGAGTTCTGAAGCATTTTGCTGAATATGAGCAGATTATTGCCCGAAACACTTCAGAATTCATCCTGCTGCTTTTGTTAGCAGTCACATCATCAATAAATACAAGAGAACCAGTTCCATTGGCAGCCATACATGCCCACGCCATGACGCTACCACCACCATGCTTCACTGATGAGGTGGTATGCTTTGGATCATCAGCAGTTCCTTTCCTTCTCCATACTCTTCTCTTCCCATCGCTCTGGTACAAGTTGATCTTGGTCTCATCTGTCCATAGGATGTCGTTCCAGAACTGTGAAGGCTTTTTTAGATGTTGTTTGGCAAACTCTAATCTGGCCTTCCTGTTTTTGAGGCTCACCAATGGTTTGCATCTTGTGGTGAACCCTCTGTCTTCACTCTGGTGGAGTCTTCTCTTGATTGTTGACTTTGACACACATACACCTACCTCCTGGAGAGTGTTCTTGGTCTGGCCAACTGTTATGAAGGGTGGTTTCTTCACCAGGGAAAGAATTCTTCAGTCATCCACCACAGTTGTTTTCCATGGTCTTCCGGGTCTTTTGGTGTTCCTGAGCTTACCGATGCGTTCTTTCTTTTTAAGGATGTTCCAAACAGTTGATTTGGCCATACCTAATGTTTTTGCTATCTCTCTGATGGGTTTGTTTTGTCTGATGCCCCGGCGCCTGCCTTCCAGTTTGATGTCTCGGTGCCCACCTTCCAGCCTGATGTCCCGGTGCCCGCTTTCCAGTCTGCTGTCCCGGCGCCTGCCTTCCAGTCTGATGTCCCGGTGCCTGCCTTCCAGCCTGAAGTTCCGGTGTCCCAGCCTGAAGTTCCGGTGTCCCAGCCTGAAGTTCCGGTGTCCCAGCTTGAAGTTCCGTGTCCCAGCCTGAAGTTTCGGTGCCCGTGTCTCAGCCTGAAGTTTCGGTGCCCGTGTCTCAGCCTGAAGCTTCGGTGCCCGTGTCTCAGCCTAAAGTTTCCTGCCCGTGTTCCAGTCTGCTTTACTGATGCTCGTTACACAGTCTGCTAAACTGGTGCCCATTACCCAGTCTGCTAAACCGGTGCCCGTCACCCGGCCTGTTAAGCCAGTGCCCGTTATTCGGCTTGCCAGGCCAGTGCCCGGTGTCCAGTTCGCTGAACCGGGGCCCATTACCCAGCTTGCTGAGCCGGTGCCTGTTATCCAGCCTGCCTTTACGGTGCTTGCTGTTCGGTCTGATGTCCCAGTGCCTGCCTGCTGCCCAGCCCGATGACCCGGAGCCTGCTGCCCAGCTCCACGACCCAGAGCCTGCTGCCCAGCTCGATGACCCGGAGCCTGCTGCCCAGCCTGATGTGCCACTGTCTGCTGCCCAGCCCGATTTGCCTGCTGCCCATCTTGAATTGCCCATGCCTGCTGCCCAGCTCGATGACCCAGAGCCCGCGGTCTGCCCTGATGTACCTGTTGCCCTGCCCAAAGCGACTGATGCCCTGCCTGAAGCACCTGTTGCCCAGTCTGATGTACCCCCATCCATTGTTCTGCCTGACGCCATAGACTATGGACAATTTCAACTAGTTGGAGCGTCCGGAGGCCGCTCCTTTGAGGGGGGTACTGTCAGGAAAGGTTCCATCCACTGGTAATGTCTATCATTTGGCGTGAAGTACTGAGGTCCACCAGCAGGTGTCTCCTGGCAGTTCCGGACTGTCAGGAGAGCTTTTCCCTGTTGGTGTTATGTCATCGTTGGGCCGCAGTACTGGCCTCCACCAGCGGATGGATCCTGGCAGTGTGGAGCAGACAACACCTCCTGTGCTCAAGTGTTACGTGAGGACAATTACTGGAAAGGTTGATAGCAGCGTTGAAATTAAAATAAGCTACCTAGTGACAGTGACACCAGTGCTTCAATATAAACTATAATAATTACAATAAAAATAAATGAATTGTAGAAAAAGCGTCCATCAATATATAATATATCAATCAAATAGTGTTCAACATCATTAACCAAATGTGGATAAACTTCATAAACATTGATTGAATAAATCCTCCACTGCAACCACAGTGATGACGCCACACAGAATGCTCGCTTACCCCAAAGCAAGCTCTATAAGCCTGCAAACTGTTACCTGGCCAGGGCCTTTATCCAGGAGGAAATCAGGAGGGTGATATGCCAGCAAACCCTACAGGAGTGGTCAGCATACGGTAAAGATCTCGCCAATCACGGGTCACACGGGTAGCCACGGGTCACACGGGTAGCCAGATTAAATACCATTCAGATGTTCCCCAGAATGAAAAGGTTCACCATATCGTAGTACTGATAAGCAACAAGACCGTTGTGCAAATACGGTGTGACAAAAAGTATTGCAACGACCGCCATTTTATTCTATCTATTCTCTAAATATAATTTATTATATTTTTTTTTCTAAGTAATTTTCTAGCAAAAAAAAATGATTTTAACTTGTAAACAAAAAGTGTCAAAAAAGAGGTTCGGTCCTTAAGTGGTTAAGTGGAATATTGACCTTCCTTCACCTGGGCAAATCAAGTTTGTCTTGTTCACAGTTCCATGTTTGTGATCTCTGAACACAGAAGTATAGTTTTATTGAACTTTCGTCCTGTTTATATGAAAGAAAACTATCTACTTTCATTAACTAAGAGAGGAGTTTACGTAAAGCTAGTCTTTTAATTCTCCATAGTATAAAATTAGAGAACTGTGATTAAATATAATTTTTCCCTTCATTGAAATTCTAACAATTTTCACAGAACAAAAAGCCAAGAATAAATTCAGAAGCAAAAAGAGTGGATAAAACATGGCATAAAAATGTATTTTTTTTTACTTACAGGTTCTTCTCCATCAACAAAGCACTTTGTAGACATACATTTTGGAAAACTGGTCCAAGGAGTGTCCAATGTAAATGAAGTTCTAGATAAACTCAAATTTCAAGAACTTCTGACCAATGAGCAGTGTGACATTGTGAGAGCTCAGAGCACGTCCCAGGAACAGATGAGAGAGCTATTCACGGCTGTCAAAGGTTGGGGAAATGATGACAAGGACAAGCTACTCAGTGTTCTAAAGGAGACCAACCAGCCACTGATTAATGGGTTATAAAGAAAATTAGTTTCTCAAAACTTCCAGAATTTGTGTTATAAGAAAGACCAGAGACCTAAATGGTCATGATCTGGAAAATAAATTACATATATTTCTGGAATCCTAGCTGTGACATAGGAACAAGGGTTGCATAGAGACCTGGAATAGACACAAAAGGAAAAAGCTGCGACACTGTAAGACTTTTGAGGTGCGGCTAAATACCTTCCCATATTTTCATGTGTGAATGTACAATTGGCCCAATGGGGGGAAAAAAAGGGTATTCAACTTGCTGTCCTAAAATGAGGTATAAGCTTTCACCTTGGTTATTAATTATATTTCAATGATTTTGGTAACATCAAAATTGGTGCATATATACTGTACATTAGATGTGTGCATCTTCACTGGTCCCAAGATTCGCTTATATTACGATTATCTGGTCATCAATTCGATTAGTTTCTGTTCTCACCCAAAAATTTGAGGAGAAATGTCCAATAAGCCAGTCATCATTGGAAGGGATCAGCTATAAGAATATACTATATAATGGCATATGAGTGGATTTTGTTTTTTAAGTGTGTTATGCTTTTTTTTACACAGCATGGATCCCTGTTCCGTCTTTTGGCTAAATTAAGTTAGTAGGCAAAACAAAAAATGCGGACCTTTACACGGTTTTTTCTGCCTTCCATGCACACACCCACTGTTAATTAATGATAAATAATTGGGTGCAAGAAGACATCCCCCAAAGGGGTCTCCAAAGTGGGAAAAGGGCAAAAAAAATTACCCTGAACAGATTAAAGGGGTTGTAAATCTTTGTTTTTTTCACCTTAATGCATCCTATGCATTAAGGTGAAAAGAAACCTTGCACTCCCCCCCCCCGAGCCCCCACTTTACTTACCTGAGCCCCGAATCTCCGTCGGCGATATACCGCGTCACTTTCCAAATGGCTTGTCGGCTCTTCATTGGTTAGATTGATAGCAGCGCAGCCATTGGCTCCCGCTGCTGTCAATCAAATCCAATGGCGGGGCCAAGTCATACACTCGATGAGTGTATAACACAGGAGCGCGCCCGCAAGGTAACCCTCTCGGGAGAGAGCTTCCCAGAGGGGGGTTGGCTCTTGTGGGGAGCAGCCAAGACAGAAGAGGATGTTCGGGGCCACTCTGTGCAAAACGAATTGCACAGTGGAGGTAAGTATGACATATTTGTTATTTTTATTTTATTTTTTATTTTTAAAAAAACAACCTTTACTATCACTTTAAGCATTAGATAAAACATAAGGATTTTTATTGATACATGGTTAAAATACAATAAAGTATCCAGATACAAAAAATTGCGACTATATAATAATTTTTTTACACATTAAACATTACACTGGTACTCAGATATGCTCCATGATGGAAAGTAGGAGTTTCAAATTTCCTCGGCATATGATCATCTTCTACATGTTTCACGGCTATAAACCGCTTTTTCAGGAGGAGCACAATATAAAGTCTATAAATAAGATAGGATTTACATGTTAAGCACCAATCATTAATGTGAATATATAAAGAAAGGAAAAAAGGAATTAGTTGGGGGAATAAAATATGTGCAAACGCTTACCAGTGAAGGCCCAAAAGAGATCAAGGCTTGTCAGTGGTGTCACCAAAATTTCCCTGTGGCAGACATGGGGGACTGGATAGGTGGTAGATATGTTAGGACTAATTAGCCACTATAAAAGGAAAAAAAAAATTTGTACAAAAGTTTGCACTGGGGTATGGGTACCCCCATATACATACACAACTTGGGAGCGTAGGCAGCAAAAAACAAGGCCAAAACTATAACGGTTCCAATGTGCTTTCTAATGTGGTGATTACTGGTGTAAAGGTACAGAGAACAATCATGACCTAGAGGGGGGAAAAAATGTGTATATAATAAACCCCCATTCAGCAATGAATGGTAGCAATGACCGCTGGAACCACTCCAGCGACAGATGCATAAAAATCAGGCATGGAGGAATAGCCTCAAAATCCACACAAATCCGTTTAGTAGATGCAGTTTCCCTGCTCACCTGAGTTGCAGCCTCCAAAGAAATCCCCCCCCATCCACTGCACCAGCCAGCAGGCAAATGCCTGCTAGATATAGTCCCCAACCCGGCATCTGATACCACGCCGGGTTCGGGAAAGATAACGTTACACCGAGTAAATTGATACCCAACATGTCATGCTTAAAAATTACATCATCTGCCAATCGATTATGCCGGTTGTAGCATTGATGCAGAATCGTGGACAGCTGAATCGCGATGCATTATATTCATCAGCCCTACTGTATTATATATATATATATATATATACATACACAGTGCCTTGAAAAAGTATTCATACCGCTTGAAACTTTCCACATTTTGTCATGTTACAACTAAAAATATAAATGTAATTTATTGGGAGTTTATGTGATAGACCAACACAAAGTGGCACATATTTGTGAAGTGGAAGGAAAATGATAAATGGTTTTCAACATTTTTTACAAATAAAGTATGGCGAGCATTTGTATTCAGCCGGTATGAATGAATGAATGAATGATTTGTATAGCGCTGAAAATGTGAACTGAATCGCCTCAAGGCGCTAGATCAGTCCTGTGTTGTCCAGCTTCTTAGAAGAGGTAGGTCTTGAGTTTCTTCCTGAAGGCCTGATGGTTTTCTTCCATGCGAATGTGAGTAGGTAGAGCGTTCCATAACCATGGTCCTTGGACTGCGAATCTTCGTTCTCCTTTTGTTTTGTAGCGGGTTTTTGGAATAAGGAGGAGGTTTTGGTTAGAAGATCGAAGACTGCGATTGGGTGTGTAGTGCTTTAATTTTTTGGAAAGGTATTGAGGAGCGTATGAAGTAAGAGCACATCTCTCCAAAATGAAGGTAATCCCCTTTTGGGCAGTTGTCACCAGAAGTTTTCCCCATTGGAATAATTCCTTTTTGGTCACCCATACAAGCCATTGTATCTAATGTTCCCTCACCTCGCCTCTAAGATTGTAAATTCCTTTTTTTTTATATTTGCGCATTTTGTATGTCATGTATAACCTGCCATAATGTCATTTGTGTACATTTGTGTAATTAATACTGTAACTGTACAGCAAAGAAAGCATTGAATACTCAGCTTTTCTATTGCCTGAGCCCATGATCTCTACAGTATTGAAGAGAATCCTCCAGCTGATGATCCTGCAGAACCTGACACTTTTGGTTGTGTAATTTTCTGGTCCCCCACTGCTCTCAGTGCTTCAGTCCCTCAGCCCCTACATCATTACTGTATCTTGTAGTGCTGTAGATGATGGTGGGAGAAAGCACAGTGTGCAGTAGGGGACCAGGGAATTACCGGAAGTGTCAGATTCTGCAGGATCATTAGCCGGTGGTTTCTGTAGAGATCAGTGGGTATCTTATGTCTTCTTTTCAGGGAGCCTTTAATTGTGCAGTTTTACCTGTAGCGGTAACCCTGTAGGGGCTGCTGAGTGATGTGGCCCACCTGTCACCCTGCCCAGCCCGGCATTCACTTGCAGACACTCCAAGACAATGAACAAGTCCATCAGTTTTGTTTTTTTTGTATTTTATTGAGGGATTAGAACTTGGATGGGGTTAAGGAATTCATGGGATGCCCAGGAAAAAGATTCTTGCGTGGTTTGAGACCATTGAGATACTCTCCTCCTGCACAACACTTGCTGCAGACTATCTCTCCTTCTCCCTCCAGCACAATTCTTCACATGGTTAGGCCTGACTCTGGTTTCAACCAAGCCTTAGCAAAGTTCCTTATTACAGGCAGGGACCCTATAATGTAGCTACAAAAGATTGAATGTCAGCCGCCCTCTTTGGTGGACTACTGATCCCAGTCAGCCCTCTGCAGACCCTGACAGCCCTCCCGGCTGCAGCCGCCCGACTTCACTGCCATTAACATCAGTCTCTCCTGCTGGCTCTACATCCATCCCAGACTGCACACTCCCTGTCCACTCCGGCATGCCTCTCCCAGCTCTTCCGACTGTGCCTGTCACTCACCGACACCTAATGGATCCCTCCTGGAGACTTGCCCGGCAGTATTGCCCGCTGTCCTCTCCTGCTTAGGACACACCTTGGGATGTGTGGGGTTCCTGTACAGCTCCGAGCCCTTTAGCCCAAGGTCACCCCCCTAGAGTAGGGGGCTTCCTCAAAGACCCCGGCAGCCCAATACTCTATCTCCAGTTCTTCCACTTGAACAACTCCTCCCCCAGATGGCTGACTCTAAGTATTTAAGGAGGCCTGCCCCCTGCCGATCCAGGTTGGGGCTCCTTAGAACACCCCAGGCAGCCCCACCTCTCTTCCCCTCCTTCCTTCTAGAAGCGTCTAGGAGCAGAAGGGAGGGAGGTAACCGAAAGATGAGGCTAGCTGAGAATCACCAGCCTACTCTAAGCCACTCCCAGCCACAGATCAAAACAAACAGGCCTAGCTTTTAGCTAGGCTTCCCTAAATTTACCTGTTTTACAAAGAAATCTCACTCTAGCATCTACACTATAGTAGGTAGAGGGTGCTACATTCTTTAGCCACGGTGTAGCTTTGAATTAATAAAATGTGCTTACTGTGATATCATTTTTTTAAATAGTAATAAAACACACATATATATATATTTAATATGGTAGGTTGACCATGAACATTTACAAAGAATTTATGGATTTATTTTTTTTATACCATTATACAATTATATTTTACAAACAGCGCTGATACCTCAAATCTTGGCTGTAATTTGTGGGATGCTGATGTGTTTTTATTGTTCATATGATGGGATTTAATAATATTACTTAAATTTTGTGTTCCTATTTAATGTTTTGCATCTTCATGCATTGCTGTAAAATAATGAAAATAAATCCCTATCTACCTTTGCTTGCAAGTATAAGAAGTTTTAAAAAAGTGCAGAGCTATGAAATTGCACATAGACAAATACAGTATTATTAGTGCCTAATGCCCTGTACACACGATAGGATTTTATGACAACAAATTCCATGGGATTTTTTCCAACGGATGTTGGCTCAAACTTGTCTTGCATACACACGGTCACACAAAGTTGGACGGAAATTCCGAACGTCAAGAACGCGGTGACGTACAACACGTACGATGCGCCGATAAAAATGAAGTTTTTTTAATGAATAGCCAGTGCTGCTCTTCTGCTTGATTACGAGCATGCGTGGAACTTTGTGTGTCCGAATTGTCTACACACGATCTGAATTTACGCGATCGGATTTTGTTGTCGGAAAATTTTATAGCCAGCTCTCAAACTTTGTGTGATGGAAATTCCTATGGAAAATGTCTGATGGAGCCCACACACGGTCGGAATTTCCGACAACAAGGTCCTATCACACGTTTTCCATCGGAAAATTCTATCGTGTGTACAGGGCATAAGTGGACACATATATAGTGCATAAGTGAACACACTATTTGTGTGACAATATTCAAATGATGTGAAAACAACAATATAATCAGATACAAAAAAGAAATAATAAGTCCCAAAGAAGAGCCAAGGAAAAGTTGGTGATCTTCCCACAGTGTAGCAAAAGGAGGAAAGATGTCCCAACGAACCCCCCCCCCCTCCATCAAGATAGGTCAAATAGTGATATTCTGACTCCGATTGTTGTGAAGCTGACTATCCCTTGTGAGACCTCTATGCCTGGCCTCCACGGAAACTGCTCTCCTTAAACTCTCAAATGACCTACTAATGGCTAAAGCCAATGGACACTATTCTGTACTACTTCTCCTGGATCTCTCTGCTGCCTTTGACACAGTGGACCACCCCCTCCCCCTCAAAAAACTCCACTCCTTTGGTCTCCGTGACTGTACTCTTTGCTGGTTCTCATCCTACCTATCACACTGCTCCTTCAGTGTCACTTACAACTCTACTTCCTCCTCTCCTCTTCCTTTTTCCGTTGGGGTCCCCCAAGGTTCTGTTCTTGGACCTCTCCTTTTCTCAATCTACACCACCTCCTTGGATCAGTTGATTGCCTCCCATGGCTTTCAATATCATCTCTACGCTGATGACACCCAAATCTATCTCTCCACCCCCCAGCTCTCTCCATCTGTCTCCTCACGCATTTCCAACTTACTAGCAGACACATCAGCCTGGATGTCACATCACTTCCTCAAACTCAACCTATCCAAAACCGAGCTCATGATATTTCCTCCCTCAGGTGCCACTTCCCCTGCTTTCCCTGTCAATATCAATGGCTCAACTATCAACCCATCTCCCCACGCCAGGGTCCTAGGTGTAATCCTGGACTCTGAACTAACCTTTCGACCCCACATTCTATCACTATCCAAAGCTTGCCGCCTCGATCTCCGCAACATCTCCGCAAGATCCGCCCCTTCCTAACCAATGTCACCACAAAGTTTCTAATCCACTCCCTGGTCATCTCCCGCCTCGACTACTACAACTCCCTCCTCATTGGTTTACCTCTAAATAGGCTATCCCCACTTCAGTCCGTCATGAACGCTGCTGCCAGACTCATCCACCACACAAACCGCTCATCGTCTGCTACACCCCTCTGCCAATCCCTCCATTGGCTGCCACTCAGTCACCGAATTAAATTCAAGATACTAACTATAACTTACAAAGCCATCCACAACCTGGCCCCCAGCTACATCTCTAACCTAGTCACAAAATACCAACCTAATCGTTCTCTTCGCTCCTCCCAAGACCTCCTGCTCTCAAACTCCCTTGTCACCTCATCCCATGCTCGCCTTCAGGACTTCTCCAGAGCCTCCCCCATCCTCTGGAATGCTCTATCCCAATCCGTCCGATTTTCTCCTACTTTATCCACTTTCAGACGATCCCTGAAAACTCATCTCTTCAGAGAAGCCTATCTGGGCCCCACCTAACAACTGTACATTTATCTTCTCAATCAGCACATCACCCACAGTTATTACCTCTTGTATCTTTTGACCTTCCCTCTTAGATTGTAAGCTCTAAGGAGCAGGGCCCCCTGATTCCTACTGTATCAAAGTGTATTGTATTTGTACTGTCTACCCTCAAGTTGTAAAGCGCTACGTAAACTGTTGGCGCTATATAAATCCTGTATAATAATAATAAGATATAATCACAGAGGACAATCCTCATCAGATAGTTTGAACTCATCAAATTCCATCCACAAGATGCTTTTATTCTGAACATCAGGTTACAGCAGATGACAGGATACAAACAGATGAATAGGTTGTAGTATTTATGCGGTCAAAAGATATTGTCTGTAGCTTACAATGCAAAATACATGTGCCTTGCTACATGTGGCTTGTTAGCTGCATCCATGACACAGGAAGTACAAACTCAGGAAGAAGGGTGGGGCATTACATATAAAAGAAAGTGTGTCGTGACATAAGGTAAAATGAACATGTGAAAACAAATGTATTACCACAAAAGGTTACTAGATGGCAGCATGTGAACTAAATATAAAACGTCCATAGAAATGGTTAGGAAAGCAATCTATATAAATTCTATGCCCCGTTGGGGCAGCACAAGTGCTCTATATGAACTCCAAGGCAATCAGCTTTGCTCCAGCAGCATGACAGTGATAGGGTTGAAATAATGACTTAGAGTTCCACTTTAATTGTTTCTGTTTTTTTCTTACCTGTGTACGTATCAATTGTTCTATTTAAATTGTTTGTGCTCCTTTTCTTACCTGTGTACGTATCAATTGTTCTATTTAAATTGTTTGTGCTCCTTTCTTACCTATGTACGTATCAATTGTTCTATCAATCTGTATCTAGATGGAATTTGGAACTGCTGAATAATCATTACATGTTCGCTGATGAGAAACTCTTTGTACCTTAACCTCATTTGGTAATGCCGATAAGATTACTGCTTTTGTAACTGCCTATAAAAGAAGTAAAGGGAGAAGTCCTTTTTGGGGATGCTCAGAACTTTGATACAGACATACCTGACTCTGTGTCTTAATTCCTATATGAAGCAATAATTAGACAAAGCAATATAAACTATAAGCAACTTATTTAAGAGTTGCCCCTAACATTTTGGCGCCCGAAACAGGGACTCACCGATGATACTACAAGAGGTGGACGAACGCGGCTGACGGAACAAAAAGACAGGCATTCCGGGAACCACAGATCAAAAAAAACCTGCGCAGGTAAGAAAAAGCTTTATTTTTCTTATATTCTGTGCTCCCCTGATTTGTGCCTATCCGTTCTGTCAGTTACGGTTCTCCTGGTTTTAAAACACCAGCCTCTGTAGTGGTGAGTCTAGAATTACTGCATATTTTAGTTTATATTGCTGGAATTATTTGTTATCTGTGTTTGTCTTGTCTGTCTTGTTGAGAAAGTGAATGAGCCTTGTCAAGGATGGTATGAGTTAGAAGGGGATTGCCGAACTAAGCAACGGAATGCGCCTTACCTCACACGATTGGGAACCTGAGGGCTTGTGAGCTTGGGGGTCTGACGCTTATGCTTAACCTCACATCTAACTCATAAACCATAGACGGGTTGAGAGTATAAGCCCTGTCTGCTCCATAAAGCAGGGATAAGAGTGTATGAGAGGGATTCCCAGATACGGGGAGGGAATAAGGTCTCAACAAAGTCCCGAGATCTAGTCGGATACCTGGCCACTTAAAGGAATGCTTGTATATGTTGTAGCCGCATTTTTGTATATGTTGTAGCCGCATTCTGGTTTGTTATTGGGCTAGCATATAAAGTAATTATTTATTTTTGGGCTAGCATATAAAGTAATTCGGTTTCAGAAATCTCATTCCGGAGAGGTTTCTAGAATTCTAGCACCCTAGGAGGAAGGCAACGAGGAACTAGTGTAACTTAGCTGGTTTGCTATTGGGCTAGCATATAAAGTAATTATTCATTCTTGTATATGTTGTAGCCGCATTATATTGTACACTAAGTGTCCCACACGCTACCTAGGCAGGACTGTTAGAATGGGCCAGAGGAACACAAAACCCCGTCAGGGAATTGTGGCGCACTATACGGTGCCACAGATAATTAAGAACATTTATGGGAAAACCGAAGCACAGGACTTAAAGGATGTCCTTCGTAAATTTAAGGTGAAAGGAGCAGCGGGCTTAGACCCGGATGTATGGAGTGAAATAAAAAGGGACAGACAAGGAGAGGTGTTAGAGAAGCAATGGATGCGTCAGGTTCAATGCTTAATTAAGGTCTCAAATAGAGTGAAAGAAGAGGGGTGGAAGTATAATCCAGATTGTGATGGTTGGGATATGAAAGATAGAAGAACAAAAAAAATGTCGAGGCTCCCAGCTCAGCCATCCCACCCCCATACACTGACGTAGAACGCAAACCACACAAGATATATCCGGTACTTGAGGGGAGAGGATGGGTTTGTCAGGATTGTGGAGCACAAAACCCAGAATGGGCAGTAGAATGTGTGCATTGTGGGGCACAAAAACCTCATCCAGAAACTGTAGCTCCCGTACGCACTGATACACGCATTGTTCAGGTAAACAATCCAGAATTTGGACAAGCAGCCCATCCAAATGCCCCGCCTACTGTCACTCGTAGAATGCAAATAAGGACTTGGGCACCATGGTCGGCAGACACCCTTATGGCATTAATACAGAGCGCCCCAGACCCGGTAGCAAAGCCAGCTGCTTTTTGTAGATTTGTGACACAGTTAATGAATACACATGAAGCGACCTGGCAGGATGGGGAGGATCTATGCAGACACAAAATGACTCTGACCCTGTTTAACCAGTTTATGACAGAAATAGGTCCACACAGACCTGCAGGACAAGTTGATGGGGATGGCAATTTAGAGACAGGACATGTCAGACATATAGACTCAAGGGCCCCTTTTATTGCTAGATTAGAAGCTTTTTGTCAGGCAAAACAACAGGAGAGGGGGTCCATATCACCCATGAAGCAAATGCCAGGACAGACTGTATCGGAATTTTACTTATCTATGGAAAGTATGATGGCAGATGAGGGATTGGACTTGGCCCTGCCAGTCACAATCCGAGCCTTCAATAGACAATTTATGGAGGGATTAATTCCACAGATAAGTGAGAGACTGAAAGCCTGCACACCAGAGTGGAGGGCAACTAGAGATAGAGGGACGTTGTTACAAAAAGCGCAAGGCATAGAGGCGGACTTAGCAGAAACCAAAGGGAGGAAATCTCATGCTATCAACGCACTCCGGGGGGTCCCCAAGAGCAAGGTAGAGGTTCCTTTCGCAAACCCCTTACCTGTCACTACTGTAACAAGATTGGTCACATCAGACGCAACTGTAAGAAAAGAATAAGGGATGAAGGAGAGGAAGGTGTTGATTCTCCAGTTAATCAGAGAAGGAACCAGCCCAGGGACAACAAAAATAGTCATATCAGGCAGCAGGGAGATGGTCCACGAGCATGACTCACCCCGGTTTTAGAAAAATCCAAAACAACAATGCTTAAGACAAATATAACGGTTGGTAATAAGAAAATCTCTTGTTTAGTCGATACAGGAGCTTCACGCTCGTTACTTTCTGACTCTGAACTACTCCCTGGCCAAAAATCACCTGACACTTTACTAATAACTGGATATGATGGCATTTTAGCCGACGCCCCGCTTACAAAACCTCTGAAAGTTAAAGTAGGAAACCACATGTTCCTTTCACGCTTTCTGGTATGCAGAGGAGCCCCCACTAATTTGTTAGGAGCTGACATTTTGCAGAAAATAGGAGCTAACATTACCTATCACCCAGATGGCACTGTCACCTTAGCTATAGGGGATAATCAAGAACACATGGAGATGTGTAACCTAATACAATACCTAGAGGAGGAATCGGAATTGTCCGGCCCACCTCCTTCAGACTTAGATCAGATTTTGTCGTCCCTTCCAGGAGAACTATGGGAAAAACATCCAGCTGATGTTGGACTTTTGCCCATACCTCCGGTTACCCTACAGCTGATTCCAGGAGCAGTGCTTCCCCAACAAAAGCAGTATCCACTTAGTGCACCCCAAGAGACGGCCATAGAAATGCAGGTCCAATCCTTCTTAAAAAGTGGAGTTCTAAAAGAGGTAAAATCACCGGCAAACACTCCCTTGTACCCGGTTAAAAAGAAATCAGTAGCCGGTAGTCCGGTTAAGTATAGAATGGTCCAAGACCTTAGAGCGGTCAACAAAATACTAGCCCCGATGACACCTTTAGTACCCAATCCACATACATTACTGTCACAAATACCATCAACCAGTATGTACTTTACGGTTATAGATTTAGCGAATGCTTTCTTTTCCGTCCCGCTTGCTGAAGAATGCCAACTTTGGTTCGCATTTTCAATAAAAAATCGGCAACTAACCTGGACACGCCTACCTCAGGGTATGGCGCATTCACCTACCTTGTATTCGCAAGCATTGCAAACGGTGTTGGGAGAATGGGTACCACCAGATTCCTGTGTATTGTTACAATATGTGGATGATTTATTGTTATGCTGCCCTGACAAAGAAACTTGTTTGGCCACCACCCTTAATTTGTTGCGATTTTTGGCAGAAAAAGGTTGCAAGGTTAATAAGAAAAAGTTACAAGTGTGTCAGGAAAAAGTTATCTTTTTGGGACATTGTATATCACAGGGTACGAGACATCTCACTGAGGAGAGGGTTCAAGTGATAAAGGGAATGTTACCCCCACGGAATTTCAAACAATTGCGTATGTTTTTAGGTATCGTGTCATATTGTAGACAGTGGATACCACATGCTAGCGCTTTGATGCAGCCATTATACGATTGTTTGAAAATTGTACCGTATATGCTTACAGAAATAGCTTATGAGTCGTTTATCACTTTGAAAAAGTTGTTGATTTCTGCCCCGGCTATTGGTATACCAGATTACACCAAGATATTTAATCTGTACATTGCTGAGATCACTGGACACGCCACAGGTGTTCTGACACAGGCACATGTAAAACAAAGACCAGTCGCTTACTTTTCAGCAGCATTAGATCCAGTATCTAGAGGTTCACCGTCTTGTGTACGGGCGGTAGCTGCAGTGTCAATTATCATAGATAAGTCATCAGAGATTGTTCTAGAAAAATCCAGTCGTAGTGCATACCACACATGACATACATGCAATCTTGTCTCAGGTACAGCCCAAACACATTTCAATGGCTAGGCAATTAAGATTACAGTGTACTTTACTCTTACCTCCAAATGTCACTTTTCAGCGCTGTACAACTTTAAATTTGGCCACCTTTTTGCCTCTTCAGTCACCAGATTTGGCAAGGGGGAATGATGCTAATAGTACTAGTGAGAAAGGAAATGAGGAAACTGACACTCTCTTGTTTAAGGAAGTAAATGAGCACGATTGTTTTCAGCTCATGGAACAGGAGACAATGGGATTCCCACATGTTACAGATACACCAATTTTAAATGCTGAGCACATCTTGTATATAGATGGTAGTAGGTTTGCTGATGACAAGGGTAAATATCACACAGGGTATGCTGTAGTGACTGATACGCAGGTAATTGAAGCACAGGCCTTACCAGCCCACATGTCAGCACAGGAAGCAGAATTAAAAGCTTTAGAACAAGCCCTAGAATACTTAAAAGAACGAGAAGGGAATATTTACACTGACTCTGCCTACGCTTATGGTGTAGCGCACGATTATGGCCACATATGGAGGGCTAGAGGTTATCTGACAG
Organism: Aquarana catesbeiana; assembly: GCF_042186555.1. Classification (NCBI taxonomy): domain Eukaryota; kingdom Metazoa; phylum Chordata; class Amphibia; order Anura; family Ranidae; genus Aquarana; species Aquarana catesbeiana. The sequence goes on from NC_133328.1 coordinate 643,240,033, forward strand.
CAGCAGGTACACCTGTAAAACATGGAGAAGGGATTAAGAGAGTCCTGAACAATCTTCAAAAGGTTAAACGAGTAGCCATTATGAAGATAGCGGCACACACGAGCGCAAAAACAATTGAGGCAAAAGGAAATGCATTTGCAGATTTGACTGCAAAACAGGCAGCTCTAGGGGAAGGAAGCCCTGAGACCTTAGCAGCGGTAGAGGTGAGTATCCCAGAACCAACATGGCAGCAGCTGAGTAAATTACAGGAGCAAGCAGGGGAGAGCGAGAAAGATAAGTGGGTCAGAATGGGAGCAGCACCAGACCTTGACAATGTATGGAGGGGAGGAGGCAAAATATGCCTGCCTGCCTCTCTGTACCCAGAAATGGCAGCGGCAGTTCACCCACCCACACACGTCAGTTCCAATTCCATGTATAGGATTGTGAACCAAGGATGGCTCGCCCCTGGATTCAGTAGCACTGCAAGAAACTACTGTGCAGCCTGCCAAATCTGTCTCCTGAATAACCCAGGACAGAGAGTAAAAACCCCACGAAAACACCAGGTCCGGGCCCAATACCCCTTCCAGAGACTGCAAATTGATTACATACAAATGCCTAAGAGCGGCCCTTTTGAATTTGTCCTCGTGTGTGTCGATTTATTCTCAGGTTGGCCCGAAAGTTATCCAGTAAAATCGGCTACAGCTAAAGCCACAGCTAAGAAACTGATCACTGAGTTAATACCTAGGTTTGGTCTTCCTGAAACCATAGAATCAGATAGGGGGACACACTTTACAGGAGAAATCATGCAGAATGTGATGACCATGTTAGGGGTTCAACAAAGTTTTCACACCCCTTACCACCCACAGAGTTCAGGATCAGTGGAGAGAGTAAATGGGACAATAAAAGTTAAAAATACAAAAAGCCATGCAAGAGTTAAACAAGCCTTGGCCAGAATGCCTGCCTTTGGCTTTGTTCTCTATAAGGTACACTCCAACAGGAAAGACAGGATTATCCCCATATGAGATACTTTTTGGGAATGCACCTAGATTGGGTTTATACTTTCCACAGAGTATGCAATTGCAATGTGATAGTTTGACTGCATATGTGATACAATTACAACAACGTCTAACTAAGATCCACAAAAGTGTGTATTCTTCTCTTCCAGACCCTAATTCAATAACAGGTACACATACTCTGCTACCAGGGGATTATGTATATGTGAAGAAACACACCAGAAAGACATTGGAACCCAGGTTTGAAGGTCCTTACCAAGTACTCTTGACCACAGCCACCTCAGTAAAGCTGGAAGGAAAACCTACCTGGATACACGCATCACATTGCAAGAAACAACCCGAGAAAACAACATGATAAAATATCTACTTACAGATTTTTTGTTGAAGATTGTTGTTTTACAAATATATGCATGGACTCCTGGTATTAATGTACTTGAAGTAGAGGAAACAACAACTTTCGAATGGGCTATAGATGATCCTAAAGTAGCAAATTATTATTGACAAAGGTAGACTAGTACATCTTTCCTCACAGATACAACAGGATACTGCACCACATTGGTGGGATATATTTAGTGGAATGTCTTCTACAGCAACCAATACCTTTCACTGGTTGTTAAGTCCAATGGTAATTATTATTCTAATATTAATATCACTTACAATCACGAATATATGTGTATACAGGAAAATAAATAGGAAAATTAGGAGAATAGACAGGGTATACTGATAAGTGTGTATTGACATCACCCTACTCCTATAAAACTCCTCTTCTTGAATTTTAAGATGTTGGTAATACCTAGGGGGATGGGTTCTACCCCTCTGACAACTCGCGGTCAGGGAAAGGACTCTGGGGAAAAACTGACTAGAACTTATTCATGAGGACCCAGGGGGAAGGAGAGGATGATGTCAAAGGGGGAAATTGATAGGGTTGAAATAATGACTTAGAGTTCCACTTTAATTGTTTCTGTTTTTTTCTTACCTGTGTACGTATCAATTGTTCTATTTAAATTGTTTGTGCTCCTTTTCTTACCTGTGTACGTATCAATTGTTCTATTTAAATTGTTTGTGCTCCTTTCTTACCTATGTACGTATCAATTGTTCTATCAATCTGTATCTAGATGGAATTTGGAACTGCTGAATAATCATTACATGTTCGCTGATGAGAAACTCTTTGTACCTTAACCTCATTTGGTAATGCCGATAAGATTACTGCTTTTGTAACTGCCTATAAAAGAAGTAAAGGGAGAAGTCCTTTTTGGGGATGCTCAGAACTTTGATACAGACATACCTGACTCTGTGTCTTAATTCCTATATGAAGCAATAATTAGACAAAGCAATATAAACTATAAGCAACTTATTTAAGAGTTGCCCCTAACAACAGACATCCACACCGCTATATCCATACACAGTGGTTCAAAGCTAGGGATGGACCAAACACCCCCCCCCCCCCCCCGGTTCGGTGCGCACCAGAACATGCGGACAGGCAAAAAGTTCTAGCGAACATGCAAACCCTATTAAAGTCAATGGGACACAACCATGAAAAATCAAGTGCTCATTTTAAAGGCTTATATGCATGTTATTGCCATAAAAAGTGTCTGGGGACCCGGGTCCTGCCCCAGGGGACATATATCAATGCAAAAAAAAGTTTTTAAAACAACCGTTTTTTCAGGAGCAGTGATTTTAATAATGCTTAACCACTTGCCGACCGTGTAATGAATATTTACGTCGGCAGAATGGCTCCTGTGCGCATAGCAACGTACCTGTACATTGCTTTAAAATACCTACCTTGCGGATGCACGCCCGCCGCGAGCTCCGTGACTGTGTCCGCGGGATCCGCAGACTTAATGTCTGCCGGTGTCCCGCGATCGCCTCACAGAGCGGCAGAACAGGGGGGGTGCCATTGTAAACAAGGCATCTCCCTGTTCTGCCTAATGACAGGACACTGATCTTCTGCTACCTGTCATCGGGAGCAGTGATCAGTGTTGTGTCACAGGTAGCCAGCCCAGCCCCCACACAGTTAAAATCACTCCATAGAACACACTTAACCCCTTCACTGCCAGTGTCATTTACACAGTAATCAGTGCATCTTTATAGCACTGATCGCTGTATTAATGCCAATGGTCCCAAAATAGCGTCAAAAGTGTCCAATGTGTCCGCCATAATGTCGCAGTCACGATAAAAATCACAGATCGCCGCCATTACTAATAAAAAAAAAAATAATAAAATTGCCATAAAACTATCCCCTATTTTGTAGACGCTATAACTTTTGCGCAAACCAATCAATATACGCTTATTGCGATTTTATTTTTTACCAAAAATATGTAGAAGAATACATATTGGCCTAGACTGAAAAAGAAATTTGTTTTTTTATATATTTTTTGGGGATATTTATTGTAGCAAAAAGTAAAAAATATTGCTTTTTTTTCAAAATTGTCGCTTTTTTTGTTTATAGTGCAAAAAATAAAAACCGCAGAGGCGATCAAATACCACCAAAAGAAAACTCTATTTGTGGGGAAAAAAAGACGTCAATTTTGTTTGGGAGCCACGTCGCGCGACCTTGCAATTGTTAGTTAAAGCGACGCAGTGCCGAATCGCAAAAAATGGCCCGGTCATTGGGTAGCCAAATCTTCCGGGGCTGAAGTGGTTAAGGTGAAACAATAAAAATGAAATATTCCTTTCAATATTGTGCCTGGACAGTCCCCTTAGTCTGCCTGGAAAGTAGTGCATCTGTGTGATGTGTAGAACATGCCGCAGCAAAATGACATTTCTAAAGGAAAAAATGTAATTTAAACTTGCTTGCGGCTGTAATGTATTGCTCCCAGCAATATAGATGAAAAATCAAGGGGAAAAAAATGGCATAGGGTACCACCTACCCTTCGGGTCTGGTATGGATTTTAAGGGGATTTAAATGCCAAAGTTTTTTTCTTAAATAGGCGTGGGGGTCCCCCCCAAAATCCATACCAGACCCTTATTCAAGCGTGTAGCCTGGAGGGCAGGATAGGGGGGGACGAGCGAGCGGCCGTTCCCTCCTGAACCATACCAGGCCACATGCCCTCAACATGGGGAGGGTGCTTTGGGGTCCCCCAAAGCACCTTGTCCCCATGTTGATGAGAACAAGCGCCTCTTCCAGTCAACCCTGGCCATTGGTTGTCAGGGTCTGCGGGCGGGGGAGCTTATCGGAATCTGGAAACCCCCTTTAATAAGGGGGCCCCCAGATCCCAGCCCCCTTATGTGAATGGGTAGGGGTACATTTTGTGCCAAAAAAGTGTCAAAGTAAAAACCACAACAGACAGTTTTTGACAATTCCTTTATTAAATTTTTTTTTCAAAAAGTGTCCAGCGATGTCCATCCATCTTCAATTACACCGCCCAACGGACCCAAAAAATAGAAAAATACAAAAAAATCCACCTCCATGGGAGGCCTCCACAAATTTTTTTTTTTATTTTTCCGTGGAGTTTCCCTTAAAATCTATGCCAGACCCAAAGGGCCTGGCATTGAATTTGGGGGGACCCCACACTGTTTTTTTAAAAAAATTTGGCATGGAGTTTCCCTTAAAATCTATGCCAGACCCAAAGGGTCTGCTATGAGCTTTGACGGGCACCCCATGCCATTTTTTTGTCAATTCTGTCACTCCAATAGATTGTATTATATACTCTGCACTGCACTATATACCCTGCACTGGTTTATATAGACTACATTGACTGCACTATATACTCTGAATTGCATTATATATACACTATACAAACTGCACTATATACTCTGAACTGTTTTATATATACTATACGGACTGCACTATATACTCTGAACTGCAGTATATATACTGGCCAATTAGCAGCCGTCAATGCACTGCGATCTCGCAGTGCATTATGGGGTGCTCCGAGGAGCCGCGAATTGCCCATATGTTCGATTGTTCTGTGAACAAAACGAACACCCGATGTTCGAGACGAACTTAAATTCGACTCGAACATCGGGACCATCCCTATTCAAAGCACAGCCTCTCAATAAATGCATACCAAAAAGAACCAACATCATACGCGTTTCATCATAAATGACATCATTGGGGCACATAACACACGCCGCCACCATACAGTATTTATGTGTACAAGCACAAAGAGGATTGCGGCCCAATTGGATCAACCAGCACAAGGACTTGTCCATTAACCCTTAAATTGTGCAAAACACATACCGAAATAAGGCCTTGCTACAAGGGTCATTTCTATCACCATCTAGTGGTGAAAATACAAAAAGACAGCACATCGCCAAATTATAAGTTAAAGGGGTTGTAAAGGTAAAAATTTTTTCACCTTAATGCATTCTATGCATTAAGGTGAAAAAACTTTTGACAGTACCGCCGCCCCCAGCCCCCCCGTTTTACTTACCTGACGCCTCGAATCTTCGCTCCTCGTCCTCGTCAGCTTCATTGCAGCTCAGCCTGGTCGCTGATTGGCTGCAGTGGATGGATTGAAAGCAGCGCAGCCATTGGCTCGCGCTGCTGTCAATCACATCCGATGACGCGGCGCGCCGGGGGGCGGGGCCGAGTGATACAGCGAGCGGCTATAGCCGCCGGCTGTATCACGGGAGCGCGCCCGCAAGCACTCACCACCGTGCGAGGGAGCTCGCATGAAGGTGGTAAATGCTTGCGGGGAGGAGCTGAAACAGCCGCCGAGGGACCCCAGAAGACCAGGTTCGGGGCCACTCTGTGCAGAACGAGCTGCACAGTGAAGGTAAGTATAACATGTTTGTTATTTTAAAAAAAAAAAAAAAACATCTTTACAACCCCTTTAAATAGAATTCATAGGCATAAATATACAAATATGTGAAATAATCAGCGCCACCCTAATGATTATTCAAGTGTAAATATGCAGCTGCTGCACACTATAAGTGAATTCACTACACTTTAAAAATCAATCATATATATATATATATATATATATATATATATATATATATATATATATAAGATTGTATATATATATATTTGTCAAACAGGTGCAGAAAAATTGGGCCTTGGGTGTTGGTGCCTTAACACTGTAACCCCTCACAGTTACTCTTGCTAAGTGCAGAAATGGGCCCTGCTGTTAAAAATGTGAAAACAAATTGAAATTACATGCACCTGTCAAATAGGTGCAGAAAAATTGGGTGTTGGTGGTGCCCTAAACCAAAAACATTGTTGGAAGTTAGCATAATCAAAATTCAGGAATAGGATAGGCAGCATAGGCAGTCTTCAAGGAATCCCAGATCCCTAGCAAATTCAATCAGTTACATCAGCATCAGGAGCTTGATAGCTGCTGTTGATCTAGGACTGATTCATATTGATAAATGTCACCTGGTCAGACGGACTCTTTTATCCATTACAAAACCTCCAGCAGCACTGAATGTCTGTGGATGCAGGACAGGTCAGTAGCTTGATTGCATATTAAGCAAGTTCTGGCCAGTGGTCTATCCTCAAAACCCAGTAACTCAGTGAAGGCTCAGATGAAAAGGTCTCCAAGTCTGCTCTTGCCCCTAGATAATCCTGCACTATATGATGCAGACGCTGCTGATGGTTGCTTAAACCTAACAGCCCTGGGCGCTGAGGACTAAATAATTGTTTGACTGAACAAAGCCTCAGAAACATTGTCCAGGAAATGGTGACCTCCCAGTGTCTGGAAAGGTGTTACACAAATTTTTCTTCACCGCGTCCTCAAGAGGTTTCATCCTCTGCTCCCTCTGCGATGGCAGGATGAGGTCTGCAACTTTACCCTTGTAACATGGATCAAGAAGGGTTGCCAACTAGTAATGATCCCTCTCCTTGATACCACAAATCCTCTGGTCCTTTTGCAGGCTTTCCAGAATTATGGAGCCCATGCAGCATAAGTTTGAGGAGGCATGAGATTCCTCTGGATCACTAAGGATGACATTGCCAGGAACTACCTTCTCCCAGCCACGTATAACTCCTGGGGTGTCTGGGGACTGAAAACCATACCTTGAAGACTGCTGTATGTTATCCTCTACATCCATGCTGACATAATCCTCCTCCTCTGTGTTTTGTGGCCCTGCAGGAATGGTATCTGCATAACGGGGGCCTTGAGAGGAAAGGAAGTCCTCCTCTTCCTCCCGCTGTTCTGCCTCAAGTGCCTTGTCCAGGATTCCATGAAGCGTGTGCTCCAGCAGGAAGACTAGAGGGATAGTGTAACTGATGCATGCATTGTCGCAGATAACCATCCTTGTGGCCTCCTCAAATGGTGACAGGACAGAACATGCATCCTTTATCAACAGCCGCTGGCGTGGCAAAAAAAGCCAAGCTCCCCGAGCCTGTGTCAGAAACCATGAATCAGACTGAGACAGAAGTACAGTTAAATCACACTTGTTTAATAATAAATATAAAAAGATAAACAGAGTAAAACGTAGTCAAGTTCAGGAACCGGATCGGATAGTTAGACAAGCCAAAAGTCAGGGAGCCAGAGATAGACGTAGTAGAACAGCAAGCAGGATCTGTAGCCAGAAGAAATGTCAGCCAAGCAAGTCTTTAACAGGAACACAGGAGAGCGCCTCTAGAGATGTGACCAAGGCGAGGGCAGAGATCATCTGAACTAGACGGCTTAAGTAGGCAGGACTGACAAGCAGAACCATCAACAGGTGAGACACTGTGGAGAGATAGGAGCTGGCAATTAGCCGGCAGCTGAGCGGCCAGGTCAAGGAAGGTCTGAGCCCAACCCTGACAGTACTCCCTCCTCAACGACCCCTCCCTCTTGGAGGACCACCAGGCTTGAGGGGAAAACATCTATGGGAATCACGGAGGACAGGAGTATGTACATCCGAGGATGAGACCCAAGAGCGTTCCTCCGGACCGCACCCTTTCCCATGCACCAGGTACTGTATGCTCTCACGGAACCTACGGGAGTCAACAATGGACTGTACTTCATACTCCTCATGGTTCTCAACCTGTACAGGGTGAGCACGTGGCACCGAGGTGGTAAAGTGGTTGCAGACCAAAGGTTTTAATAAGGAGACATAAACCACATTTGAGATACTCATATTAGAAGGAAGATCTAATGCCTAAGCCACTGGGTTAATCCTGCGAAGAATACGAAAGGCCCAATAAACCAAAGTGCGAACGTCAGCGAGGGAACACGAAGTCGGAGGTTGCGAGATGACAGCCAGACCCTGTCCCCAACCTGGTAGGAAAGCGCAGGCACGCGTCTGCGGTCAGCATGGAGTCTGTACCTATCATTGGCAGCCTCCTGGACTTGTGCCCAAGTGGAATGAAGACCACGGAGATGAAGACCACCGAGGCTTTGCTCTATTCAGCTTGGTAACACAGGCATCCGGCTCGGTGACGTCACTAACACAGGCACTGTTAGTGACCTCACCGCGCCGGATGCCTGTGTTTCCAAGCTGTTTAGAGCCAAGCCTTAGTTTCAGCTCCCCCTAGAGACTGAATAAGGAAATCCTGCTGGAGGGGAAGCCCCACTCTTTCTCTTATGGACGGATCGTCCCCCACAGGATAACAACGCTGGGTAGATGCCACTTCAAAGAGGACTATTTGTGCTGTAACTCATCTTTATTATATGTAAGTGGATGAAAGCACCTGTATATTTATTACGTGCAACTGGTCCTAATCTGGTGGCGCCTTTTCTGGGTTTTTTTGCATGTATTTGGAGTCTGCTTTCTGATTCCCCTTGAAGGCTTGCCCTGGAGTACAGACTATTAACAATATACAAGGTTTCTGGTTCACTTACTCTACATAATTTATCCCCTCCTCACCCTGTTACAACATTATATGATTATTTTCCCTAGTGGATGGTTATATTGCATCTCTCTCAATTCAGCAACAGCGCCACTAACCTCTGTTTTTGTACACACGGAACAGGCAGCTACGAATGCGCTTACAACAGCATGTAGACTAGGCCACCAGAATTGTTGGGAAATGACCCAAAAGAGTTGATTCTTCCCAGGGTGGCCAGCAGCTTTGGGAGAACGGTAAATCTGGAGCATGGCAGTACGGAGACTCTCTGGGATAAAGCAGCGGTCACAAGGTTTCTCAGGAGGAGCATGGACCTGAGCAGCAAGAATTTTGTCACCCAAAGGAGAGGTTAGGCTGGTGCGAACCGTAGCCAGAATACGATCAGGAGGAATCACAGGAACCGGAACTGACTCCATCTTGGAAGTGGAGGAAAATTGTTGTGACAAGGCGTCAGTCCTTACATTCTAAGTACTGGGTAAAAATGAGACAATTTAATTGAAACTTGACAAGAAAAGAGCCCATCGTGCCCTTCTGGGAGAGAGGCGTTTAGCCTCAGACAAGAAAGTGAGATTTTTATGGTCAGTAAGAATGAGAACCGGCACAGTGGTACCTTCAAGGAGATGTCTCCATTCTTTCAGGGCTAAAATGATTGCTAACAGCTCTCTGTCACCAATCTTGTAATTGCTCTCCCCTCAGGTGACAATTTCTTGGAAAAGTAGCCACAAGGATGCATAGCGCTCTCAGGAGGTAGGACATTGAGACAGAAGGGCGCCAACTCCAGTCTCAAAAGCATCGCCCTCAAGGATAAAAGTTAACAGAGGATCAGGATGTGCCAACACAGGAGCAGAAACAAAGGCAGCCTTGAGACTCTCAAAGGCCTTAATGGCCTCCGGAGACCAACTCTGTGGGTTACCGTCCTTTCTGGTCATATCAGTCAGGGGCTTGACCAGAAATGAGAAGTTACGAATACACTTCTGATAATAGTTGGCAAAGTCAAGAAAACACTGCAGAGGACGTAAACCCACCGGTCGGGACCACTGTAGGACTGCTGAAAGTTTCTCAGGGTCCATCAAAAATCCAGCAGTGGAAATGACATGGAATTTAACCTGTTCACGATGGAATTCGCACTTCTCCAATTTACAATAGAGATTGTTCTCTCTTAGTTTCTGAAGTACACGACAGACATCTGTGTGGTGGCTCTCCAGGGACTTGGAAAATATGAGGATATAAGGATATCATTGAGTTAAACCACCACACATAACTGCAACAAATCTCGGAGGACATCGTTAATAAATTCCTGGAAAACGCAAGGCATTACGAGGTACTCATAATGGCCTGTTCTGGTATTAAAAGCAGTTTTCCACTCGTCGCCCTCCTTAATCCTCATGGGATTGTAAGCCCCTCTCAAATCAAGCTTTGTGAAAACTGTTGCTCCCTTGAGGCGGTCAAATAACTTTGTAATCAAGGGAATCGGATAGGCATTCTTAATCGTGAAACGATTGAGACCCTATAATCAATACAAGGTCTCAGTTTACCACTCTTCTTCTTCACAAAGAAGAAACCAGCACCAGCAGGAGACAAGGATTTGTGGATGAAACCTCGAGAAAGTGCGTCTCCAACCTACTCCTCCATGGCCTTATCCTCCAAGACCGACAAAGGGTAAACCCGGCCACAAGGGGGTATGGCACCAGGTTGAAGGTCAATTGCGCAATCATACGACCGTGTGGAGGCAAACTATCGGCTTGACCTTTGTCAAAGACATTGCTAAAATCGTGGTACTCCTCCAGCAGGGAAGAGAGTGAAGAGGTGCACAGGACCTTGGCTACCTTCTGAAACCATGTCTTACTGCATTGTGGCGACCAGGAGAGAACCGAAGCACTGAGCCAATCAAAAGAGGGGTTGTGCCTCTGTAATCAAGGATAACCAATAACCAGTGGGAACTTAGGTGAGGAAATAACTTGGGATTGGATTATCTCATGGTTAAGAGCCCCTATCACCATGGACTACGGAACAGTCTCATGAGTCACATGTGCAGGATGTAGAGGTCTCCCTTCAAGAGTCTCAATGGCAAGTGGAGTGTCACGCAGCCAGGGCCGGACTGGGAATGAAAACCAGCCCTGGAAAAAATGTCATACCAGCCCCATAGCATTATTATACCAGCCCAACAGCATAACGTCATTATTTTCTTGTTCATAAAATGGAAAACCATGCATTTTAAAGAGTGCATTATATATAGATAAGACACATATAAAAGCACATAGGGCTCTGTGATTGGCCCTCCTGATCACATGATGGCTGTGTGGAATCACAGCCATCATGTGATGTAAACAGAGAGCCGTTTTCTAGGCAATTGGCTCTCCTCTCCTCACACGGAAGTTGTCGGAGAGGAGAGCGGATCTCTGCAGCCGGCCAGTGATCAGTGAGAATGAGCTGTTTTTTACAGCTTTTTACACATTGATCACCAGCCTACTGTCCCCACACATGTCCCAACACAATGTAAACACACAAAGTCCCCAAAACACTGTCCCCACACACATGTCCCCACACAGTAAAAACACCTGTCCCCCACATATGTAACAATAAAATCATATGTCCCAATGATCATCTGCACACATATGTCCGTGATCACACAAACCAATTATTATACACTTAACAGGATTTTTTTACCAAAGACATGTAGCAGAATAAATTTTGGCTTACATTTATGACAAAATTAGATTTTATTGGATTTCTTTTAAAATAGAAAGAAGAAAATATTGTTTTTTTTTCCAAATTTCCGCTCTTTTTTTCCGCTTATATCGCAAAAAATAAAAAACTGAGTCGTGAATAAATACCACCAAAAGAAAGCTCTATTTGTGTGAACAGCGTTGCATGACCGCGCAATTGTCATTGAAAGTGTGACAGCGCTGAAAGCTGAAAATTGGCCTGGGAGGGAAGGGGGTGAAAGTGCCCAGTAATGCACACAAAAAATAAAACAAATTGCCTGCACACCACTCTGTCCCTTAATGCCCACCTCCTTTTTATAGGGCACACAGTGTATAGGAATGTATAATATAAAACATGGTGGTATTTCCCCACCCAGGGGAAATACAACTGGGCAGTGGCGGTGCGTCCATTGCACCCGTCAATCTTCAATAGACAGATTCATGCATTGCATGAATCTATCTATTGTCACTGCTGCCGCCCCCTATTCAGGTGTCCGGCACCCTTGTTGGGCATCGGGCATGTGAATTACAGCAGCAGGGGTGTTTTTAGAAGTGCCTGATTAGAGCCGTCAGCTCTAATAGGCTTCCAAATTGGTAAACAGCGGGCACACTGCTGTGCGATCGCTGCTTACACAGTGCTGTGTTAGGGAAGCGATTTATTTGATTTCCTAACACTGACCCGCCTCTTAGCCAATCAGGTGCACTGGGTCTGGTTACCTGTCACCTGATTGGCTGAAGCGACAGGCGCTGTGATTGGATGCCTATCGGAGGGAGCGTGGAGCAACGCGCTGACCTGAGACAGGTAAGTGCCGGGCGGGGGGGACACTGGCAGGATTTAATGGGCAAACTGGTGGCAATTGATGGGGCAAACTGGCAGCAATTGATGGTTACAGTGGCTGCGTTTGATGGGCACAGTGGCTGCGTTTGATGAGCACAGTGGCGGCAATTTATGGGTACAGTGGCTGCGTTTGATGGTACAGTGGCTGCGTTTGATGGGCACAGTGGCTGTGTTTAATGGGCACAGTGCTGGCAATTTATGGGTACAGTGGCTGCGTTTGATGGTACAGTGGCTGCGTTTGATGGGCACAGTGGCGGCAATTTATGGGTACAGTGGCTGCATTTGATGGTACAGTGGCTGCGTTTGATGGGCACAGTGGCTGCGTTTGATGGGCACAGTGGCGGCAATTTATGGGTACCGTGGCTGCATTTGATGGTACAGTGGCTGCGTTTGATGGGCACAGTGGCTGTGTTTAATGGGCACAGTGGTGGCAATTTATGGGTACAGTGGCTGCGTTTGATGGGCACAGTGGCAGCGTTTAATGGGCACAGTGGTGGCAATTTATGGGTGCAGTGGCTGCGTTTGATGGTACAGTGGCAGCGTTTAATGGGCACAGTGGCTGCAATTAATGGGTACAGTGGCTGCGTTTGATGGGGCACAGTGGCAGCAATTTATGGGTACAGTGGCAGCGTTTGATGGTACAGTGGCAACGTTTAATGGGCACAGTGGCTGCAATTAATGGGTACAGTGGCTGCGTTTGATGGGGCACAGTGGCAGCAATTTATGGGTACACTGGCAGCGTTTGGGCACAGTGACTGTGTTTAATGGGCACAGTGGTGGCAATTGATGGGTACAGTGGCTGCGTTTGATGGTACAGTGGCAGCGTTTGATGGTACAGTGGCTGTGTTTAATGGGCACAGTGGTGGCAATTTATGGGTACAGTGGCTGCGTTTGCCCATCAAACGCAGCCACTGTACCATCAAACGCAGTCACTGTACCCATAAATTGTCACCACTGTGCCCATTAAACACAGCCACTGTACCATCAAACGCTGCCACTGTACCCATCAATTGCAGCCACTGTACCCATCAATTGCAGCCACTGTACCATCAAACGCAGCCACTGTACCATCAAACGCAGCCACTGTACCATCAAACGCAGCCACTGTACCATCAAACGCAGCCACTGTACCCATAAATTGCCACCACTGTGCCCATTAAACGCTGCCACTGTACCATCAAACGCAGCCACTGTACCATCAAACGCAGCCACTGTACCCATCAATTGCAGCCACTGTGCCCATTAAACGCTGCCACTGTACCATCAAACGCAGCCACTGTACCATCAAACGCAGCCACTGTACCCATAAATTGCCACCACTGTGCCCATTAAACACAGCCACTGTGCCCATCAAACGCAGCCACTGTACCATCAAACGCAGCCACTGTACCCATAAATTGCCACCACTGTGCCCATTAAACGCTGCCACTGTGCCCATCAAATGCAGCCACTGTACCGTCAAACGCAGCCACTGTACCATCAAACGCAGCCACTGTACCATCAAACGCAGCCACTGTACCCATAAATTGCCACCACTGTGCCCATTAAACACAGCCACTGTGCCCATCAAACGCAGCCACTGTACCATCAAACGCAGCCACTGTACCCATAAATTGCCACCACTGTGCCCATTAAACGCTGCCACTGTGCCCATCAAATGCAGCCACTGTACCATCAAACGCAGCCACTGTACCCATAAATTGCCACCACTGTGCCCATTAAACACAGCCACTGTGCCCATCAAACGCAGCCACTGTACCCATACATTGCCACCACTGTGCCCATCAAACGCAGCCACTGTACCATCAAACGCAGCCACTGTACCATCAAACGCAGCCACTGTACCCATAAATTGCCACCACTGTGCCCATTAAACACAGCCACTGTGCCCATCAAACGCAGCCACTGTGCCCATCAAACGCAGCCACTGTACCATCAAACGCAGCCACTGTACCCATAAATTGCCACCACTGTGCCCATTAAACACAGCCACTGTGCCCATCAAACGCAGCCACTGTACCATCAAACGCAGCCACTGTACCATCAAACGCAGCAACTGTACCCATAAATTGCCACCACTGTGCCCATTAAACACAGCCACTGTGCCCATCAAACGCAGCCACTGTACCATCAAACGCAGCCACTGTACCCATAAATTGCCACCACTGTGCCCATTAAACGCTGCCACTGTGCCCATCAAATGCAGCCACTGTACCATCAAACGCAGCCACTGTACCATCAAACGCAGCCACTGTACCATCAAACGCAGCCACTGTACCCATAAATTGCCACCACTGTGCCCATTAAACACAGCCACTGTGCCCATCAAACGCAGCCACTGTACCATCAAACGCAGCCACTGTACCCATACATTGCCACCACTGTGCCCATCAAACGCAGCCACTGTACCATCAAACGCAGCCACTGTACCATCAAACGCAGCCACTGTACCCATAAATTGCCACCACTGTGCCCATTAAACACAGCCACTGTGCCCATCAAACGCAGCCACTGTACCATCAAACGCAGCCACTGTACCCATAAATTGCCACCACTGTGCCCATCAAACGCAGCCACTGTACCATCAAACGCAGCCACTGTACCATCAAACGCTGCCACTGTACCATCAAACGCAGCCACTGTACCCATAAATTGCCACCACTGTGCCCATTAAACGCTGCCACTGTACCATCAAACGCAGCCACTGTACCATCAAATGCAGCCACTGTACCCATCAATTGCAGCCACTGTGAACATTAAACGCTGCCACTCTACCATCAAACACAGCCACTGTACCATCAAACGCAGCCACTGTACCCATAAATTGCCACCACTGTGCCCATTAAACACAGCCACTGTGCCCATCAAATGCAGCCACTGTACCATCAAACGCAGCCACTGTACCCATAAATTGCCACCACTGTGCCCATTAAACGCTGCCACTGTACCATCAAACGCAGCCACTGTACCATCAAACGCAGCCACTGTACCCATCAATTGCAGCCACTGTGCCCATCAAACGCATCCACTGTGCCATCAAACACAGCCACTGTACCCATAAATTGCCACCACTGTGCCCATTAAACGCTGCCACTGTACCATCAAACGCAGCCACTGTACCATCAAACGCAGCCACTGTACCCATACATTGCCACCACTGTGCCCATCAAACGCAGCCACTGTACCATCAAACGCAGCCACTGTACCATCAAACGCAGCCACTGTACCCATAAATTGCCACCACTGTGCCCATTAAACACAGCCACTGTGCCCATCAAACGCAGCCACTGTACCATCAAACGCAGCCACTGTACCATCAAACGCAGCCACTGTACCCATAAATTGCCACCACTGTGCCCATTAAACACAGCCACTGTGCCCATCAAACGCAGCCACTGTACCATCAAACGCAGCCACTGTACCCATAAATTGCCACCACTGTGCCCATCAAACGCAGCCACTGTACCATCAAACGCAGCCACTGTACCATCAAACGCTGCCACTGTACCATCAAACGCAGCCACTGTACCCATAAATTGCCACCACTGTGCCCATTAAACGCTGCCACTGTACCATCAAACGCAGCCACTGTACCATCAAATGCAGCCACTGTACCCATCAATTGCAGCCACTGTGCCCATTAAACGCTGCCACTGTACCATCAAACACAGCCACTGTACCATCAAACGCAGCCACTGTACCCATAAATTGCCACCACTGTGCCCATTAAACACAGCCACTGTGCCCATCAAATGCAGCCACTGTACCATCAAACGCAGCCACTGTACCCATAAATTGCCACCACTGTGCCCATTAAATGCTGCCACTGTACCATCAAACGCAGCCACTGTACCATCAAACGCAGCCACTGTACCCATCAATTGCAGCCACTGTGCCCATCAAACGCATCCACTGTGCCATCAAACACAGCCACTGTACCCATAAATTGCCACCACTGTGCCCATTAAATGCTGCCACTGTACCATCAAACGCAGCCACTGTACCATCAAATGCAGCCACTGTACCCATCAATTGCAGCCACTGTGCCCATCAAACGCATCCACTGTGCCATCAAACACAGCCACTGTACCCATAAATTGCCACCACTGTGCCCATTAAATGCTGCCACTGTACCATCAAACGCAGCCACTGCACCATCAAACGCAGCCACTGTACCCATCAATTGCAGCCACTGTGCCCATCAAACGCATCCACTGTGCCATCAAACACAGCCACTGTACCCATAAATTGCCACCACTGTGCCCATTAAATGCTGCCACTGTACCATCAAACGCAGCCACTGTACCATCAAATGCAGCCACTGTACCCATCAATTGCAGCCACTGTGCCCATTAAACACTGCCACTGTACCATCAAACGCAGCCACTGTACCATCAAATGCAGCCACTGTACCCATAAATTGCCACCACTGTGCCCATTAAACACAGCCACTGTGCCCATCAAATGCAGCCACTGTACCATCAAACGCAGCCACTGTACCCATAAATTGCCACCACTGTGCCCATTAAACGCTGCCACTGTGCCCATCAAACGCAGCCACTGTACCATCAAACGCAGCCACTGTACCATCAAACGCAGCCACTGTACCCATAAATTGCCACCACTGTGCCCATTAAACACAGCCACTGTGCCCATCAAACGCAGCCACTGTACCATCAAACGCAGCCACTGTACCATCAAACGCAGCAACTGTACCCATAAATTGCCACCACTGTGCCCATTAAACACAGCCACTGTGCCCATCAAACGCAGCCACTGTACCATCAAACGCTGCCACTGTACCATCAAACGCAGCCACTGTACCCATAAATTGCCACCACTGTGCCCATTAAACGCTGCCACTGTACCATCAAACGCAGCCACTGTACCATCAAATGCAGCCACTGTACCCATCAATTGCAGCCACTGTGCCCATTAAACGCTGCCACTGTACCATCAAACACAGCCACTGTACCATCAAACGCAGCCACTGTACCCATAAATTGCCACCACTGTGCCCATTAAACACAGCCACTGTGCCCATCAAATGCAGCCACTGTACCATCAAACGCAGCCACTGTACCCATAAATTGCCACCACTGTGCCCATTAAATGCTGCCACTGTACCATCAAACGCAGCCACTGTACCATCAAACGCAGCCACTGTACCATCAAACGCAGCCACTGTACCCATCAATTGCAGCCACTGTGCCCAACAAACGCATCCACTGTGCCATCAAACACAGCCACTGTACCCATAAATTGCCACCACTGTGCCCATTAAATGCTGCCACTGTACCATCAAACGCAGCCACTGTACCATCAAATGCAGCCACTGTACCCATCAATTGCAGCCACTGTGCCCATTAAACGCTGCCACTGTACCATCAAACGCAGCCACTGTACCATCAAACGCAGCCACTGTACCCATAAATTGCCACCACTGTGCCCATTAAACACAGCCACTGTGCCCATCAAATGCAGCCACTGTACCATCAAACGCAGCCACTGTACCCATAAATTGCCACCACTGTGCCCATTAAACGCTGCCACTGTGCCCATCAAACGCAGCCACTGTACCATCAAACGCAGCCACTGTACCATCAAACGCAGCCACTGTACCCATAAATTGCCACCACTGTGCCCATTAAACGCTGCCACTGTACCATCAAACGCAGCCACTGTACCATCAAACGCAGCCACTGTACCCATCAATTGCAGCCACTGTGCCCATCAAACGCAGCCACTGTACCATCACAGTGGCTGCAATTGATGGGTACAGTGGCTGCGTTTGATGGTACAGTGGTGGCGTTTGATGGGCACAGTGGCTGCAATTGATGGGTACAGTGGCTGCAATTGATGGTACAGTGGCTGCGTTTGATGGTACAGTGGCTGCGTTTGATGGTACAGTGGCTGCAATTGTTGGGTACAGTGGCTGCGTTTGATGGGCAGGGCACAGTGTTGGCAATCTATGGGCACAGTGGCAGCGTTTGATGGTACAGTGGCTGCAATTGATGGGCAGGGCACAGTGTTGGCAATCTATGGGCACAGTGGCAGCGTTTGATGAGAGAGAGAGGGAGAGAGAGGGAGAGAGAGAGGGAGAGAGAGAGGGAGAGAGAGAGGGAGAGAGAGAGAGAGAGAGAGAGGGAGAGAGAGAGGGGGGAGAGAGAGAGAGAGAGAGGGAGAGATTTTTTAATACCTTGTGCTGTAGCACCGCGCGGGACGAGGCAAAATGGCGTTCTCCTGCTCCTCCCCCACAGGCACACAGACAGAGCGAGGCATGATGAGTGTGGTGGGCGGAGCGCCGGCTGAACGGAGGAGACAGTGAGTGACACAGGCAGGGCCGCCGCTGATCTTTAGGTCAGGACACAGGCAGTGAGCGCCCCCCCCCCCGGAGACACACACAGGCAGTGAGCGCCCCCCCCCGGAGACACACACAGGCAGTGAGCGCCCCCCCCCCGGAGACACACACAGGCAGTGAGCGGCCCCCCCCTGGAGACACACACAGGCAGTGAGCGGCCCCCCCCTGGAGACACACACAGGCAGTGAGCGGCCCCCCCGGAGACACACACAGGCAGTGAGTGACACACAGCCATGGCATAGTGCAGCAGCGGTGGCCGCCGCTGTTGCTCTTTAGATTGCTGATGCTGACACAGGCACTGTGAGCGGCCCCAGCGGTACTGTGTGCAGCCAGCCTACCGGGATATTTCCCGGTATCCCGGTAGGCCAGTCCGGCCCTGCACGCAGCTGCAGCAGAATCGAGTGCTTTGATACAAAGGCAGCATCAATGAACAGGCCTGCAGCCCCAGAGTCGATTAGAGCCTGAATCTTGAAGGACGACTCAGCCCAGGAAAGATTAACTAAAACCAGGGGCTTATCCTTCTGAATAACTGGGGACAAAACAACGCCACCTAAGGTCTGTCCGTGATAGGACCTCAAGGTTCGGGCGTTCCCTGGACAGGTAGGACAAGACTTCAAAAAGTGACCTGCCTGGCCACAATAAAGGCACAATCTCTCCCTCCTCCCAAAGGTTCTCTCATCTGCAGAGAGACACGTGAAGCCCAAGTGCATGTGTTCATCTTCACTGACCGGCTCGGTACCAGGAGGCATGGGAGGTGAGGGAGGCAAGGGTGGGACTGCAAAGCTCAGAGACAAATGTACAGGAGGTGCTCCTTAAAAGAGCCTTTCTCTGGAGTCAATGAGGATGGCAAACGTGATCAACTTCTCCAGCTCAGTGGGTATATCTCGGGCTGCTATCTCATCCTTGATGGTATCTGAGAGACAATGAAAAGCAGCCACAAGGGCCTCATTGTTCCAAGTAAACTCTGCTGCCAGAGTAAGGAATTCAATGGTGTAATTGGCCACAGTTCTTGTACTCTGTTTGATGGACATGAGGCACTTGGCAGCAGAAGCCGAGCGCGCGGGAACGTCAAATACCCTTTTAAAAAAAGCCACAAACTCAGGGTAACTCAAGACAACAGGTTTTTGCGTCTCCCATAAAGGGTTTGCCCAGGCCAAGGCTCTCTCAGAAAGCAAAGATATCACAAAACCTACTTTGCTTCTGTTCGTGGAAAACGCCTTTGGGCAGCATCTCAAAGTATATCTCAACCTGGTGGAGAAACCCTCTGCATTGGACTGGATCGCCCCAAAAATTGCTGGGGAAGCGGAGCAGAACCAGACATACCTCTTATAGAGGTAATACTCAATGCGGCACCTGCACAGAGACTGGAGCAGCACCAGGCTCGGCCTGCAACACAGGTTGTACTGGAGCAGCCACAGTGGGAGATTCTAGGCAGGGACGATCCTGGCCGGTGTGCACGGGGTGCAGTGCACCCAGGCACCACAGAGGTGGGGGCGCTGAAGCGCCAGAATGCTCCCCTCCCTCCTCCTCCTCCTCTCCTTGTCCGTAGCGTAGGCGGCTCTTTCCGCCGGTCACCGCCGCTGGCGGCTGTGTCTCTGTGTACAGAGAGACCAGCCACGCAGTGACGTCGGGGGGGTCCATTCCCGACGTGTTCCAGCTCTCCTCCTGTGTAACTCCCGCCTGCTGCCCAAGCCTGACACGCTCTGTTCTCCACCCGGGCGGCGCGGCTGCACACTGTCCTCTCCTCTCCAGCTGCCGCCCGGGTGTTTTTTAATTAGCTCAATGGAGGGGGGGCTGGTTTGTCAGGGTTCTATACTAATGGAGGGGGGGTTTGTCCTGGGGGTCTATACTAATGAAGGGGGGGTTTGTCCTGGGGGGGTCTATACTAATGAAGGGGGGGTTGTCCTGGGGGGGGTCTATACTAATGAAGGGGGGGTTGTCCAGGGGGGTCTTTACTAATGGAGGGGAGGGGTTTGTCCTGGGGGGGTCTATACTAATGAAGGGGGGTTGTCCTGGGGGGTCTATACTAATGGAGGGGAGGGGTTTGTCCTGGAGGGGTCTATACTAATGAAGGGGGGATTGTCCTGGGGGGTCTATACTAATGGAGGGGGGGTGTCCTGGGGGTTCTATACTAATGAAGGGGGGGTTGTCCTGGGGGGGTCTATACTAATGGATGGGGGTTTGTACTAGGGGGTCTATACTAATGGGGGAGTTTGTCCTGGGGGTCTGTACTAATGGAGGGGAGGTTTGTTCTAGGAGGTCTGTATTAATAGAGGGGGGGTGGTTTGTCCAGGGGGGTTTATACTAATGGAGGGGGGGTGGTTTGTCCAGGGGGGTCTATACTAATAGAGGGGGGTTTGTCCTGGGGGAGTCTGTACTAATGTAGGGGGGGTGGTTTGTCCTGGGGGTCTGTACTAATGGAGGGGGGTGGTTTGTCCTGGGGGAGTCTGTACTAATGGTGGGGGGTGGTTTGTCCTGGGGGGTCTGTACTAATGAAGGGGGGGTGGTTTGTACTGGGGGGTCTGTACTAATGGTGGGGGGGTGGTTTGTCCAGGGGGGTCTATACTAATAGAGGGGGTTTGTCCTGGGGGAGTCTGTACTAATGGAGGGGGGGTTTGTTCTGGGGGGTCTGTACTAATGGAGGGGGGGTGGTTTGTTCTGGGGGGGGGTCTGTACTAATGGAGGGTGGGTGGTTAGTCCTGGGGGGGTCTGTACTAATGGAGGGGGGGTGGTTTGTTCTGCGGGGTCTGTACTAATGGAGGGGGGTCTTTACTAATGGAGGGGGGTGGTTTGTTTTGGCGGAGTCTGTACTAATAATGGAGGGGGGTGGTTCTGTACTAATAGAGGGGGGTGGTTTGTCCTGAGGGGGGTCTGTACTAATGGAGGGGGGTGGTTCTGTACTAATGGAGGGGGGTGGTTTGTCCTGAGGGGGGTCTGTACTAATGGAGGGGGGTGGTTTGTTTAGGGGGGTCTGTACTAATGGAGGGGGGTGGTTCTGTACTAATGTAGGGGGGTGGTTTGTTCTGGGGGGTCTGTACTCACGGAGGGGGTGGTTCTGTACTAATGGAGGGGTAGGTGGTTTGTCTTGAGGGGGGTCTGTACTAATGGAGGGGTGGTTGGTTTGTCCTGAGGGGGGTCTATACTGATAGAGGGGGGTGTTTTGTCCTGGGGGGGTATATACTGATGGGGGGTCTGTACTGAGGGAGGGGTTTATACTTAGTGGGGGGTCTGCACTGATGGAGGGGGGTCTATACTTAGTGGAGGGGGATCTGCACTGAGGGGCGACTATAGTTGGTGGAGGGGGGGTGATACCATGTTTTACCACACCGGGTGACACCCCTCTCCCTCTCCTCTTCGCGCGCGCTGCTGTACTAGTAAGCAGTGCACTATGTTTCTTCCCCCGCCTTCATATCGGCCAGGGAAGAAAAAAAAAAGGAAAGAAGAGGATTGTGGGACATGTAGTCCCGAAGACTGGCAGCCCCACTGTAACACGGAAACTTCAGCCCACACAACATGCTCAGCTGAATGGGAGAGAGAGAGCCAGGAGCCCGGGAAAGCTTTCAGGGAAGTACACCCAGGACTCCAGAGGGAGAGGACAGTGCTGAGGGAACACCATCAGAGAGAGAACCCGCTGACCTGCGCCACCAGAGGGAAAACCACACAGCCTGGCGCCATCCCTGGCGGAGAAAGGAATGGAGTCATTGCCAGAGTACAGATGTGGGTGCTACCCAGCGGAGTCGCCATGGGCAATTCAGAGTGAGCAGACTCCTGATCAGAGGAACCGTTGTTGCTGTATCACTGGGTCAGGTGAGAGGGCCGATCGGCCATTATCTACTGACGTCCATAGGAACTGCAGTCTCTGACCATCTCTTGTATCATGTCTGCAGTCTCTGACCATCTCCTGTACTATGTCTGCAGTCTCTGACCATCTCCTGTATTATATCTCCAGTCTCTGACCGTCTCCTGTAGTATGTCTGCAATCTCTGACCATCTCCTGTAATATGTCCGCATTCTCTGACCATCTCCTGTACCATGTCCGCAGTCTCTGACCATCTCTTGTAACATGTCCGCAGTCTCTGATGATCTCTTGTAACATGTCTGCAGTCTCTGACCATCTCCTGTAACATGTCTGCAGTCTCTGACCATCTCTTGTAACATGTCCGCAGTCTCTGATGATCTCTTGTAACATGTCTGCAGTCTCTGACCATCTTCTGTATTATGTCTGCAGTCTCTGACCGTCTCTTGTATCATGTCTACAGTCTCTGACCATCTCCTGTACTATGTCTGGGGGCTCTTTCTAACAGACTCTCTAACAGAAGCCCTCTCTGTGTGCATCAAAGAGACTCCCCTCCAGATCTCATTAGTGTACGCTCTTCCTGTATTTTCTTTATTGTTAAAAGATCATGGGAGGATCCTAGGGAAGACTTCTTAGGGGATCATCTCTGTGTTTGAGTCGTTGCCATAGTAACATTTGTAAAGGGGAGGAGTTGGTAAGATGACCACGCCCACGTGAGGGCGCCAGAAATATTTCTGCACCCAGGCGTCTGTGACCCTAGGATCGGCCCTGATTCTAGGTGAGCCCTGCGACTCAGGAGTGTTTGTAACGCCATGGCAAACTGATCCATGCGGTGATCTTGCTCATCTAATCTGGAAAAAATATTACCAACAAGTGGATTGACTGCATCTTCTGAATTCATAGCCTTCGCCTACTGTCTGAAACCATGAATCAGACTGAGAAAGAAGTACAGTTAAATCACTCTTGTTTAATAATAAAAATAAAAAGATAAACGAGTAAACGTAGTCAAAACATAGCCAGAGTTCAGGAACCGGTTCGGATAGTCAGACAAGCCAAACGTCAGGGAGCCAGAGATAGACGTAGTAGACCAGCAAGCATGATCTGGAGCCAGAAGGAATGTCAGCCAAACAAGTCTTTAACAGGAACACAGGAGAGCATCTCTAGAGATGTGACCAAGGCGAAGGCAGAGATCATCTGGACTGGATGGCCTAAGTAGGCAGGACTGACGAGCAGGACCTTCAACTGAGTCACTGTGGAGAGATAGGAGCTGGCAATTAGCCGACAGCTGAGCGGCCAGGTCAGAGAAGGAAGGGCTGAACCCAGCCCTGACAGCCTGTCCTTGTGCCATACTCACATAGGTACTCATTGATGGCCCTCTACAGCATGTGCAGCCACTGCAGCATTGCCAATATTGAGTTACACCTGGTGGGCATGTCACAAATGAGGCGCTTGGTGGGCAGGTTGCATTCCATTTGAATGTCAGTCAGCCAAGCACTGGCATTGTATGACCGGCGGAAATGACCACAGACTTTTCTGGCCTGCCTCAGGAGATCCTGTAAGCCTGGGTACCTGTTCAAAAAACACTGAACCACCAAATTCAGGACATGTGCCAAGTGTTACTGACAGGGCGCAGAGAGAAGGTTGGTGCCATTGTCACATACAACCATTCCTGGCTCAAGCTGCCATGGCGTCAACCACCTCTGAGCCTGCCCCTGCAGAGCTGAAAGAATCTCTGCCTCAGTGTGGCTCCTGCTCTAGACAGACCAACTGAAGCACCGCATGGCATATTTTAGCCTTACTGCTTGCGTAGCCCCTTGAATGGTTAGGGAGCACTGCTGGTTCAGAGGACAATTCAGTAGAAGAGGCCGGAAGCAGAGTTACCCAGTGCGCCGTGAAGGAAATGTAATGTCCCTGACCATGCCTGCTGGACCACATGTCAGCAGTAATGTGAACCTTGCTGCTGACCCCTCTGTCCAAATCATTGCCTTCCACATGATGGTACAGAACTGGATTGGCCTTACGTGAAAAGAAATTTCTTTTTGGAACCTGCCACTGTGGTACAGCACATTCCACAAATTCATGAAATGGGGGCAGAGTCTACCAGATGAAAGGGCAGCAGTTGTAGTGCTAGCAATTTGGCCAAGCTAGAATTTAGACGCTGAGCATGTGGATGGCTGGGACAGCAACTAGGGTAGCGAAATATGCCTGGTAAAATCAAAAGGTGGTGTACTGCTAGCAGATTGGGTGCAAGTACCTGTGGCACCCATTGCTATACCATCATTCCTCTCAGTGGAGGTTTTTGAGAAGACTTGAGGTATAGTAGGGGTAGAGGTCCCAGACGAAGAGCAGAAGAAGTCTGCATTTTTTAATGCTGTGCGTCTTTCAGGTGCTTCTGCCAACGGACTGCAAAAAGGAAACCACTGACGCAAAAGGAATAACACTGGCGACACAGAAGGGGGAGTACAAATAATGCAGCAACAGAACCTGATGCTGCAAAGAAAAAAAATGATCAATGAAACAAAAAATAGGATTAGTGGTGACACAGACATGTTGTACACACCAACACTTCAGTGGCACCACTACACTGTGTTATTCACAACACTACACTACACTGCAGTGGGCCCATCACTAGTAACCAATATGGAGGACTTTATGGCAACTAAGGGTGGAAGCAAGTGTATATAGAGATGGCCCACTGTCTGTCAGTCACATGCTAGAAGAAGTCCATTGAATGAAATGCGTCAGTGTGACTACATTACGCACACCAGAAGTACCGTGGCCAATTTGAGTGAGGTTTACATGCTTTTAAAAATACTTTGTGAGTGTATTTTTACTGAATAAATACCGGATATTATGATAACTACTACACCATTGAGATGGTTTAACATCTTTTACATCTCAATTGTTATTACATTTCAAACTCTTTATTAGTAGCATGAAAAAGTACAAAGTAGTAAAGTGAAAAAGAAAATATGTATCAAAACACATACATCATAACCAAATATCAGCACATACAATAAAGTACAGTATCATATCGTATCACAATGCATAGTTCTTGCATATTAATATATAAAAAATGGGGGCGTGACCGGAAGCCAACCTAGATGGACGCTTGACTCGTCTGCTCTCTCTCAGCCCGCAGCTAAAGGCTCAATTGGGGACGCTACACCACAGCTACATGGGCAGATCTAAGGCCCCCCGATCCGCTAAAACCCGGGGATCATCACAGCCACCACCCGGCTCATCATCGGACCTCCGGTCCTTCTTTTCACAGACGGAAGGTCCGTCAGGCGGCACAGACAATATGGCGCCGGAGGCCCCGGCGACCTGCTCCAGGCTCTCTTCGCAGCTCTCCCAGCTGGACCTGAACTCTCACCGAGTCCTGGAAAGCACACCGCCAGCCCTACAACACACCACGGGCATCTCCTCTCCCTTGGGAACGGTGAGTTCGCTCTGCTCTGTACATGCCGGGACCTCACCACGTAACTCTCCAGCCGCCATATTTGGCCCCCCTCCCTCCCTCTACACTCAATGCTCAGAGGCCTTCCCGCGCCTGTTGCGGACAACCTCGGATCCCTGCCTGCCGGGGGATGCTCCAGGATCACCGTCATCCTCTGATATGTCAGCGGACTTCCCGGCCTTACCAGGCCTGAGCTTCCCGGCCTCCAACACCCCACCTGGTCTTGATGACCCTGCAATGGCCTTTAGAGCCCTTTTGCCCGGCTCACCCCCACCTAAGGCGCAGAGACTTTCGTTCTCTCAGGCACTGACCACTCCTAAAGAACAGGCCGCACACCCTGCTAACTCAATATGAACTGATTTACCGTCTGTCCCCCAACGCTATGCTATGGAGGAGGAGGGGGCCCCCCACACGTACCCAGGGGCAACCCTGGGGAAACATATGGACTGCATCCCCAAAAACTATGCCCGCAATGCGAGATGAAGCTGCACCGCAATTACAACAACAGCAGACATCCCACCAACGACCACTGCAGCAACACCAGCCCCACACCATCCACCTCCTAATGAGTGGTACTCCTATTTACAGGCGATGCCCACCAAAGATGATTTAAAACAGCTGATCGCAGATGTGAAATCTGCTTGTCGCTCAGAAATACAGATACTACAAACAGGCCTTAAAAAACCTAGCTGACAGGGTAGAAATGGCCGAAGAGGAAATTCAAGAGACTAAATTAGCAGTCCACAGGACTCAACTCCAAGGAGCGGACCACCGAACCCAGCTAAGGGAAATGCAACGCCACCTTGAGGACTTAGGTAACAGGGGGCGCAGAAATAATATTCGAGTGCGAGGAATCCCGGAGACAGACGGCCCGGAGGACATTCACAACAAATTACAACATATATTTAACAACCTCCTTGGGGAGCCCCTAACCAATCCTATCGACATGGATAGAGCCCACCGGGCTCTCCGCCCCAAGAATCTCACCTCTAAACCAAGGGACATTATCTGCAGAATAAGCTCATATCCCTTGAAGGAGGACATCATGCGACAATCTCGTTTGACACGTAAAGTAACCTTCCAAGATGCCCAGCTGCAACTATTCCCCGATCTCTCGTGGATAACCCTACAGAAGCGCAGACTCCTACAACCTCTTCTACGTACCCTACAAGAAGAAAGTATCCCCTATCGGTGGGTATTTCCCTTTACCCTTACAGCCAAGAACCAAGGCAGATCCGCTATTTTACGCTACACAGAGGATCTAACAAATTTCTGTGACGTCTTGGGGATCAATCCCCCTCAACTCCCGGATTGGGACTTAGTAACTACCCCACCCCCACCGCCCACAGTATGGCAGAAGGTCCCCTCCTCTAATCGCACCCGAAAGGATGGTACCCCTCGCAAAAGCTCCAAATCCAGAAATGGCTGAACTGGACTCGCAAATTTTTTCCTGGCTCTTTCACCATGTAGATGCTCGGCCATCCCGCTAGGCCGATAGATCTGTCCTGGACGTTTTGTTCACTTAGTCCCTAATTTTTTGCCTCAGTTTTTTCTAAATTTTGCTTTTTCATTTTTACTTTATGGGCTTGTCTCTGTTGAGACTTGAGAGAGTAGGTGAATTTACACTCACCAACCCCTCCCCTAATTAAGTGATGACTATCACAATAGTTTTGATACTATCTTGTTATATGACCAACCTAGGGCTCCCAAGCACCCATCTAACCTACTCTGCTGGAGCGGAGTTAGGTGGATCCTTGGGAAACTGTACTGACCTAGGTCCAACGACCTTCCAAGGTCAGATGAAAAGATCTTCTTGGTTCTGTTTTGTTTTGTCTAATACTAACCTTTGTTTTTTCTTTCTAGCCTCTTCTTTTTTCACTGTCTTCTCCCTGTCCCAGAGTGACTCTCTTCATGGACCGCAGGATAGGTCCAGATCCCCCACCGGAGGTTGCCCACTCCCAATCCCAGGATCCAAGGCCGTCGTCTTCAACCCAGGTAATATGAGTTCCCTCCCCCTCCCAACTAGAGACCATGGCTAGGATATTCTCATTAAATGTTCATGGATTAAATTCCAACAAAAAGAGGCATCTGGCACTGAGGGAATTTAAACAGTTTGGCGCTGATATTATCTTTGTCCAGGAGACACACTTTGACAGGGGGGGCACCTTCGCTTTCGCATCCAGGCAATTCCCACATAGCTACCTTTCCTCAGGACCACATAAACGTGCAGGGGTGGCCATACTCATCAAGCAAGGATCCCCGTTTGTATATGAAAGTCACTACAGTGACCCACACGGTCACTATGTTATTGTAAGGGGTTGGTGGCAGTCCAAGGAGATTACCCTGTGCGCTCTGTACACACCCAACGTTAAACAACATAGATTTCTAACTAAAATGTTTACACGCCTTTTTCGCTCAGAACATGGGATTTTGGTGGTGGGGGGAGACTTCAATCTAACCCACTCCGTAACTGCCGACCGCCATGTGGTGGATCCCCGGGCACCATCAGCTCGAGCCCTTAGGGACTCAAAGCTCTTTCGCCAACTCCTTAGAAAATATGCTCTCTTTGATGCCTGGAGGGCTCTCCACCCAGGGGATCGGCAGTACACCTTCTACTCAGCTCCCCATAAAACCCACACCAGGATCGATTACTTCTTTGTTAATAATTCTACTCTCAGAATAGTTCGTGAAGCCAGAGTGCTCCCGATCTCCTGGTCTGACCACGCCCCAATTATGCTCATGCTAGACGTGGAATCCCCCAACCCTAGGCCCTACAACTGGAGATTAAATACTTTCCTCCTCCAACATCCCCAGTCAACCACGGAATTAACCTCTTCCCTGAAATTTTACTTCAAAGAAAACAACACCCCTGACATCTCTCCCGCTACGCTATGGGAAGCCCATAAGGCGGTCATCAGGGGTAAATGCATAGCTCTAGCATCGGCCATGAAAAAAGATGCACTAGCCACAAAATACCGAACTGAGAAAGAACTAAAGGGCCTAGAGACACGGCTTCAAACATCCCCTCGGGTACCCCTTCTCAGGAAGGTTATTAGGCTTAGGGCGATCCTGAGGGATTTTGCACTGGGACAAGTGGAAAAAGCCCTGCTTCGGCTAAAGCAGGTGTATTACGATAGGGGAAACAAAGCACATTCTCTGCTAGCAAAAAAGTTACGGGAAGACTCCCTTAACTCAATACCCCACCAAATTAAGAATAAAAGAGGTAGCTTACTATCCCACCCTAAAGACATTGTACATGCATTTGCAGACTTCTATACTGACCTCTATAACAATCCAGACATCCCAAAAAATCCTCCCTCCCCAGAGATCTCACTCAGACTACATCGTTATCTAAAACAAAGTGGTGTTCCCCGCTTACAAACTACAGACTTAGAGGCCCTAAATGCTCCTATTACAGAGGAAGAAATAGAGCTTACGATTAAATCATTACCATCTCGTAAATCCCCAGGCCCTGTTGGCCTACCGTACGAATATTATAAGACTTTCCTCCCTCTCCTACTCCCATATATTAACAGACTTTTTAACGCCTTTCTTCAGGACAACCAGCTGACATGCAACGATCATTTATTACCCTGATTCCCAAACCGGACAAAGACCCTGTATTATGTGCTAATTATCGACCCATTGCCCTTCTAAATTCCGACTTTAAAATATTCAGGAAACTACTCTCAATACGTCTGAATGTAGTCCTCCCTTCTCTCATACATAAAGACCAGGTGGGTTTTGTGCCGCTTAGACAGGCACGGGATAACACGAGGAAAGTGATTGACCTAGTGGATGTGGCGAACAGGGAGGATTTGGCGTCTTTGCTCCTTAGCTTGGACGCCGAAAAAGCCTTTGACCGTTTGGGTTGGCCCTTTCTGTTCGCCACCCTACAGCACATAGGGTTAAAGGGCCCCTTTCTGCGAGCGGTACAGCACCTATACTCTAATCCCACTGCCCAGGTCAGAACTCCTGTTGCCTTCTCTGCCCCGTTCTCAATAAACAACGGTACACGGCAGGGGTGCCCTCTTTCTCCCCTGTTGTTTGCGCTGTGTGTGGAACCTTTGGCAGCTCACATCCGAGGTAATCCGGATATCCATGGAATATCAGTCCGGGATAGGGAGTTTAAAATATCATTGTTTGCCGATGATATCATTATGATCCTGACATAACCTAGAATATCCCTCCCGAATCTCCACGCTGAGCTGGATAGATATGGGGCCCTATCAGGCTATAAAATTGATACGTCCAAATCAGAAGCCCTCCCAATAAATATACCTAAATCAGAAATCATACACTTACAGGCCAACTTCCCATATCACTGGAAAACTATATCTCTAAAATATCTGGGAATTCGCATTACTCCAACATTCACAACTCTTTACCAGGAAAATTCCCCCTCCCCCTCTTTCATTCTATCAGAGCCATGCTCCTCAGATGGAAACAGCACTATCTCTCCCTCTTAGGGTGGATAGCGTCCATTAAAATGACGATCCTCCCGAAGCTACTCTATCTATTTCAAACATTACCCATTTCAGTTCCATACAAACATCTAAGAAAACTCCAAATAGATATACTTAAATTTGTCTGGAACCATAAAAGGCATAGAATTCCCCAATCAGTCCTTATGGCAGCTCGGTCAGATGGTGGCCTTGCATTGCCGAATCTAATTAAATATTACCAAGCTACTCAACTCAGAGCTATAATATCGTGGTCCACTCAGAGGTCCTACAATAAGTGGACGGAAATTGAGAAGATTTGGCTGGCCCCGACCCATCCAAATAGCTTGCTGTGGTGTGCGGATGCGGAGGTGCCCCCTGAACGTCTATTAGGAGCTATGTCTCAACTCCATAAGCTTTGGAAAGCACTGCGCTTCCCACATGGCCTCTCCTCTGAAAAATCGCTCTTAACCTCCTTTATTTGCAACCCTAAAGTGTCAGATAGCCTTACACACCAAATGTCCTACCCATGGTCCTCACGGAATTTGTTCCACTTCGGCAACATAATAGACCCTAGAACACGTAGGCTATTATCCTTCTCCGAAATCCAAACTAAATATGATATACCACGCCAAGCTTTTTATAGTTACCTACAAATCCGCCATTATGCCCTGACCATAGCGCCTGACCTGCGATTTTCCCCCCTAACCCCTTTTGAAAACTTGGTTATGGCAGATTTAACTCAGAGGGGACTGATCTCTGATATCTACAAAATCCTGAACGCTTACTCAATGGAGGCGCAAGGTAAGCACCTCTATATGATTAAATGGGAGAAAGCCCTTAAGGAGGAACTCTCTATAGAACAATGGCAGGCGATATGGTCCCAGGCAGCGAAAAGTTCAATTTGTACGTTGTACAAAGAAAACACATACAAAATAATTTTCTTCTGGTATATGACCCCAGATATACTCCATGCTATCTACCCCACTAGCTCAGATCGTTGCTGGAGATGCTCAGGAACCAGGGGTACCCTTCTCCATATCTACTGGGAATGCCCTCAAATTTTCACCTTTTGGGAAAAAGTACAGCAGTTACTGACCAACCTCTTGGGAAAGCCACTGCCTATGACCCCTAAATTTTTCTTGCTAGGTCTATCCCCACTAAAGATTTCTAAAACCAATAAAAAACTAGTGCGCCATATCCTAACGGCCGCACGATGTCTCATAGCATTGAATTGGAAAACCCCTCCCCCCCCTACCCCTGAGGCATTGTATGCGAGAATTAAAGATGTGGAATTGATGGAGAAGATGACGGCCAGGATGCAGGACAGATTGGAAGCCCATGATCAGGTTTGGGAGTTGTGGCGCCTCCGGGAGGATTCTTTATAAACGGACCATTGACTCACTCAGGTGACCTTACCTCTCTTCTTTCCCTATCCCTTTCTATTTCTCTTTTCTCTCTTTCTTATTGCATAAGTTATTTTTGTTATCAGGTATGAGAGGTTTTCTCTTAATACGCAATGTTGAGAAGCAGTTACAACCATGTTAGCTAAGAAAATATGACTTCTTTGCTATACATTAAGGAAAATATTCCATATACGTGTACCTGTTTGCTTAATACTATGTACCGTACTTTTCTACTACCCTTTAATGTTATATTATATGCAATGTAAACTTTGGTAACAAAATAAAATAAAATGTTATTGAAAAAAAATATATAAAAAATAAATACATCTGAAAAAATGTTGTTTTTTTTTAATATATAATGAATTTGATGTCCATTTGTTATTATGATTTTTGACCACTAGATGGGGGTATAATGCAGAAAAAGTTCACCATTAAAATGTAACTTTCATTGGGAATTTGAATTATTTTTAGAAGTTAATGGCAATTGTATTTGTTGTTTAATGTTACTGTTTTATTATTATTATTATTCGGTTTTAAAATGTTTAGTTATAGATTTTGAACATGGCGAGAATCAATGGTGGATTGAGGTTCCGTGGTCCATACAAATGAGATTGTACTAGGTAGGGAACGACTCACAGGGATGTATATTGGAAGCCTTTTGTAGATCTCATACCTTTGTTCCCAGTTGCTAGCAAAAAAAAAAAGATTTAGGCTCCATGCACACTGGGCTTAAAAAAATGCTGGTTCCCTGGCAGAAAAAAAAAAAAAAAACGCTCATATAGAGCATTTTTTGTACACCGTTCAGGAGAGTTTTGCATTTTTTCAGCCAGGAAGCTCCAATCAGAAACGCAAGCCAGTGTGCATGGAGCCCTATATATGTGTTTAACCACTTCACCTCCGGAAAATTTACCCCCCTTCATGACCAGGCCATTTTTTTTTGCAATACGGCACTGTGTTACTTTAACTGACGATAGCGCGGCCGTGCGACGTTGTACCCAAATAAAATGTTTGTCCTTTTTTTTTCCCCACAAATAGAGCTTTCTTTTGGTGGTATTTGATCACCTCTGTGTTTTTTTATTTTGTGTTCTAACTTCATAAATTTAGGCCAATATGTATTCTACTACATATTTTTGGTTAAAAAAAAAAATCCCAATAAGCGTATATTGATTGGTTTGCGCAAAAGTTATAGCGTCTACAAAGTAGAGGATATTTTTAGGGAATTTTTATTTTTTTAATTTTTTTTTCTACTAGTAGTGGTGGAAATCACAGATTTTTAGCAGGACTATTGCAGCGGACAAATCTGACACGTACACACGAGCAGAATGTCCGATAGAAAAAGTCAGACGGAGTCTTTTCATTGTCTATTCCGATCGTGTGTATGGCTCATCTGACTTTTTTTTTTTTTCGAAAATTCTGACGGACCTAGAAATGGAACATGTTCTAAATATTTCCAATGGAACCAATTCCTATCGGGAAAACCGATCGTCTGTATGCTTTTCTGACGGACCAAAAATGACCCATGCTCTGAAGCAAGTACGAGACGGAAGCTATTGGCTACTGGCTATTGAACGTCCTTTTTCTAGTCCCGTCGTATGTGTTGTACGTCACCACGTTCTGGACGGTCGGACTTTGGTGTGACCGTGTGTAGGCAAGACCGCTAGAATGGAATTCCGTCGGAGAAATCTTCAGAGTTTAGTCCGCCGGCAAAACCGGTCGTGTGTACGCGGCTTAAGTGACACTAATACAGTGATCAGTGCTCAAAAATATGCACTATCATTTTATAAATGACACTGCCAGGGAAGGGGTTAACATCGGGGCGATCGAAGGGTTAACTGTGTTCAATGGGAGTGTTTTCTAACTGTGTGTGTGTGGGGGGGTGGATTTACTGTGGAAAGACAGAGATTGGTGTTCCTGCTTAGCAGAAACACAGGATCTCTGTCTTCCCTTCTCAAAGAATGGCAATCTGCCTTGTTTACGGCAGACAGCCGTTCTGCTGATCTCCAGAATGATCGGCGGGTCCCGGGGGACATTGAGTCCTCCGGAACCTGCTGATTGGCTCCCGCTATGTCCAATCACAGCAGAAGCGGGTTGCTGGTGGCGCATGCCCACCCCAGACCCAATAGTGTCAGATCACATACTAGTTACATGATCTGGCACAGAGCGGCCGCCCTGTCGCAGTATATCTACGTGGGGCGGTCGCTAAGTGGTTAAGCAGCTAAGGATGTTTTTTTCAGTAATCAATATGGAGGACTTTGTGACAACTAAGCGTGGAAATAAGAGTATATAAAGATGGCCCACTGTCTGTCAGTCACATCCTAAGAAGAAGTACATTGGACGAAACGCGTCGGAGGGGATGTCATCACGCACATTGGAAGTACCATGGTGGCTATTTTGAGTGAGGTTTACATGCTTTTAGAAAGGCTTTGCAAGCGTATTTTTACTGAATAAATATCGGATTTTATGATGAATACTACACTATGGAGTTAATTTAACATATTTTACATAGGGGAGCTTGTTCCAAATTCAGAGAGGAAGGACGGAACCAGTGATTTTCAGAACTAGTGTGGAGTAAAGCGCTAACATGAGTCTGGAAAGGTGCATGGAGTGATCTTCGATGGCTAGTGGGGCTTGTAGTGTACATCACAGGTCCTAAAGGACACGCCCGGGGTTTAATGTAAGTGTATACTGTATGTCAAACCTATTAAAAACACGCAGATCTTGGTGGTTTGAATGTTTTCAAGTGCAAAGGAGGGATTTGGGGTCTTATTGATCCCAGATCCCTCCATAAAGAGGACCTGTCATGTGCCTATTGCTATCACACCGATGTTGGCATTCCTTTGGACAGCAAAAAAAGTGATAGAAAAAATAATAATTTAAGCAACAGTGTAAAAAGAAATAAAATAAATCAATACCGAAATAAAAATAATTTAAAGTGCCCCCCCCCCTAGTGCTAGCGTGCAAAGGCGTTGGTCCCGCATGCACGCAAACAGCAATCATCACACACATGTGAGGTATCGCCACGGATGTCGGATCATGGGCAGTAATTCTAGCACTAGATCTCCTCTATAGCTATAAAGTGGTGACCTGTAAAGGCTTTTTAAATTGTCACCTATGGATAG
The DNA here is from genome assembly GCF_042186555.1 of Aquarana catesbeiana. Taxonomy (NCBI): domain Eukaryota; kingdom Metazoa; phylum Chordata; class Amphibia; order Anura; family Ranidae; genus Aquarana; species Aquarana catesbeiana. The sequence goes on from NC_133328.1 coordinate 643,274,875, forward strand.
TAAAATGAACCTTGTTTACCGCCAAGCACTTTTAAAGCCTGACATGTTTGGTATCTATTTACTCGCCATGACATCATCTTTTATATTTTATAAAAAATTGGGTTATGTATTGTGTTTTTTTGCATAAACATTTTAAAAAGTGTATTTTTTCCCAAAAATTGCATTAGCACAGCACGCGCCCGCTGCATCACAGGAGTGCCGATGCTCGTTACCTGCGGTCGCGAGCGATCTCCGGGCACGAAAGGCAGAACAGGGACGTGTGTGTGTGTAAACACACTCATCCCTGTTCTGTGACCTGAGGAAATGCAGATTGTGAGTTCCTAATAGCTAGGAATCACGATCTGTAATTTCCCCTAGGTCAGTCCCCTCCCCCTACAATTAAAACACACATTAAGGAACACACTTAACCCCTTGATCGCCTCCTAGTGTTTAACCCCTTCCCTGCCAGTGACATTTATACAGTAATCAGTGCATTTTTATAACACTGATCTCTGTATAAATGTCAATGGTCGCAAAAATGTGTCAAAAGTGTCCGATGTGTCCGCCACAATGTCGCAGTCCTGATAAAAATCGCAGATCACCGCCATTACTACTAAAAAAAATAATAATAACAAAAATGCCATAAAACTATCCCCTATTTTGTAGACGCTATAACTTTTGCGCAAACCAATCAATATAAGCTTATTGCGATTTTTATAACCAAAAATATGTAGAAGAATACGTATCGGCCTAAACTGAGGAAAAAAATCACTTTAAAAAAAAAAAAAATTAAGATATTTATTATATCAAAAAGTACAAAATATTGTGTTTTTTTCAAAATTGTCAGTCTTTTTTTGTTTATAGTCTTTTTTTGTTTTGTTATATATAAAAATAAAAATCAAATACCACCAAAAGAAAACTCTATGTGTGGGAAAAAAAGGACATCAATTTTGTTTGGGTACAACGTCGCACGACGGCGCAATTGTCAGTTAAAGCGACGCAGTGCCGAATCGCAAAAAATGGCCTGGTCATTGAGCAGCCAAATCTTCCGGGGCTGAAGTGGTTAACTACTACACGTTCACCCCCTTCCTGCCCAGGCCAATTTTCAGCTTTCAGCGCTCTCACACATTGAATGACAATTGCGCAGTCATGTAACACTGTATCCATATTAAAAAAATAATAATTTTTTTGCCCACAAATAGAGCTTTCCTTTGGTGGTAATCACAACTGGGGCTTTTTAATTTTTTGCTAAACAAACAACAACAAAAAAAAACAGAAAAGTTTGAAAAACAAAAACAAAAAATTGTTCAGATTTTGTTATAAATGTTTGCAAACAGGTAATTTTTCTCCTTCACTGATGGGCTCTAATAGGCTGCACTGATGGGCACTGATAAGCGGCACTGGTGGTGGGCACTGATCAGGAGGTACCGATGAGGCTGCACTGATGGGTGGCATTGATGTGCATAGTTGGCACTGATGGGCACTTATAGGCGGCATGGAGAGGTAGCACTGATAGGCAGCACTGATGGGCACTGATAGGTGGCACTGGTGGGTACTGATCAGGAGGCACTGATGGGCACTGATTGGCAGCACTGATGAGCACTAATAGGTGACACTGGTGGGCACTGAGTAGCAGTACTGATGGCAATGATAGGTGGCACTGGAGGGCACAAATAGGTGGCACTGATGGGCACTGATTGGCAGCACTGACGAGCACTAATAGGTGACACTGGTGAGCACTGATTAGACATGTGCAGAATGAAAAAAGTTAGTTTAGTTTTGATTCGCTATTTAACTAAATTAATTTAGTTAAATTTGTTGCATTGTTACATTCCTTTTCGGGATTCGTTTCGTTTTGTATTCGAAAAAATTTGCCCGCATTCGAAAAAATTTGACCAAATTTGAAAAAATAAACCTATATATAACCATTTTGCGAAATTCGAAATTCGTATAGAATGAAATTGAATATGAATAGAAAAGATTAGAATAGAACTGAAAATACTAGAAAAACAATAGCACAGAACAGAAAAAAACAAATACACACACACATATATTTATATATTCTATTGCTTTATTATTTTATATTCTATTTCATTGTGTTTTTTGAGAAAATCGATTTCTTTTTTTTAAATTCGATTCGAATTTGTTTTCGAATTCGTTTGCTTTTTTCGGATTCGTTTAAATTCGTTACATTTGTAATTCGGAAATGCGGATGCATTCGCATTTCCGAATAATGAAAAATTTGTCTGAATTTCGATTCGAGCCGGCTTGCTTCTTTTCTTCAGGCTGACAACATGAAGTAAAAAAAAAAAGCCAGGAACAGGCTTCTGTGTTTTTTTTTTTTTTTGTGTGATCAGCTGTGATTGGCCCTTTACCCTGCTCTGTGATCAGCTGATTTCCAAGGACACTGTGATCACCGAGCGCACCCCGAGAATGGGAGGACGTAGAGTGATGCTTTCCCGGCATTATAAGCCTGCGCTGTAACCGTCTTTATAGCTGTAGCGCGGCCGCAAAGTGGTTAAAGCAGAATTGCACTATAGTTTTACTTTTGTTTTTTGGGGTTCTATCCAATTCTATGGGGCTAATTTGCTATGTGGATGGAAGAATCCATAGGAATGAATGATATATAAGGCTCAAAGAAATTTAGAACTTGGTGAGGTGCATGGAGTGAGTGGGGAGGACCTTCACGCGTGGTGGATAACTTATTTGGGAATATTGTTCCGAGTGAGTTCCGATATTTAAAGCGATATTACACTAGATTAGATTTTGTTCTTTTTGGGTATTTTCCACGTCTATTCTGGAGCGAGAGAGAAAGAAGAAGAGACCTGGAAGAACACACAATTGGGAGAATACACCAAGAAAGAACCAATAGCAGTGATGCACAGAAGGCTCATTTATAAAGATGGAGGGTAGGAGGACCCGGCACACATTGGGATACACAGTGAGGTTTTATGAGGGTGAACTTGTGATGATAACATATTACAAGATATCGTTTTTTGTTCTTTCGGAGATTGTCATCTGAAAAGGAGAGATCATCGGGCACAAAGGAGGCCCCACCTTATGTAAGAAGAAACTAACACATTTTATTATTATTATCATTTTTATTATTATTATGTGAAAGCCATTTATTCAGGTTTAAAGCAGAACTTCACTATCTCAATCATTATTGATGATTTTTTTTTTTAAACCCTCATGCTGCTAGCGTTAGTAAATAGATAGGAAAGTATGTCATATTCATTGGGGGTGTTTGTACTGCCCTGGCATTTTAGCGCCTTAAGAAATGTGATAGGCCGTCAGAAAGTCAGAGCTGCATAAATTCCTGTATATATCCCATAGTTTGTAGATGCTATAACCTTCACACAAACCAATCACACACATTTTTTTTTTGCAAAGACATATTGTATTTTTCTCTCCATGAGACACACTTTTTCCCCCCCAAAAATGGGGGGGGGGGTGTCTTTGCATCTTATGGAGCAAATATCAACCAGGTCTCTCCCCCCCCCAATCACCGCCGCCGTGTTAGAATCCCGGGGCAGCTGCTCGGCTCCTCTGTGGCAGAAGAGAGGAGGAGTCCGAGTCAGCGGTACAGCAGCGCCAGGCCAGCCTTTCAGTGAAGAGCACTGTCCGGCTGCACGGCGCACGTCACACTGTGGGAGGAGCGAGTGCTGGGGGCCGCACTGCTGTGCTGTGTACGTGAGCTGCCTGGGCTGGACTGACTTCACTGCATCACACGAGGAATCCGATCCCCTGCAGAGCAAACTCATCACTGTAATCTCTACATCAAGGTTTATTATTTTTAATTGTTCTCTTTATGGTTGACCTGGGTTGGGGGAAGGAGGGGTACTTTGGAGGCCTAATGTACTGACCACTGGCTAATGTAATCACCACTGGCTAATGTAATCACCACTGGCTAATGTAATGACCACTGGCTAATGTAATCACTGGTTAATGTACTGACCACTGACTAACGTATTGACCACTGGCTAATGTACTGACCACTGGCTAATGTACTGACCACTGGCTAATGTAATCACCACTGGCTAATGTAATCACCACTGGCTAACATATTGACCACTGGTTAATGTACTGACCACTGGCTAATGTACTCACTACTGGCTAATGTACTGACCACTGGCTAATGTACATTTTATTTGCCAGGCTTCTGTATGGGTCGTGTATCGGAGTGCTGCTGTGGGAGTGAGCTGTTCATACTGTATACCAACTGTCAATCACTCCCTGAAGGACTACAACACCCTAGGTGTGTCTTATGCAGAGAAAAATACAGTAAATTTTTGCCTACATTTATGAAAAACTATTTGATTTTATTGTTTGGTAACAGAAAGTAGAAAATCTTTTTTTTTTCTTCAAAAATTTTGGTTGTTTTCCATTTTTATATATTGTAAGATTGGGGTGATCAGACTCGAGTGGTAGGTGTGTTTTCAATGAGTGCGCCAGTCCATAACCGGCTCACGCTGACATACATTGGCAAAATGGGTCTCCTGCACAAACTGACGTACCTGTACATCAGTCTGTAAAAGCAGGATATCGGGTGAGCGCGCGCCCGCGGGTCCCTTGGACTCGATGTCAGCCGGTGGCCCGTGATCGCAGTGAGGAGAGGCAGAACAAGGAAATGTAAACAAGGCATTTCCCTATTCTGCCTAGTGACATGACAGGGATCTACCTCTCCCTGTGATCGAGAGCAGTGATCTCTGTCATGTTTCAGTAAGCCCCACCCCCCCTACAGTTAGAACACGCTGAGGGAACACACTTAACCCCTTGATCGCCCCTAGTGTTAACTCCTTCCCTGCCAGTGTCATTTTTATAGCACTGATCAATGTAATGTCACTGGTCCCCAAAAAGTGTAATTTGGGGTCAGATTTGTCCGAAACAATGTAGCAGTCGCACTACAAATCGAAGATCGCTGCCATTACCAGTGAAAACAATAAAAAAAAAAAAAAAAAAGTTTCTAAATCAATCGCGTAGTTTGTACATGAGATAACTTTTGTGCAAACCAATCAATAAACAACTATTGCGATTTTTTTTTTTTTTTTTTACCAAAAATATGTAGAAGATATATTGGCCTAAACTGATGAATAAATATTTTTTATATATATATATATTTTTTTTTTGGATATGTATTGTAGCAGAAAGTCAAAAAAAATATATTTTTTTAAAAATTGTCTCTCTTTTTTTGTTTATAGCGCAAAAAATAAAAACCATAGAGGTGATCAAATACCACCAGAAGAAAGTTCTATTGAAAAAAAGGTTGTCAATTTTGTTTGGGTACAACTCCGCACGACCGCACAATTGTCAGTTAAAGTGACGCAGTACCGAATCGCAAAAAATGCCCTGGTCATTAAAGGGGTGAAACCTTCCGGGGCTGAAGTGGTTAAGGACACGGTAGCCCACTTATATTTAAAAAAATGGAAAAGTTCACAAAAAACGTCAGCAGCCCACACAGGGGGTTCCATCATTACTGTAACTTGCAAAATCAGAATTCTTCAGCCTCCTGGCTTACTCTTGCCACACAGTTGCTTCAAGCCTCAAGTGGAGGCCTTAGGTCTGCTCCTCAGACCAAAAGACTTCCTTTTTTTTTTTTTTTTTATTCTTTTTATTGTTTTTTTATAAACATATCATATCATACAACATTAAGGACATGTCGACTAAGACAATGTCCATACTAGGTCAACATGACCTCATACCTATCTAACAAAGATCTACTACAGATCATAGCTCAACAAGATATCAGAATCTTTAGTTTCCCGTCAATAAACTAAATTAGAAGCTTATGTAAGTATACAAATATTATGATCCTTAACACCTCCATAGGTAATTATTGAAACACATGAGACCTTTAGAAAACACCTTCATCCAAAGATAGCGCCTTCAGTCAGAAAAAACTCCCTCCACTATCCCACCGTGGTGTTAGACTTAAACCATGCTTGCCACACTCTATCAAATTTCTTCATACAGCCTCTAGACTCATACGTAGCCTTGTAGAAAGGTAGCATGGAGTTCACTAGGCCTTTCCAGGATGAAATATTCGGTACCTCTGGCTTTTTCCAGGCCAACAAGATAGCTTTTCTTCCGTAAAAGAGGAGTATATTTAACAGTGTTCGCATGGCACGTGTTGGTACTATATCATCCACTAGGCCCAACAGACAGACCCTGATAGTCATTGGAATTGGTACTGATATTAACTCTGTAATACAGGAGGTAATATTGTCCCAAAATTCCTGTACCTTGGGACAGTGCCAAAAAATGTGGTCTGCATCTGCAGGTGAATGAGAACATCTCCAACATTCTGCCGACACTGTAGGGAAAATCTTGCTCAGCCTAGCTGGAGTAAGGTAACTTCTGTGTAAAAATTTAAACTGGATTAGCCTGTCCCTTGCAGACACCAAGTGCTTAAATGGTTGAGTCCATAATTCATGCCAGTCCTCCCCTTGCACATCCGGGACCTCTACCTCCCATCGCTCCCTGCATCTGGCAATTGCCAGTGGGGTTATCTTAAAAAATTCTTTATACGCCACTGAGAGAGGTTTGGCCAGGTCTCTATCCGCCAATAACGTTTCAAGAGACGAGGGTAGGGACTCCACCCTTAGATCTCTAAACTGTTCCTGTAGAAATCTAAACAGGTATGAATTGGGAAGATCATGCCTCGACTGTAGTTGGTAAAAGGTCAATAACTCTCCAAAAGATGTTATATCTCTTAACTTCTTAATTCCTTTAACCGCCCAGATCATAGGATCCGGTAGGTTGTAGAACTGTGGCAGTGTCCGATTCATCCAAATAGGGGTTGAAGGCGACACCCCTCCATAGCTAGGGCATGCTAATTTCACCACTGTCACCCATGCCTTAATAGTGGCTTTCATTGTCAACGTCAGGGGCAGATCAGACCTGGAACCCCTAAACAGGGCAAAACGAAGACTTTCATATGATCTGAGGTGGGCTGCCTCCAACACCGTGGCAGCATCTCCATCCTCAGTCGTCAACCACCTACGAGCGAATACCATTTGTCCCGCTATATCGTATTTTTGCCAATCAAGCAGTGCCAGGTCCCCCTGATCCCCAGGTTTCTGCAGAACCTTAAGGCCTATTCTTGGAGACTTGGGAGCTCAAAGAAAGGATGAGATGATGCTGTCAAGCTTCCGAAAGTAGGATCTTGGAATCCAGACAGGTGCATGTCTTAGAAAATATAATGACAGGGAGAAATTTCATTTTAATTAAACTAATGCGACCTATGAGGGACAGTGGGAGTTTAGTCCATGTTCGAACCTTTTGTTGTAAGGACGTTAACAATGGCAGTAAGTTAAGGGACGTGTATTCCTGAACATTTGCTGTAATTTGTACTCCTAGATACTTGATAGACGTGACCCACTGTAGCGGCAAACTAGGATCTGCCCTTGTCCTGGCCCCTTCATCTATTGGCAAAATGGAGGATTTACCCCAGTTTACTTTTAACCCTGAGAAGGTGGCAAAAAGATTGATGATTCCCAATGCCGCCCTCAGGGATTCCTCTGGGTCCTCAAGAAACAACAACATATCATTTGCGTATAACGCCAGAGACTCATCTATTGTTCCCAGCCGTATAGATTGTATATGTTTTGAGGATCTAAGTGCTACCGCCAGAGGCTCCAGGGCAAGGACAAACAAAAAGGGGGATAGCGGACAACCCTGTCGAGTTCCCCTTCCCACCGCGAAGAAGTCAGAAATGGATGATCCCAGTCGGACAGCCACTTTCGGACATTTGTATAACATGGCAACCCATTTTCTGAATTTTGGGCCAAACCCCATAACCTCCAAGACCTTAAACATAAACCGCCAATCTACAGAGTCAAAGGCCTTTTCAAAATCTATAGAAACCACTACTCTGGAGTTAGCATCCCTCGACTGAATTTGTAGGTGGGTGAATAGTCTTCTTAGATTTGTGTCAGTTGATTTTCCTGGCATAAAACCTGTTTGGTCAATGTTTACAATAGAGGGGAGTACCGTAGCCAGTCTGAGAGCCAAAATCTTAGTCAAAATTTTTAAGTCCGTGTTTAGCAAAGCTATAGGTCGGTATGACGCACATTCCTTCGGGTCCTTCCCCGGTTTCAAAAGAAGAACCATATAGGCCTCCAGCATAGAATCAGGTAAAGTGTCATGCTCGTGGCAATATTCCAAAAGTAAATTAATTCTAGGGGCCAAAACTTCAACATTAGCCTTATAAAAATCGTCAGGGAAGCCGTCCGGTCCGGGGGCTTTATTTTGGGGGAATGAAAATATCGCTTTTTCAATTTCTGTGATCGTAATTTTTCCTTCAAGATTATTTATGTCGTCACCAAAAGACTTCCTTAGAGTCAAGCTCTTTCATAGCTTACTCACGAGCAGCACCTTTCTGCTATGCCTCCTGTAGACATGCATGCTCTGGCTGCCCCCATGCAACCTCTCTAACTCCTGGAGAGGAAGGGAGTCCACCTGACTATCAAGCACAGACCTCCTGTCTGTTGGGTGGAGACCTAAACCATAGTCAGGTCACAACTACCGTGGATTCCCAGAAAATAAGACCTACTCCGAAAATAAGAACTAGTGTTATTTTTCAGGAGGGTTGCAATATAAGCCCTACCCCAAAAATAAGCCCTCGTTTAAATTGCTTGTAAAATCCTATAATTCAATCTATTACAGTAGTATATAATGTACAATGTGTGTGTTTCTGTAAATATAATTGCGGGGAAGAGAGCTCCGTCCGGTCACAGGAGCGCAGTACGAATGTATTTAGCACAATCATATTACAGAAACACACACGTTGTACATTATTTACTACTGTAATAGAGTGGATTATAGGATTTTACAAGCATTTTAACTCCGTTCACACTGGGGATTCCTGTCAGGCAGGGAGAGAAGACGGCACATTACATGGTAAGACCTACCCCGAAAATAAGCCCTACTGTGTCTTTTGTTGCCAAAATCAGCATGCCTGCCTCTCCAAAAATCTGGCGTAAACCAGCAATCTTTTGAGTAGCATGGGGTCCCACTGTGTGTAATTATATATATATATATATAAAATAAAACAAAACAGTGATAACCAAATACCACCAAAAGAAAGTAAAAAATATTGTAAAAAAATTGAAAGTGTTTAAGTTTGACCTCATATTATATGGTTTTGGTAAATCTAAATGAAAATCGTACAAGAAAATTGTATAATGTATGGCCAGCCTTAGGGGTCAATTCACTAAGAGATAAATACCGCATGGATTTTTAGTTAAAATAGCTCATGCGGAATTTATCTCAAAAGTAGTCAATTCACTAAACAAACATGCGTTATTTACCAAATGTATTTAACTACTTACAGACCGGAAGATCTGGCAGCTTAATGACCGGGCCATTTTTTGCGATTCGGCACTGCATCGCTTTAACTGACAATTGCGCGGTCGTGCGACATTGTACCATAACAAAATGGACGTCCTTTTTTCCCCACAAATAGAGCTTTCTTTTGGTGGTATTTGACCACCTCTGTGGTTTTTATTTTTTGCTCTATAAACAAAAAAAAGAGAGACAATTTTGAAAAAAAAAACAATATTTTTTACTTTTTGCTATAATAAATATCCCCAAAATGTTTTTAAAAAACACATTTTTTCCTCAGTTTAGGCCGATTTGTATTCTTCTATATATTTTTGGAAAAAATAAATAAAAATCGCAATAGGCACATATTGATTGGTTTGCGCAAAAGTTTTAGCGTCTACAAACTATGGGAAAGATTTATGGAATTTTAATGGCATTTTTATTATTATTATTTTTTTACTAGTAATAGCGGTGATCTGCGATTTTTAGCTGGACTGTGACATATTGGCAGGCAGATCGGATACTTTTGACACATTTTTGGGACCATTGACATTTATACAACGATCAGTGCTATAAATTTTGCAATATTTTTGGTGTTGATTTTTCTTTTTTTTTTCTTCTTTTTTTTTTGCAGAATAACACTGCACCAGAAGGCACACAGCAATATTGTGAAACTTTGGAAACATTCTGTGCGCTTTTCATTCACAAAATGATCTCCTCTGATGAAATGTTACTATTTATTTACATTTCTGAGCTCAGAGAACATTCTCACACTGATACATTGTATACTCATCACACTGATACATTGTATACTCATCACATAGATACATTGTATACTCATCACACTGATACATTGTATACTCATCACATAGATACATTGTATACTCATCACACTGATACATTGTATACTCATCACACTGATACATTGTATACTCATCACATAGATACATTGTATACTCATCACATAGATACATTGTATACTCATCACACTGATACATTGTATACTCATCACACAGATACATTGTATACTCATCACATAGATACATTGTATACTCATCACACTGATACATTGTATTCTCATCACACTGATACATTGTATACTCATCACACCGATACATTGTATTCTCATCACACTGATACATTGTATACTCATCACATAGATACATTGTATACTCATCACACTGATACATTGTATACTCATCACATAGATACATTGTATACTCATCACACTGATACATTGTATACTCATCACACTGATACATTGTATACTCATCACACTGATACATTGTATACTCATCACACTGATACATTGTATACTCATCACATAGATACATTGTATACTCATCACATAGATACATTGTATACTCATCACACTGATACATTGTATTCTCATCACATTGATACATTGTATACTCATCACACTGATACATTGTATACTCATCACATAGATACATTGTATACTCATCACATAGATACATTGTATACTCATCACACTGATACATTGTATACTCATCACACTGATACATTGTATTCTCATCACATTGATACATTGTATACTCATCACACTGATACATTGTATACTCATCACATAGATACATTGTATACTCATCACATAGATACATTGTATACTCATCACACTGATACATTGTATTCTCATCACATTGATACATTGTATACTCATCACACTGATACATTGTATACTCATCACATAGATACATTGTATACTCATCACATAGATACATTGTATACTCATCACACTGATACATTGTATTCTCATCACATAGATACATTGTATACTCATCACACTGATACATTGTATACTCATCACATAGATACATTGTATTCTCATCACACTGATACATTGTATTCTCATCACACCGATACATTGTATACTCATCACACCGATACATTGTATACTCATCACACTGATACATTGTATTCTCATCACATTGATACATTGTATACTCATCACACTGATACATTGTATTCTCATCACACTGATACATTGTATACTCATCACATAGATACATTGTATACTCATCACACCGATACATTGTATACTCATCACACCGATACATTGTATACTCATCACATAGATACATTGTATACTCATCACACCGATACATTGTATACTCATCACACTGATACATTGTATACTCATCACATAGATACATTGTATTCTCATCACACTGATACATTGTATACTCATCACACTGATACATTGTATACTCATCACACTGATACATTGTATACTCATCACACTGATACATTGTATACTCATCACACTGATACATTGTATTCTCCTCACACTGATACATTGTATACTCATCACACTGATACATTGTATACTCATCACACTGATACATTGTATACTCATCACACTGATACATTGTATTCTCATCACACTGATACATTGTATTCTCATCACACTGATACATTGTATTCTCATCACACTGATACATTGTATACTCATCACACTGATACATTGTATACTCATCACACTGATACATTGTATTCTCATCACATAGATACATTGTATACTCATCACACTGATACATTGTATATAAAAGAAAAAGAGAGGGGCAAGTGGGACTTTAAATGAAGCATGTCAATTGAAAGTATAATAATAATTGTATACTCATCACACTGATACATTGTATACTCATCACATAGATACATTGTATTCTCATCACATAGATACATTGTATACTCATCACATAGATACATTGTATACTCATCACATAGATACATTGTATACTCATCACATAGATACATTGTATACTCATCACACTGATACATTGCATACTCATCACACTGATACATTGTATACTCATCACATAGATACATTGTATACTCATCACACTGATACATTGTATACTCATCACATAGATACATTGTATACTCATCACATAGATACATTGTATTCTCATCACATAGATACATTGTATACTCATCACATAGATACATTGTATTCTCATCACATAGATACATTGTATACTCATCACATAGATACATTGTATTCTCATCACACTGATACATTGTATACTCATCACACTGATACATTGTATACTCATCACATAGATACATTGTATACTCATCACACTGATACATTGTATACTCATCACATAGATACATTGTATACTCATCACATAGATACATTGTATACTCATCACATAGATACATTGTATACTCATCACACTGATACATTGTATACTCATCACATAGATACATTGTATACTCATCACACTGATACATTGTATACTCATCACACTGATACATTGTATTCTCATCACACTGATACATTGTATACTCATCACACTGATACATTGTATACTCATCACACTGATACATTGTATACTCATCACACTGATACATTGTATACTCATCACACTGATACATTGTATTCTCATCACACTGATACATTGTATACTCATCACACTGATACATTGTATACTCATCACACTGATACATTGTATTCTCATCACACTGATACATTGTATTCTCATCACATTGATACATTGTATTCTCATCACATTGATACATTGTATACTCATCACACTGATACATTGTATACTCATCACATAGATACATTGTATACTCATCACATAGATACATTGTATTCTCATCACATAGATACATTGTATTCTCATCACATATATACATTGTATACTCATCACACTGATACATTGTATTCTCATCACATTGATACATTGTATACTCATCACACTGATACATTGTATTCTCATCACATTGATACATTGTATACTCATCACATTGATACATTGTATACTCATCACACTGATACATTGTATTCTCATCACATTGATACATTGTATACTCATCACATTGATACATTGTATACTCATCACACTGATACATTGTATACTCATCACACTGATACATTGTATACTCATCACATTGATACATTGTATTCTCATCACATTGATACATTGTATTCTCATCACATTGATACATTGTATACTCATCACACTGATACATTGTATACTCATCACACCGATACATTGTATACTCATCACATAGATACATTGTATACTCATCACATAGATACATTGTATACTCATCACATTGATACATTGTATACTCATCACACTGATACATTGTATACTCATCACATTGATACATTGTATACTCATCACACTGATACATTGTATACTCATCACATTGATACATTGTATTCTCATCACATTGATACATTGTATTCTCATCACATATATACATTGTATACTCATCACACTGATACATTGTATTCTCATCACATAGATACATTGTATACTCATCACACTGATACATTGTATACTCATCACATAGATACATTGTATACTCATCACACTGATACATTGTATACTCATCACACTGATACATTGTATTCTCATCACATAGATACATTGTATACTCATCACACTGATACATTGTATACTCATCACACTGATACATTGTATTCTCATCACACTGATACATTGTATACTCATCACACTGATACATTGTATTCTCATCACACTGATACATTGTATACTCATCACACTGATACATTGTATACTCATCACACTGATACATTGTATACTCATCACATAGATACATTGTATACTCATCACACTGATACATTGTATTCTCATCACACTGATACATTGTATACTCATCACACTGATACATTGTATACTCATCACACTGATACATTGTATACTCATCACACTGATACATTGTATTCTCATCACATAGATACATTGTATACTCATCACATAGATACATTGTATACTCATCACACTGATACATTGTATTCTCATCACACTGATACATTGTATACTCATCACACTGATACATTGTATACTCATCACACTGATATATTGTATTCTCATCACACTGATACATTGTATACTTTTCATTTCCTGGCCAGTGCAGAGTTCTTCTCATTGTTATTTTGTACATTAGTAAAATACTGGCAGCAAACAACCGGTGATAAATAACTGAAGTTCATGTTTTTTAGTGAATTGACTTTAATGATTTATCTCATGTTTTTTTTTTTAAGTATTTATCTCATTATTCTAACAAATGTGTAGTATTTACCTCACATTCGATACTTTACTTTGATAAATTGACTCTTTTATTATCTCATGTGGTAGTTCCGAAAAAATGAGTCACGTGACCTCCATATCTCATGTGGTAACCTTTAATGAATTGACCCCACAGTATTCAAAGTCCAGCTAAAAGGCCGGTGTCTTGTTGAATTCAGTCCCCTATCCAGAAGTGTCCGCCCTGTACTGCGCAGGCGCAGTACGGAGGACAAACGAGACGCCAAAAGTCTCCGAAGTTCAACAGCTGATCGTCAGCTGTACACGGCGCCTGCGCATTTATTCTTACCCTATGTCCAGGATCATTCCCTACTATCCAAGTGGACATAGAGTTAGAATAAATAGTTGCCGAGTGCAGCGAGGCCGTGCCCGAAGCGTGGCGAGCGAAGCGAGCCCGCGAGGGGCCCTCTTACACAGCCATCGCTAACAGGTGCCCGAGCGCCGTGTACAGCTGATGGTCAGCTGATCAACTTCGGACATTTTCGGCATCTCCTGCTGCTCCGTACTGCGCAGGCGCTGCGCCTGCGCAGTACGGGGCGGACACTATCTGATAGAAGGACACTATATGTCAGAACACCGGCTCACCCACCAGGTGAATCTCAGACAAGCGAGTCTTTCCAAGCTGCACAAAGGTCTCCTCCCTGTAGAGACCAACCAGCAATCCCCAAATGTACCTGTCCCCTACAATTAACCCCTTCTGGACCCTGCCGCAGGCTGACTCTTCACAGGGGACATTAGAGTGTAAATTTGGTTTATTAAAAATCTCATAAACATACATTTTAATGAAAAAATATTGACTTATATACAAAAAATAATATATATATATATATACACACACACACAAACTATATTGGGACACCTGCCTTTACACACACATGAACTTTAATGACATCCCAGTCTTAGTCCGGAGGGTTCAGTATCGAGTTGGCTCCGCCCTTTGCAGCTATAACAGCTTCAACTCTTCTGGGAAGGCCGTCCACAAGGTTTAGGAGGGTGTCTATGGGAATGTTTGACCATTCTTCCAGAAGAGCATTTGTGAGGTCAGGTACTGATGTTGGACGTGAAGTCCTGGCTCACAGTTTTCGCTCTGAATCATCCCAAAGGTGTTCTATTGGGTTGAGGTCAGGACTCTGTGCAGGCCAGTCAAGTTCCTCCACCCCAAACTCGCTCATCCATGTCTTTATGGACCTTGCTTTGTGCACTGGTCCAAATCATTTGGTGGAGGGGGGTTATGGTGTGGGGGGAGGGGGGAGATTATGGTGGGGGGTTGTTTTTCAGGGGTTGGGTTTGGCCCCTTATTTCCATTAAAGGGAACTCTTAAGGCGTCAGCATACCAAGACATTTTGGACAATTTCATGCTCTCTACTTTGTGGGAACAGTTTGGGGACGGCCCCTTCCTGTTCCAACATGACTGCGCACCAGTGGACAAAGCAAGGTCTATAAAGACATGGATGAGCGAATTTGGGGTGGAGGAACTTGACTAGCCTGCACAGAGTCCTGACCTCAACCCGATAGAACACCTTTGTGATGAATTAGAGCAGAGACTGTGAGCCAGGCCTTCTCGTCCAATATCAGTGCCTGACCTCACAAATGCTCTTCTGGAAGAATGGTCAAACATTCCCATAGACACCCTCCTAAACCTTGTGGACGGCCTTCCCAGAAGAGTTGAAGCTGTTATAGCTGCAAAGGGCGGAGCCAACTCAATATTGAACCCTACGGACTAAGACTGGGATGCCATTAAAGTTCATGTGTGTGTAAAGGCAGGCGTCCCAATAATTTTGGAAATATAGTGTGTGTGTGTGTGTGTATATATATTATATATATATATAATACAAAATTGCTTACTTCAGAAAACAGAAAATTGCTTTTGCCAGAAAAAAATAATCATAAATAGAACTAAATATAGAAACCAAAACATATTAGATATTAAAGTGTAAGCTCCTTTGGTGCAGAGACCGATGTGAATGGCTGTCTGTACAGTACTGCGGTATCTGTCAGAGCTACAGTATATAAATGTATAATAATTATAGTGTATGGCTGTGGTGGGGACATTAGAGTGTGAGCTCCACTTATGTGTGCTAGGGGGTGGAATACAGGAAAGTGGCCAGAATGTGTGCTGGGGGAGCATACAGGGAAGTGACCAATGTGTGTTCTGGTGGTGGGATACAGCGCAAAGACCAATATGTATGCTTGGGGTTAGACACAGGTAAGAAGGTAATGTGTGCTGGTGGTGAGATCTCAAAGTTGGGGGCATTCTCTACATTCAGCACTGGGGAATCCCCAAGTGAGAAACCACAAGTGCTAAAATTCTATGTAAAATGCAGGATAGGATTGAACCATGTATAATGTATTGTGTAATTTACCCCCCCTCCCCCCCATGTAAATTTCCTTACTCAGTCACCTTATAGAAATAATTTACCTTTTTCAGAGATCAGAATTAAAATCTTTGGCAAGTATTCCTAACATCAGTCCACAGAATTTCCCGGCTCTCTGGGTTTTCCGCAGGACAGAAAAGAAAAACAATGTTCTCAGCTCCTCCGAGTCATCCTGGAGGAATAGAAACTCAGTTTTTGGCCCAATGACCATGTGTCATGACAGGTTTCCTAATGAAAACGAAACAGCAAGCTGCTCTCATCAATCTATAACATATGGGAGAAGTATTCACTACAACAGAATCATGCAGAATTCATGGTTCTCCAACTAGTCCAAGGAAAAAGGGCCTATGTGAAAACTGTTTGTTGGTTATAATAAAAACGGAGGTCTCAGTTGTATTCCTGTGCAAATATATGTGGAAACAACACACCACATTATGGCAGGGAAAACCTCTCTTCCAAATATTCTAAACCAGGATTCCTCCAGAGGTTGATGAAGGTTTCCTAAGCTGTTGTTGATTGACCTCTCATTTAATGGTGCCTTCATGTTTCTGGGGATAATGATACTTAAAGCCAGCAGCTGGCAACAAAAGTCAGTACACCCCTAAGTGCAACCTGTGAAGCTCTGGTGACCTCCATGCCCAAGGGGGTTAAGGCAGTGCTGGAAAATAATGGCGGCCACACAAAATATTGACACTTTGATTTTCCCTTAGGGGTGTACTGACTTTTGTTGCCAGTGGTTTAGACATTAATGGCTGTGTGTTGAGTTATTTTGAGGGGACAGCAAATTTACACTGTTATACAAGCTGTACACTCACTACTTTACATTGTAGACAAGTGTCATTTCTTCAGTGTTGTCACATGAAAAGATAGAAGAAAAGATTTACATAAATGTGAGGGTCGTACTCACTGTTGTGAGATAGTGTATGTTAGTTTAGATTGTAAGCTCTTATGAACCAGGCCCTCTTAACCCTCTTGCATTGAATTGTATTCTTACTGTTTTGTCCCCTTTTACTGTATATTGTAAATCGCCGTGCAAACTGTTGGTGCTATATAAATCCTTTCTCATAATAATAATTATGGTGGTGTATCTGAATTTTGCAAAAGCATTTGACACAGTTCCTCATAAACATTTACTATACAAAGTAAGGTCCGTTGTCATGGACCATAGGGTGAGTACATGGATTGAAAACTGGCTACAAGGGCGAGTTCAGAGGGTGGTGATAAATGGGGAGTACTCGGAATGGTCAGGGGTGGGTAGTGGGGTTCCCCAGGGTTCTGTGCTGGGACCAATCCTATTTAATTTGTTTATAAACGACCTGGAGGATGGGATAAACATTTCAATCTCTGTATTTGCAGACGATACTAAGCTAAGCAGGGCAATAACTTCTCCGCAGGATGTGGAAACCTTGCAAAAAGACCTGAACAAATTAATGGGGGAGGGGAAACTACATGGCAAATGAGGTTCAATGTAGAAAAATGTAAAATAATGCATTTGGGTGGTAAAAATCTGAATGCAATCTATAGACTGGGGGGAGAACCTCTGGGGGAATCTAGGATGGAAAAGGACCTGGGGGTCCTAGTAGATGATAGGCTCAGCAATGGCATGCAATGCCAAGCTGCTGCTAACAAAGCAAACAGAATATTGGCATTAAAAGGGGGATCAACTGCAGAGATAAAACGATAATTCTCCCGCTCTACAAGACTCTGGTCCGGCTGCACCTGGAGTATGCTGTCCAGTTCTGGGCACCAGTCCTCAGGAAGGATGTACTGGAAATGGAGCGAGTACAAAGAAGGACAACAAAGCTAATAAAGGGTCTGGAGGATATTAGTTATGAGGAAAGGTTGCGAGCTCTGAACTTATTCTGTCTGGAGAAGAGACGCTTGAGAGGGGATATGATTTCAATTTACAAATACTGTACTGGTGACCCCACAATAGGGATAAAACTTTTTCGCAGAAGAGAGTTTAATAAGACTCGTGGCCACTCATTACAATTAGAAGAAAAGAGGTTTAACCTTAAACTACGTAGAGGGTTCTTTACTGTAAGAGCGGCAAGGATGTGGAATTCCCTTCCACAGGCGGTGGTCTCAGCGGGGAGCATCGATAGTTTCAAGAAACTATTAGATAATCACCTGAACGACCGCAACATACAGGGATATACAATGTAATACTGACACATAATCACACACATAGGTTGGACTTGATGGATTTGTGTCTTTTTTCAACCTCACCTACTATGTAACTATGTAATAATAATAGTAATTTATAATAGAAGCAAATACAAATGTAAATACTGTACAAATAGAAGGTCTTTATAAAGCTGAGATGGTAAAACTGATTTCATTGTAACACTGGAATGTGTACATTACAGGTTCACTTTAATAGCTGCAAATAAAACTATTGTAGAATGTGCGAGACGTTTCCCTGTCGGGAAGGTGTTGCAATGTTGTGTTGGGGAAGTGGGAAGATAACAGCAGATCACAGAAAGAAACAGGAAGATGACCCAACACACGGGGAAGTCAGATCTTAGAAATATTCACAGATAATAAAGAAGCAGAGAACGGGCATTTTTCTGCATTTTTCCTCATGTGCCACTTTTGAGGTCGCATTCGGCATCCATTTTTCGGCACAGTTACTGTGTAAAGGATTGAACTAGTGTACTGGTAAAATCCACAAACTGATCCCGGTAACGAAAGCCTCGTATTTGTAGAGCAAAGCCACATAATTTTTGAAGACAATAAGTAAAACCCCAATTCCAAAAAAAGTTGGGGCGCCATGTAAAATTGACATAAAAACAAAATGCAATCATCTGCAAATCTCATAAACCCGTATTTTATTCACAATAGAAAATAGAAAACATGTCAATTGTTTAACCACTTGCCGCCCACCCTTTTACCAAATGACAGCGGCAAAGTGGTTTGATATTCCTGACCGGACGTCATATGACGTGATCAGGAATATCGAGTCGCTGCGTGCCCCCAGGGGCGTGCATCGCGGCGATCGTTGTTGCGGGGTGTCAGTCTGACACCCTGCAACACCGATCTAGGTAAAGAGTCTCCGAAGGAGACTCTTTACCACGTGATCAGCCGTGTCCAATCACTGCTGATCACAATGTAAATAGAAAGAGCCGGTGATCTGCTTTTCCTCACTCGCGTCTGACAGACGCGAGTAGAGGAGAGCCGATCGGCTGCTCTCATGACAGGGGGGGTCTGTGCTGATTGTTTATCAGCACAGCACCCCCCCTCGGATCCTACCCAGGACCACCAGGGAAGCCATCCACACTGGACCACCAGGTATGCCCCTAGACCCCCAGGGAAATGCCACTGTGTGCCCTGGCAGCTGCCAATCAGTGCCCACTTCAATGCCTACCACTGCCAGTGCCACCAGGGATGCCCATCAGTGCCTCATATCAGTGCTGCGTATCGGTGCCCATCAGTGCCACGTATCAGTGCCCAGCAGTGCCGCCTATCAGTGCCACCCTATCAGTGCCCAGCAGTGCCGCCTATCAGTGCCCATCAGTGCCACCTATCAGCGCCACCCTATCAGTGCCCAGCAGTGCCGCCTTTCATTGCCCATCAGTGTCGCCTATCAGTGCCAACCAGTGCCACCTATCAGTGCCCATCAATGCCGCCTATCAGTGCCGCATATCAGTGCCCGTCAGTGCCCGCTCATTGGTGCCACCTCATCGGTGCCGCCGTATCAGTGCCTGTCAGGGCCGCCTTATCAGTGCCCATCAGTGAAAGAGAAAACGTACTTATTTACAATTTGTTTTAACAGAAACAAAAGCAAAACTTTTATTTTTTTCAAAATTTTCGGTCTTTTTTTATTTGTTTAGCAAAAAATAAAAACCGCAGAGGTGATTAAATACCACCAAAAGAAAGCTCTATTTGTGGGAAGCCAAATGATAAAAATTTAGTTTGAGTACAGTGTAGCATGACCACGCAATTGTCATTCAAAGTGCGACAGCGCTGAAAGCTGAAAATTGGTCTGGGCAGGAAGGTGTCTAAGTGCCCGGTATTGAAGTGGTTAAACTGAGAAAACGTATCACTTTAAGGGAAAAAAAAATCAGGTCATTTTGAAATGAATCTATACCAAAGAAACCCCGTATTTGATTTTACAGAAGTGGGTAATAACTACTGCACCTCAAAAAAAGCCTGAATACTGGGCTTCAACATAAATTCAAACCATCATAAAAGTGTGCATGCCCCCTTAAATCTCAGTATTCTTAAACTATAAACAAAAAAACTATATCTAATTCAAATGATATACATACAGTGCCTTGCAAAAGTATTCACCCCCCTTGGCTTTTTACCTATTTTGTTACATTACAGCCTTTGGTTCAATGTTTATTTAATCTGAATTATATGTGATGGATCAGAACACAATAGTCTAAGTTGGTGAAGTAAAATTAAAAAAATATATACATAAAACAATTTTTCAGAAATAAAAAAACTGATAATTGGCACGTGCGTATATATTCACCACCCTTTGTTATGAAGCCCATAAAAAGCTCTGGTACAACCAATTACCTTCAGAAGTCAAATAATTAGTGAAATGATGTCCACCTGTGTGCAATCTAAGTGTCACATGATCTGTCATTACATAGACACACCTCTGTGAAAGGCCCCAGAGGCTGCAACACCTAAGCAAGAGGCACCACTAACCAAACACTGCCATGAAGACCAAGGAACTCTCCAAACAAGTAAGGGACAATGTTGTTGAGAAGTACAAGTCAGGGTTAGGTTATAAAAAAATATCCAAATCTTTGATGATTCCTAGGAGCACCATCAAATCTATCATAACCAAATGGAAAGAACATGGCACAACAGCCAACCTGCCAAGAGACGCTACACACCAAAACTCACGGACCGGGCAAGGAGGGCATTAATCAGAGAGGAGCACAGAGACCTAAGGTAACCCTGGAGGAGCTGCAGAGTTCCACAGCAGAGACTGGAGTATCTGTACATAGGACAACAATAAGCCGTACGCTCCATAGAGTTGGGCTTTATGGCAGAGTGACCAGAAGAAAGCCATTACTTTCATCAAAAAACAAAATGGCACGTTTTGAGTTCTTGAAAAGGCATGTGGGAGACTCCCAAAATGTATGGAGGAAGGTGTTCTGGTCTGATGAGAATAAAATTGAACTTTTTGGCCATCAAAGGAAATGCTATGTCTGGCGCAAACTCAACATATCACATCACCCAAAGAACACCATCCCCACTGTGAAACATGGTGGTGGCAGCATCATGCTGTGGGGATGCCACCCCCATCAAATCATTCTTTGCAGCTATTACCTTTTGTACCACCACCCCCTCCCTTTAGAATGTAAGCTCTACGAGCAGGGCCCTCCTGTACCTTTTGTATTGAACTGTACTGTAATTGTGTTGTCCCCCTTATACATTGTAAAGCGCTGCGTAAACTGTTGGCGCTATATAAATCTCGTATAATAATAATGTTTTTCAGCAGTCGGGACTGGGAAACTGGTCAGAGTTGAGGGAAAGATGGATGGTGCTAAATACAGGGATATTCTTGAGCAAAACCTGTAGCACTCTGTGTGTGATTTGAGGCTAGGACGGAGGTTCACCTTCCAGCAGGACAATGACCCCAAACACACTGCTAAAGCCACACTTGAGTGGTTTAAGGGGAACCATTTAAATGTGTTGGAATGGCCTAGTCAAAGCCCAGACCTCAATCCAAGAGAAAATCTGTGGTCAGACTTAAAGATTGCTGTTCACAAGCGCAAACCATCCAACTTGAAGGAGCTGAAGCAGTTTTGCAAGGAGGAATGGGCAAAAATCCCAGTGGTAAGATGTGGCAAGACTCATAGAGACTTATCCAAAGCGACTTGGAACTGTACAGAGTATTGAAGTATTGACTTTAGGGGTGTGAATAGTTATGCACATTGACTTTTTCTGTTATTTTGCCCTATTTGTTGTTTGCGTCACAATAAAAAAAAATTTAAAAAATCCTCAAAGTTGTGGGGATGTTCTGTAAATTAAATGATGCAAATCCTCAAACAATCCATGTTAATTCCAGGTTGTGAGGCAACAAAACATGAAAAATGCCAAGGGGGGTGAATACTTTTGCAAGGCACTGTATAGTGAAAATTATGGACCTAAAAAGTTGTGCATCTATCACAGAGGGTGCACCTCTGCCGCCACTGATAAAAGTGATCTTGTGGCGAATCCGCCACAGAGGCCACTTTTATCTGAAAGCAGACCGCCCGCTGTTTAAAAAGATACCAGGATTATGTCAGCTATCAGCTATCAGCTGCCATAACCCTGGTATTCAACATCAAACAGCCGCTGTGTGGATAGACATGTGCGGTTCGTTTTGTTCCGAATAAATACATTTTTCATTATTCGGAGATTTGGATATATACAAATACCTGAATTACAGTATAAACAAAGTTTACCGAATGCTCCAAATAACTAAACTAAATATGTCCGAATTTCGGAAATTTGAATAGAATTTTACATCTAATTCCAGTCAAATTGGAACTGTAAACATTTTTCTGTGTGTGTTATTAGAGGACCATTTCGAAATAATGTTTTAGTTAAGCCAAAGGCGATTTAAAGAGTCATTGTAATCATTTGATTAAGATTTTTTCTTTTGTTTGTCACATTTGAGCCGAAAAAAAAAAAAATCTAAAGTTTTCGATTCGGCCGATTGAAAAATGTATCGAATCGAAAATTTTGAATCGACAAAAAAAACCGGTAAATTCAAAGTAAAATTTGAAAAAGATATAAAACGAATTCCGAATACGAATTCCAAACACGAATCCTGAATACGAATTAAAACGAAACAAAATTAAACACATTTTTTCGTCATGGACATGTCTAGTTGTAGAAATTGTCTTTATAACAACTGATTTAATTGTATGAATGGAATTTCTACATGACGGGTTCACAGAATGTGCGAGAAGTCTCCCTTTCTGGAAGATGCTGCAATGTCCTGCCAGCCGGGTGTTGGGGAAGTGGGAAGAAGGCTGCAGGTCACAGAAAGAAACAGGAAGATGACGCCAACACCCGGGGGAAGTCAGATCTTAGAACCATTCACAGATAACAGGAAAACAAAGAATAGACATTATTGTGCATTGTCCTCATGTATTAAAGTGATACTAAAGGATCGTTTTTTATTTTTTTTAAAATAACAAACATATCACACTTACCTCCACTGTGCAGCTCGTTTTGCACAGAGTGGCCCTGAACATCCATTTCTGGGGTCCCCGGGGGCTCTCGCGGCTCATCCCCACATCAGATAACCCCCTTGGAGAAGCGCTCTCCCGGGGTGGTTACCTAGCGGGCGCGCTCCCAAGTCCAGCATTTGGCGTCCATAGAGGCCCTGGCCCCCCAGCGCCCGCGTCATTGGATTTGATTGACAGCAGCAGGAGCCAATGGCTGTGCTGCTATCAATCTATCCAATCAAGAGCCGGGACCCTGTGGAGAGAGGGATGGCAGGGACGCGCCAACGGAAATTTGGGGCTCAGGTAAGTAAAATGGGGGGGGCTAGGGGGCCGGTGACTTCAAGGTGTTT
Source organism: Aquarana catesbeiana (assembly GCF_042186555.1). Classification (NCBI taxonomy): domain Eukaryota; kingdom Metazoa; phylum Chordata; class Amphibia; order Anura; family Ranidae; genus Aquarana; species Aquarana catesbeiana. The sequence goes on from NC_133328.1 coordinate 643,299,174, forward strand.
TTTTACTTTAATGCGTAGGATGCATTAAAGCAGAGTTCCACCCAAAAATGTAACTTCCGCTTTAAGGGAAGGTGACCCCCTGACATGCCATGTCATTTTTTTTGGTGGGGAGGGAGCGGAAACCATCTTTTTAGAGGGTTCCAGCTTCCACTTCCTCCCGGGGCTCCCTCTCAGCAATTATCTGAGACAGGTCAAAGGTCCCAGATGATTGCCCGGCCAGTCACAGCGCGCAGCGTGGCTTGCGCATGCATAGTGCGTGCCCGGCTGTGAAGCCACACCCGGGAGCCCACAGGGACAATGCTGGCGCCGCAGAGAGGAGGGGGAGACGAGCGAGCTTTGTTCCCCCGCATCGCTGGACCCCAGGACAGGTAAGTGCCCAATTCTTAAAAGTCAGCAGCTGCAGGGGGTACCTTTCATCATGCACACACTCATCAATGCCCGGGACCAGGCAGGGACTGTGGTCATGTGAGAATCAAACTTTAAGGCAGTTCTCTGACTTAGAGATGAGCCGTGTCACCATGTGCAGTAATAAGATTTACAGAGTTCCTCTGAAAGTGTTGTCCCGTGTCACTACACACCTTTGCTGATCAATGTTGCATTATAGAGGGATGCTGCTGAGCATGCGCCCTCTCCAAAAGTCCAGAGTACCTCTGCCACCTCACTCTGAGAGACGGAATGGGGTCCCACTGTGCACCCACCTATGATGAACCTCATGTGTGCACTCGTTAACTCTTTTCTTCCCGTATCATGTGGCCAGGTCATGGGTTTCCGTAACCAAGGTTTGGCTCCAGATGCTATGGGAGATCCGCCACTGGGGGGTGAGCCAGGTGATCAAACCCCCCCCGCTACCAGAGTAACCTGCCCCCCAGGTACCGCACCTCATGACTGGCTGCTCTATAGAAGAGTATCAGAGAGTCCAGAAAACTGGTGGTACCTGGAAACTCGGCAATGAGCGTCTCTGCCACTGTGGGTTCAAGCAGCGTAGCGACTGCAAAGTGTGCAGGGTCCTGCTGACTTGGATGTGATGGACGTCACATGATGTCCTACTAATGCGGCTAGACCAAGAAGAGCCCCAAACCCAGCCTTCCCCCAAATTTATATCACCGGTGGGTGGGCTGGATTGAACATGCCCGCGAACCACAGCGCACACAATATCCCCCCCCCCCATCCTTAGCCTGAGCCAGCCACTAACTAAAACCAGCACACCTGTAAACGACCTGCCTACACCCGCCTTCCCATTTTTGTAAGTCAGCTACGACTAACCCAAATTATTAGCACTGCAGTATAAAAGTACAAAATGCAACATTTAAACATTAAAACAGTAGAACAGTCAATTTTTAAAACAACAAGGAACAGCAAAAGTCCACATACAGTTGCAATAAAAAGTATGTGAACCCTTTTGGAATTATATGGATTTCTGCACAAATTGGTCATAAAATGTGATCTGATCTTCATCTAAGTCACAACAATAGACAATCACAGTCTGCTTAAACTAATAACACACAAAGAATTAAATGTTACCATGTTTTTATTGAACATACCATGGTGCCCTCTCTTCCTCCAACCGGCAGAACAAGTCCTTCGGCACATATAGGAATGTAACCATACTTCTTTAGAAAGTACGCATCAAAGTAGCATTGGAGTCTAGACAGTCTGGTGATTTTGTCTTTGGCGTGGACTGACCCTTGCGGGAGATAGGCATCCACAAGTTGGTGGAACTATACCGACAGACTGTCACTTAGTGACCTGGGGGCATGTTGCTCCTGTGGCTCCTCTGGAACCTGAGTTAGAGGAGTGATGACCTCAGGGGAGATTCTTCTTACTACTGTTGAAGATAAGATTTCCCCAGGACACCCGGATGTATTCTTTTTGGAGGTGAAAGCAGGTCATGGCTCCTCCGGCTCTAGGGAGGCAACTGCAGATAAAGCACCAGGCTGCATGAGGGCTTGCTCTGACAGTTTGGGAATCAGGGAGTCCAGCAATCTAGCGGTATCTGTGAACTCGGCAGTGAGCATTGCCGCCACCATGGGTTCAAGCAGTGTAGCAACTGTCAAGTCTACAGAGTTCTGAGGGCAGGTGGTCACAAAAGCAGGAGATCTCAGGGTAGATCGCCTGTTGCAGGTGTGGTGGTTGGCAGCTCTACCCCAGATGATTTGGGGGAAGCCAACCTGGATGTGTCTCCACTGGATGCTGTAGATCCCGAAGCGCATAGGCATGGGTCCTCTGAGGCAGCGGCCATGCTGGCAACAGCAGGGATTACCTGAGGAGCGGGCAATCCATTCAGGTTGACCCTCCAATCTCTAAAAGAGCAGCGCTTCACACTTGTGGCATCTTGCCCAGAGAGCAAAGTGCACAGACCATCTCCAACACCCGAAACTCGTTGAGGTCCTTGACGTGGGCTCAGCTCTTCCTTCTCTGAGCTGGCCGATCAGCTGTCGGCTAATTGCCAGCTCCTATCTCTTCCCCCCCTTTTTTTTCTTGTATTCCCCTTGTATACCGCCTTAAGAGTTCCCTTCACTGGAACTAAGGGACAAAGCCCAACCCCTGAAAAACAACCCAACACCATAATCTCCCCTCCACCAAATGATTTGGACCAGTACACAAAGCAAGGTCCATAAAGACATGGATGAGCGAGTTTGTGGTGGAGGAACTTGACTGGCCTGTCAGAGTCCTGACCTCAACCTGATAGAACACCTTTGGGAGACTGTGAGCCAGGCCTTCTCAACCAACATCAGTGCCTGTCCTCACAAATGCTCTTCTGGAAGAATGGTCAAACATTCCCATAGACACCCTCCTAAACCTTGTGGACGGTCTTCCCAGAAGAGTTGAAGCTGTTATAGCTGCAAAGGGCGGAGCCAACTCAATATTGAACCCTACAGACTAAGACTGGGATGTCATTAAAGTTCATGTGTGTGTAAAGGCAGGTGTCCCAATACTTTTGGTAATATATTGTATATATTACTTTGTTATCTTCAGTAATTATTTTTATACTTTTTAACTGCAGTAACAATATTTTATTAAACTGCCAGAGCTGATCAAAGTAGAAAAATGTGCATACATTTTTTATTTTTGACACTTTTTTTGTTTATGGATCAAATAGAATATATTTTTTCCACACAATTTTACCAAAATAAATCCTAAAAAAAAAAACTATGTATTATTACTTTGCTATCTTCAGTAATTATATTAATACTTTGTAACTTCAGTAACAATAGTTTATTGAATCGCCAGCGCTGATCAAAGTGGAAAAATTAGCATTTTTTAAAAAAAATTTTCATGTTTTTTTTTGTTTATGGATTAAATAGAAAATATTTTTTCCAAACAATTTTACCAAAAGAAATCCTAAAAAAAATGATGTATTATTACTTTGCTATCTTCAGTAATTATATTTATACTTTTTAACTTCAGTAACAATATTTTATTGAATTGCCAGCGCTGATCAAAGTAGAAAAATTAGCAATCATTTTTTATTTTTATCACATTTTTTTGTTTATGGATTAAATAGAAAATATGTTTTCCAAACAATTTTGCCAAAAGAAATTCTAAAAAAAAAAAAAAAAAAAAAAAAAATGATGTATTATTACTTTGTTATCTTCAGTAATTATATTTATACTTCAGTAACAATATTTTATTGAATTGCCAGCGCTGATCAAAGTAGAAAAATTAGCATTCATTTTTTATTTTTGTCACTTTATTTCTTGTTTATGGATTAAATAAAAAATATAAAACAATTTTACCAAAAGAAATCCTAAAAAAAAAAAAATGTTGTATTATTACTTTCTTATCTTCAGTAATGACTAAACTATTACAGGGAAGAGAACAGAAGGGGTTAACCCTTCTACAAAACACTTCCAGGTTTTCATCTGGTAAAGGGATTCCTCCTGCCGGTGCGGCGCATGTTCCCGGCACAATATTGAAGTAACGTTGTGGTTTTTGGATTGCGAAATTTGGACTTTTAGGAAAACAAACAAACTGCAATCGGTGAGATTTTCGTCATTGTGAAACTCTGTGATTTCCCCTTCATACTTAGAAATTTGAGGATTCTTTCCAAGAAGGGCCAGTGAATGGTATAAATGTGCGAGGAGTCCCGGGTTTTATCATCAGTCCTCCTAGACGGGTCACTTGTCCAACATGGGGCTCTCTGCAACCTTCTGGTTCCTGATGGGTCTGGCCGCCAGCAGTATGGCCTCACCGCTATTACAATGGAGCGAGGATGACGCCGCCGTCATGGCGCTCTACAGCGCCGATCACTACAACAAGGTCTCCGGAGAAGACGTCCTCTATGGGCTCCTGGAGAACGACACGGAATACATCACTGTGAGTGGACGGTTTTTTATTACGCTTTTATATCCTAATCAGATTGGGGGACGTATAGATATAATAGGTCATGGCGATGGGTTACGATCATGGGTGATCAACCTGTGGCCCTCTACTACAAGTCCCATCGTGCCTCTGCCTTTGAGAGTAGTGCTTGTAACTGTTCAGCCTTGCAATGCATCATGGGACTTGTAGTTCTGCAACAGCTGGAGGGCCACAGGTTGAGCACCCATAATACATTGTTGCCAGGCCACTTTTGCACATTACTTTCCACACGTCAGTTATCAGGGCTATGTAATACAGTGAAACCTTAGATTACGAGTATAATCCGTTCCAGGAGAATGCTTGTAATCCAAAGCACTCGCATATCAAAGCGAGTTTCCCCATTGAAGTCAATGGAAACAAAGATAATTCGTTCCGCATTGACTTCTATTACATGCAATACCACATGTGGCCAGAAGTGGGGGGGGGGCACCGGAGAGCCTCGGAAATACTCGGGGACAGCTGAACTCAGAAAGGCTCGGAAACACTCTGGAACTGAGTATTTCCGAGTGTTTCCGAGTGATTCCGAGTGATTCCGAGTATTTCCGAACGGCTCAGAACCATTCCGAGTATTTCAAAGTGATTCAGAGTATTTCCGAACGGCTCCGAACCGTTCCGAGTGTCCCCCGCGCCCCAGCACCTCTGGCCAAATGCAGTACTGCACACCCCATTAGTTTGAATTCTGCTCGTTTTGCAAGACAACACTCGCAAACCGAGTCAGGATTTATAAAAAAAAAGTTGCTCGTCTTTCAAAACGCTCGTTAACCACGATAACTCGTAAACCAAGGTTTCCCCTGTACATTGTAACACAATCACAGGGGCTGTAGAGACATTACTGGCACACAGAGGGCAGCACTGAGCTGCTCCAGCTAAAAAAAAAATGCATGCCGCCTGTTCATTCTGAGTTTCTTTCTCTCTGTGCTCCACAGCAAAATTCACAGTAAAAAACATGGGGAAAAAAAGAAAATCTATCAGCTGCTCTCCTGTGGACACCATACAGACACCCACTATATTAAAAAAAAATTTTTTTTTAAATTTAACAATTGATGTAATCTGGTGCACTGGATGGGGACAATGGGGGTTATTTACTAAAGGCAAATCCACTGCGCACTACAAGTGCACTTAAGTGCAGTCGCTGTAGATCTGAGGGGAAGATCTGAAATTGGGGGAATTCTGGGGTCCCCCAGTGGCGCTCCTGGCCCCTCCTCTTCTCAAGTGCCCCCCCCCCCCCACCGAGAGCCGCATTCCATGAGGGCACTCATGCGGGCGCGCTCCCAAGTCCTGCTGCTGCGTCCATTGACACAGACAGCAGGACTTGCCCCCCCCCCCAGCTCCAGTGTCACTGGATTTGATTGACAGCAGCGGGAGCCAATGCTCCCGCTGCTATCAATCTAGCCAATGAGGACCCGAGACAGTGGTAAGACAGTAAGTAAAAGGGGGGCTCTTTGGGGGCTGGTGCACTACAGAAGGTTTTTCACCGTTATGCATAGAATGCATAAAGGTATAAAACCTTGAGGGTTTACAACCCCTTTAAAACAGCGTTTACAAACATTGCTCAAAGACAGATGCAAAGTAACATTGTTTATAAACATTGATCAGATAGGAGATAGAGAGATACAAAGTAACATTGTTTATAAACATTGATCAGATAGGAGATAGAGAGATACAAAGTAACATTGTTTATAAACATTGATCAGACAGGAGATAGAGAGATACAAAGTAACATTGTTTATAAACATTGGTCAGACAGGAGATAGAGAGATACAAAGTAACATTGTTTATAAACATTGATCAGACGGGAGATAGAGAGATACAAAGTAACATTGTTTATAAACATTGTTCAGACAGGAGATAGAGAGATACAAAGTAACATTGTTTATAAACATTGATCAGACGGGAGATAGAGAGATACAAAGTAACATTGTTTATAAACATTGGTCAAACAGATTTTAGATCACTTTTGTATCTACTTTGTTTCATTCATCTGGAGATCAAAGGAATGAGCCTCGATCTGTATATGATGTCAGTTATAGCAACCTGACAGCCTGTTTTTTTTATATATATAGAATATAGAAGATATTTTATATATAGAATTTGTTCCTGTTGAACTTTTTAATAACCCTTAGTTTATCCTCACAAGCCCTAATAAATTCATTTTTTTTCAAGATAATATCACCAAAAGAAAGTCTTTGTAAGAAATGACAAAGTTATTGCTCAATAAACTGTCTTGTAGCAAAAGTGAACAATTTGCTCTGCCCCATGGGGGGAGGTGATCTGGTTGGGGGGGGGGGGGGGGGGGATTTTCACTTTCAAAAGAAATCCTGTATCAGAGAACCTTCCCTGTAACATCCAAAACCGGTGTGTTTATCCTCCATTCCCCAACCCCCTCCCCTATAACTGTCACATCCTGCAGCACTTTTATGAATCATTAGCCTAACCTCCAAACAAGGCCGCCTGCAGTGCCACCTACTGGTCAGGTTTGGTATTGCAGCATGACTATGTAGATTCACCGTTGAACAAGGATACTGCAGATGGGAATTGGGGGACATTCCCCCTCACATGTTATTGAATAGAAGGATCTCATAAATCTCCACACTCAACTTGAAAATCTCTTTATTTTCTAGTGAATTTTCTACATGGCAAAAAAACTTTTCATCCACTTTCATTCTTCATTTTTAGGATGAAAAATCTCGCTTTCATCAACTTTCCTTCCCGATACAAGAAACCGTGTGCCAGAAGAGTGACAACAACGCACCGACTGATGACTGCGCGTTCAAGGAGGGCGGAGTAAGTGACCGGATCTCTTTTTAAAAAGGTTGAAAATTGAATCAGCATTTAGGTTTAGGGTGCTATGAATGAAAGAAGATCTCCAGGCAGATATAAAAGACACACATGAATGTTGCTCTGTAATAAAGAATAATGCATCATTCAGTGTATTTCCTTAAATGCAAGAAATATAAGCACTTGAATTTGACTTGGTGCCAGCCTCTGCAGCAGACACGCAGTGGTACCATCATTTATTAATGGCAACACCATGCATTTGCTAATGCTGCATTTTAATGCACGCCAACATGCAGGATATAAACTTTGGGTACTGGAGTTTGACAGGTGTGAGCAATTTGAAATTCTTTGCGCCGGTGGTACACATATATGCAGAGTTTCGGGGGCGGGGGTGGGGGTGGGCCTTAATGCCGAGAGGCCGAATATATGCGCACCAGAATGTAAAAAGAGCTGTGCCGAAAGCGCACGCCTTGCACGCTCCCGGAACAGTTACCAACGGCTCACGGAAAGCTCCCGATGTCTACTCACGATCAGGACCTTTCTGATCATGTGACCACTGTGACAGCCAATCACGATGGTCACATTATCAGAAAACCCTGCCCCGCCTCCCAGCATCAGGAACCTCTTAAAGGGCTGGGAGGCGCCGGCATTAAAGGGGTTAAGGCTTCACATGTTGGGTACCTATTTACTCAGCGCAACCTCATCTTTTATATTTTAACAAGAATTGGGTAATGTGTTGTGTTTATGTACCTGTGTATTTAAAATTAGAACAACCATCATTTTATTCTCCAGGGTCTTTGCTTTCAGAAAATGCATACTAGTTGGGAGTTTTAGCTCATTTTCAGGCCTAAAAATTATTCTTTTATGGTTGGGTTTTCTCAAACTAGTCACGCAAAAATCTAAATTTCTTCTGAATCACTCTGAATAATGATATTATATAAATTGGGACTCCTAGCAATTCTTATTCCCAGCTGGTAACATGTCATTCTGTGTTGTGCCAGGTTGTGAAGTCGTGTACATCATACTTCTTCGAGGAGGACGACCGGGACATCGTTGTGGTGAACTGCCAGAGCCAAGACAGCCATCGAGAAGTACGTGAGATCTGTCTTCTTATGTGTAGATAATAGCTGTCTCCATTGCTGAAAGCCCAACTGAACGTTTGGTTTAAATCCAGTAAATACATTCCAGGTTCATCATAACCAGGGGCGTACCTACAGGGGTCACAGGGGTCGCTAAGGCGACCCAGCCCCCTGCTCCAGGGGACCTGCACGCCACCCCCCCTGTACACTTGGATAGAAGGCCAGCGGTGGCAGCGGCATATAGAGAAATCGATCCCTCCATGCAGCTGCTGAGTGCCTGCTTCTCCTCCTCTCCCTCCCGTAGACATTCAGCGGCAGCAGGAGGGAAATGGAGGGGATTAGTTCCTCTACATGTCACTCCTGCCGCCTCCCAATCCCTGTTCTGCTGTCCCGGGCCCTTGTGTGGTTTACCCCCCCCCATGCTGCACTCCTGGTTTTGCCCCTCCCACCTCCTGCTGGCTGCTGCGGGGGATGTGTCAGGATGGAGAGTGGGGAAGGGGTCGATAAATGTGTCATTTACCGACCCCTTCCTTGTCTTAATGAATAGACTCAGTTTGATTGCTATCTTTTTTTTTTCTTTTTTTATTCAATTATAGCTGGAGCATAGTAAACTGTGTTTACTATGCCTCCGTTTATGAATGAACGGGAAGCTCTGTACAGAGATATTCCTGTTCATTCATTCTGTGCAGCTGAGGCTGCAGAGAAAGGGACTGATGTATCTGTCCTCAGTCCCTTTCTCTGTCTCAAAAGTGATACATTAGGGGTCTGTTTGGACCCCTAATATGTCACCAAAACCAACCAATGGGGTCTTAAAAAGTATGTAAAAAATCATGAAAAATAAAATGGTAAAAAAATAAATAAATAAAATGGTAAAAAAATAAATAAAAATAAAAAAACCACTGACACCAGTGTCGGAACTACCAGGGTCGCAAAGGTCGCACTTGCGACTGGGCTCTGGTGTTCCGCCACCGTGGGGGGACCCCAAGATGACAGGAAGATGGCTCGCTGCTAGACTGTAATAAAGGGTCCCATGATGGGAATAAAGGGCCCCAGGATCAGTGGGAAGGGCCCCCAGGTCGGGCCCTTCATTTCATGTAGCAGGGCCCTGAAGGTTCTAGTTATGCCTTTTGAGGAGCAGTGACAGTGGCAGCACTGGAGGTGGCAAGGAGAGGAGGAGAGAGCCGGGAGAAGGTGCGGGCTGTGCTCTCTTTCCACCCTCCTCCTCATAAGCTTGCACATAACGAGGGATGGGGGAATGCAGTTTGGCATCTTTGCCCTGGGCAATGGATGATCTTGTCCTGGCACTGCACCTGATGACACTGCTGTAACCAGACACTGCGTGGGCACAGAACCACCTAGTGGCAGACTAGCAAACTGCACCTAACTACAGGGTGGTCCTCAATAATGTCAAGAGCATCCCTTCCCCCCCGCCCCGGCACCAGTGCACTATGAATGAAGTGCACCGTGGTGAAGCTTCCCCAAGGGGCGGGCCCATGACACCTTGCAATACTTCATATTCCCATCGCACACGTTCCTGGTATAAGATCTCAAGGTTTGGGTGCTGCAGCAACAACCAGCTGGATACTGGTTCAAGTCACAACGTAGATATTTGTCAGCACACCAAGGATTGGCACAAAGTGGAGTCCAAATGGGTAGTTTATTGCATGATCACAACACAAGAAAGGTGCAACATTTCAGAGTCACGTAGGACCCCTTCGTCAGGCACGTCTCCGAAACGTTGTACATGCCTGACGAAGGGGTCCTGCATGACTCCGGAACGTTGCACCTTTCTTGTGTTGTGATCATGCAATCAACTACCCGTTTGGACGCCACTTTGTGCCGATCCTTGGTGTGCTGGCAAATATCTACGTCACGACACCTTGCTCTCACAGTATTTCCTTAGTTCTTCCTCCCGGACTGAGTGATGCTGAGCACAACTCCACCTAGAAGACTGAGGGCATCTAGTGGCGAAGCCGAGGTACTGCAGCGGAGAGCTAAGGATAGAAGGGGATAGAAGGGGATTACTGCAGTCTGAGACATTTTTTTTTTCTTAACACTGTCTAAAGGGACTATTTTAGAAAAGTTGGTCCTTCTCTTAAAATTAAAAATGAACCCTAAATATTTGAATGAACTCCTAATTAAACTTTCATTTTCATTTTTCAGCACTCAAGAGTAAGGAGATCACGAAGTGGTCGAGGTGGTGGCGGACGTGGTGGTGGCGGACGTGGGGGCAGCAGAGGAGGCAGTAGATCTGGATCTCGCTCTTCCATCGCCGGGGGCGGAAGCCGAGGAGGAAGCAGAGGCGGTGGCACCCGCTATGCCTAAAGTGTTTCCTATGATTGGAAGCTTTTTGTACATTGTGTGTAAATAGATCGCTTTATTAAAGTTCTCACTTTTCTCCAATCTGTTCATTTAGAATTATTCAGGTAAAGTACCGCCAACAGACATGGCAATGGGGCGAAGGGGTTGGGAAGGTGACAATGACCCCAGGGGCCCAGACTCTGAAAGGGGCCCCACCTGGAACTCAATAGCATTGCAATGGGGAGCGGTTGGCCAAAGCCAGTAGAGAAGCTGAATGCTCACTGAGCCTAATCAATAAGGTGAAGCTGCGTTCACTTTGAATACCCAATCATGAGCACCGGAAATTAAAAAAAAAAAAACTGGATTGTTACTTGCACGCACGTGATTGGATAATTGAAGTAAACACGGTTCCATGTTCTTTTCTATTAGACATGTGCACTTCGTTTTATTCGGAATCGAAATTCGAACAAAATCTTTGTTATTGGGAGATTCAGATGTATCCAAATTTCTGAATTACAATACATGGTTAGTCTGGCTGGAAAAAGACATCAGTTCAACCAATAAAAGGGAAAAAAATCATACAATCCCATATACACAATTCTATATACACAATCCTATATACACAATCCTATATACACAATCCTATATACACAATCCTATACCCACAGGTGATCCAGAGGAAGGCAAAAAAAACAGCAAAGCATGATCCAATTTACTACAGCAGGGGAAAATTCCTTCCAGATCCCCCCAAGAGGCAATCAGATTTTTCTCTAGATCAACTTTACCTATAAATGTTACTATCTAGTTATATTATGTACATTTAGGAAAGAATACAGGCCTTTCTTAAAGTGGTGTTCCGGCCTAAATTATACTTTTTAAATAAAAAATACCCCTATAATACACAAGCTTAATGTATTCTAGTAAAGTTAGTCTGTTAACTAAGGTCTGTTTTGTTAGTTTATAGCAGTAGTTTGTTATTTTGTAAACTTACAGCAGGCCCTGGCCATCTTAAGTGTGGGCATCTGAAGCCAGACTGTATTTCTTCCTGGATCTCATCCTTGCAGATCTCGCACATGCTCAGTGCAGCACAAGCACTGTAATAGGTTTCAGGTCAGGTTTCCATAGCAACGGCAGTGTCAGAGGAAGTTGCCGCCCCTTCCCAGAAGGCATTGCAAACAGGAAATGATGCGATGGGCCACGGCCAGGGAGGAGGAAGTAAAAAATGAATACAGCAGATATACAGGAGGTGCTGAGAATTTTAAATATCCAATTCATTTCCAGTGCGCAGTTTAGTGAGGGATGCTGAAGAGTTGTAAAAGTGGGTGGAACTCCACTTTAACAGCTTCAGCCCCCCGGACCATTTGGCTGGCCAAAGACCAGAGCACTTTTTTGCGATTCGGCACTGCGTCGCTTTAACTGACAATTGCGCGGTCATGCGTCGTGGCTCCCAAACAAAACTGTTGTCCTTTTTTCCCCACAAATAGAGATTTCTTTTGGTGGTATTTGATCACCTCTGCGGTTTTTATTTTTTGCGCTGTAAACAAAAAAAAGGCTGACAATTTTGAAAAAAACGTATTATTTTTTACTTTTTGCTGTAATAAATATCCCCAAAAAATATATAAAAAAACAATTTTTTCCCTCAGTTTAGGCCGATACGTATTCTTCTACATATTTTTGGTAAAAAAAAAAAAAAATCGCAATAAGCGTATATTGATTGGTTTGCGCAAAAGTTATAGCGTCTACAAAATAGGGGATAGTTTTATGGCATTTTTATTAATATTTTTTTTTTACTAGTAATGGCGGCGATCTGCGATTTTTATTGTGACTGCGAGATTATGGCGGACACATCAGACAATTTTGACACATTTTTGGGACCTATCACATTTATACAGCGATCAGTGCGATTAAAAATGCATTGATTACTGTGTAAATGTGACTGGCAGTGAAGGGGTTAAACACTAGGGGGCAGTGAAGGGGTTAAGTGTGTCCTAGGGAGTGATTCTAACTGTGGGGGGGGGATGGGCTACGTATGACACAACACTGATCTCTGCTCCTGATTACAGGGAGCTGTGATCAGTGACACTGTCACTAGGCAGAACGGGGAGATGCTTGTTTACATCAGCATTTCCCCGTTCTTCCTCACCATAAGACGATCGCGGGTATCCCCGCAGACATCGAGTCCGCGGGACCCACGATCCTACTCACAGAACTCGTGGCGGGTGCGCACGCGGTGGCACGGCGGGAAATTCAAAGGGACGTACAGGTACGCCCATTTGCGCAGCCGTGCCATTCTGTTGACATAAACATACAGGCGGCAGGCGGCAAGTAATCTACTGAGCTGGCCAGAACCACCTCTGGAGGGAGTCTATTCCACATTTTTACAGCTCTTACTGTGAAGAAACCTTTCCGTATTTGGAGATTAAATTGCCTTTCCTCTAGACAAAAAGAGTGCCCCCTTGTCCTCTGTGGTGACCCTAAAGTGAATAACTCCACACCAAGTTCACTATATGGACCCCTTATATATTTATACATGGTGATCATATCCCCCCCTTATGTATTATACATGGTGGTCATATCCCCCCCTTATGTATGTATACATGGTGATCATATCCCCCCCTTATGTATTATACATGGTGGTCATATCCCCCCCTTATGTATTTACACATGGTGATCATATCCCCCTTATATATTTATACATGGTGATCATATCCCCCTTATGTATTTATATATGGAGATCATATCCCCCTTATGTATTTATACATGGTGATCATATCCCCCTTATGTATTTATACATGGTGATCATATCCCCCCTTATGTATTTATACATGGAGATCATATCCCCCCCTTATGTATTTATACATGGTAATCATATCCCCCCCCCTTATGTATTTATACATGGTGATCATATCCCCCTTATGTATTTATACATGGAGATCATATCCCCCTTATGTATTTATACATGGAGATCATATCCCCCCTTATGTATTTATACATGGAGATCATATCCCCCCTTATGTATTTATACATGGTGATCATATCCCCCCCCTTATGTATTATACATGGTGATCATATCCCCCCTTATGTATTTATACATGGTGATCATATCCCCCCTTATGTATTTATACATGGAGATCATATCCCCCCCTTATGTATTTATACATGGTGATCATATCCCCCCCCCCTTATGTATTTATACATGGTGATCATATCCCCCCCCTTATGTATTTATACATGGAGATCATATCCCCCCCTTATGTATTTATACATGGAGATCATATCCCCCCCTTATGTATTTATACATGGAGATCATATCCCCCCCCCTTATGTATTTATACACGGTGATCATATCCCCCCCCTTATGTATTATACATGGTGATCATATCCCCCCTTATGTATTTATACATGGTGATTATATCCCCCTTATGTATTTACACATGGTGATCATATCCCCCTTATGTATTTATACATGGAGATCATATCCCCCCCCCTTATGTATTTATACACGGTGATCATATCCCCCCCCTTATGTATTATACATGGAGATCATATCCCCCCTTATGTATTTGTACATGGTGATCATACCCCCCCCCTTATGTATTTGTACATGGTGATCATATCCCCCCTTATGTATTTGTACATGGTGATCATATCCCCCTTAATCTCCTCTTCTCAAGAGAGAATAAATTCAGTTCCTCTAATCTTTCCTCATAGTTGAGCTCCTCCAGGCCTCTTATCAGTTTGGTTGCCCTTCTCTGCACTTTCTCCAGTTCCCCGATATCCTTTTTGAGAACTGGAGCCCAAAACTGAACTGCATATTCCAGATGAGGTCTTACTAATGATTTGTACAGATGACCTCTCTCTGGAGTCCATACCTCTCTTATACAAGAAAGGACTTTGCTCGCTTTGGAAACCGCAGCTTGGCATTGCATGTTATTATTGAGCTTATGATCTACCAAAACCCCCAGATCCTTCTCCACACCTCATCTGCCACATAGATGTCCAATCAGACAGAGCATTGAGTTCGGCTTGTAAGTTGGAGACATTCTGTAAGGACGTTATTCCACTGCATAGTTTGGTGTCATCTGCAAAGACTGAAATCCCAGACCCCATATCATTTATAAAGATATTAAAAAGTAAGGGTCCCAACACTGAACCTTGGGGTACACCACTGATAACCTTAGACCATTGTGAGTAAGAATCATTAAAGTGTAAGTCCACCCTAAAACTTAAATCCCTGCATCTACAGACATCCACAATCTAACACTAACCTATCTAACCCTGTAAAGAAGAAATCACTATACATACCTTTTTTGAAGCCGGTCCAGTCTCCAGCGGCGGAAGCTCTGCAGAGGACACAGCCGACAATGGCTGTAAAATGAACGGGAAGTGACGTCACCCATAGACTTACTATGGGGCTTCCATTGTCGGCTGTGTCCTCTGCACTCACCTCCACAGAGAAGCCGCAGCTGACAGCTCAGCGTGGGATCGGGTCAGATCGGCTTCAAAAAAGGTAGGTATATTGATTCATTCTTTATAGGCCTAGATAGGTTAGTGTTAGATCCTGGATGTCTATAGATGAAGGGATTTTAATGTTAGGGTGGACTTCTAATTTAACCACTACTCTCTGAATTCTGTCTTTTAGCCAGTTTTCTATCCATTTACAAACTGATATTTCCAAGCCTGTAGACTTCACCTTACACATGAGCCGTGTGTGGGGAACTGTGCCAAACGCTTTTGCAAAATCCAAGTGTACTACATCCACAGCCACCCCTCTGTCCAAGTATACCACGTCCACAGCCACCCCTCTGTCTAAGTATACCACATCCACAGACACCCCTCTGTCCAAGTATAGTATATCCACAGCCACCCCTCTGTCCAAGTATACCACATCCACAGCCACCCCTCTGTCCAAGTATACCACATCCACAGCCACCCCTCTGTCCAAGTATACCACATCCAAAGCCACCCCTCTGTCAAAGTATACCACGTCCACCACCACCCCTCTGTCCAAGTATACCACGTTCACAGCCACCCCTCTGTCCAATTATACCACGTCCACCACCACCCCTCTGTCCAATTATACCACGTCCACCACCACCCCTCTGTCCAAGTATACCACATTCACAGCCACCCCTCTGTCCAAGTATACTACATACACAGCCATCCCTCTGTCCAAGTATACCACGTCCACAGCCACTTCTCTGTCCAAGTATACTACGTCCACAGCCACCCCTCTGTCCAAGTATACCACGTCCACAGCCACCCCTCTGTCCAAGTATACCATGTCCACAGCCACCCCTCTGTCCAAGTATACCACATCCACAGCCACCCCTCTGTCCAGGTATACCACATTCACAGCCACCCCTCTGTCCAAGTATACTAAGTCCACAGCCACCCCTCTGTCCAAGTATACCACGCCCACAGCCACCCCTCTGTCCATATATACCACATCCACAGCCACCCCTCTCTCCAAGTATACCACGTCCACAGCCATCCCTCTGTCCAAGTATACCACATCCACAGCCACCCCTCTGTCCAAGTATTCCACAACCACCCTTCTGTCCAAGTATACTACATCCACAGACACCCCTCTGTCCAAGTATAGTATATCCACAGCCACCCCTCTGTCCAAGTATAGTATGTCCACAGTCACCCCTCTGTCCAAGTAGACCACGTCCACAGCCACCCCTCTGTCCAAGTATACCACATCCACAGCCACCCCTCTCTCCAAGTATACCACGTCCACAGCCATCCCTCTGTCCAAGTATACCACGTCCACAGCCACCCCTCTGTCCAAGTATACCATGTCCATAGCCACCCCTCTGTCCAAGTATACCACATCCACAGCAACCCCTCTGTCCAAGTATACCACATTCACCACCACCCCTCTGTCCAAGTATACCACGTTCACAGCCACCCCTCTGTCCAAGTATACTAAGTCCACAGCCACCCCTCTGTCCAAGTATACCACGTCCACAGCCACTCTTCTGTCCATATATACCACATCCACAGCCACCCCTCTCTCCAAGTATACCACGTCCACAGCCATCCCTCTGTCCAAGTATACCACGTCCACAGCCACCCCTCTGTCCAAGTATTCCACAACCACCCCTCTGTCCAAGTATACTACATCCACAGACACCCCTCTGTCCAAGTATAGTATATCCACAGCCACCCCTCTGTCCAAGTATAGTATGTCCACAGTCACCCCTCTGTCCAAGTATACTATGTCCACAGCCACCCCTCTGTCCAAGTATACCACGTCCACAGCCACCCCTCTGTCCAAGTATACCACGTCCACAGCCACCCCTCTGTCCAAGTATACCACATCCACAGCCACCCCTCTCTCCAAGTATACCACGTCCATAGCCACCCCTCTGTCCAAGTATACCACATCCACCCCTCTGTCCAAGTATACCAAATCCACAACCACCCCTCTGTCCAAGTATACCACATCCACAGCCACCCCTCTGTCCAAGTATACCACGTCCACAGCCACCCCTCTGTCCAAGTATACCACTTCCACAGCCACCCCTCTGTCCAAGTATACCACGTCCACTGCCACCCCTCTGTCCAAGTATACCATGTCCACAGCCAACCCTCTGTCCAAGTATACCACGTCCACTGCCACCCCTCTGTCCAAGTATACCACGTCCACAGACACCACTCTGTCCAAGTATACCACATCCACCACTCTGTCCAAGTATACCATGTCCACAGCCAACCCTCTGTCCAAGTATACCACGTCCACTGCCACCCCTCTGTCCAAGTATACCATGTCCACAGCCAACCCTCTGTCCAAGTATACCACGTCCACTGCCACCCCTCTGTCCAAGTATACCACGTCCACAGACACCACTCTGTCCAAGTATACCACGACCACTGCCACCCCTCTGTCCAAGTTTACCACGTCCACAGCCACCCCTCTGTCCAATTATACCACGTCCACAGCCACCCCACTGTCCAAGTATACCACGTCCACAGCCACCCCACTGTCCAAGTATACCACGTCCACTGCCACCCCTCTGTCCAAGTATACCACGTCCACAGCCACCCCTCTGTCCAAGTATACCACGTCCACAGACACCCCTCTGTCCAAGTATAGTATGTCCACAGTCACCACTCTGTCCAAGGTTTGATTTCATTCAATAGTAATGAATATAAATGAATCCGAAATAACAAAACAAAATTTAATCTGAATTTGAATTGTAAACATATTGCTGATTTCCTTCAAAAACTGTGTGTGTTAGAATATAGCCGTCTTCTGAAGTATAAATTTCGAAAAGAATAGAATAAAACAGAATAGAATTAATAAAAGGATAGAATAGAAGAGAAAATAAACGAGTAGAATAGAATAGAAAAAAATAGATTAGAATAGAAAAGAATAGAATAAAATAGAAAAAAAAATGAATAGAACAGAACAGGATTCTAATAGAATTAAAAAAAAAATTAGAAAGAATATAGCCGTCTTCTGAAACTTGAATTTCAAAAAGAATAGATAAAAACAGAATAGAATAGAAAAGAATAGAGTAAAACTAAATACAATAGAAAATAAAGGAATATAGCAAATTATAAAGAAATATAATTGAAAAGAATAGAATAAAATAGAATATAGCCATCCTCTGAAATACAAATATCGAACAGCATAGAATAAAATAAAACAGAATAGAATAGAAAAGAATAGAATAGGAAAAAAAGTAATATAATGGAAATGAGTAGAATAGAAAAGAATAGAATAGAAAATCTAGAATAGATTAGAAAGAATATAGCCATCTTCCGAAATTCAAATTTCAAATAGAATAGAACCAACCAGCTATTCTGCACAATGAATTTGGAGAAATTTGAAATGTTCAATTAAAATTAGATTTGAATACATGAATACTTCCAATCCATTGGAAAAATTTGAATCTGGTTAAAAGTAATAAACAAAACAAAACTAAACTAAACAAATTTCATTACGAAAACTTTTGCACAGTAGTATACCAGTGCACATATAGAATCTTTTTAGACTATTTTGATATCTTATTTTATTTTTGTATAATTTGATATTAAGTAATTACAATGTTACTCCAAAATCGGGGGGGCCCATATCTAAAATGTAAAAATTGCTCTGGTCCATAAGGGGTATACAAGTGCACGAGCGTACGTGATTAAATAACTAACAAAACATACATTAAGAAACCACAGGAAGGTGGATGAGATAACGTTGTGCCCGGTATTAGAGATGACGAAATGTGAATACAGACCACACAGAGAGAACACAGGAAGATGGACAAAGGAAAAGCATACTGTGTGGTGCAACGATAGGAAGAAGAGTGCTGAATGATGAAATCAGAAAAGCCACCAGAGACAGAATCCCCCTATAAAACCTTCTTCCTCCAGTGATATCTGCCTGAGATGGAAGGGAAGATGAAGATCTGGCAGTGTGTGGTATGGCTCTGTGCGATCACATTGGAGGTGGCTCACTCTCAGTCTCCGGATCAGGAAGGACGGATCAGAGCTGCTCTGGATCTCTACAACCAAAAGGAAGGTGAAGAGTTCTTGTTCCAGCTCCTGTCTGATCTCCCGGCTCCCCTTATGCAGGTAAGTGTAAATAATGGGGCCCCAAATCCATCCATTGCGCTCGCCTTTATTTGTGGTTAAAACACATCGCAGTGATTGATTTTATTTTCAAAGTTTTTTTGCAGAGCGTTGTGATACTTTACAGCGTGTCACAACATGCTGCGTTACAATGCAACATGTCCTACTTTTTTAGCCCCCACCAGTGTGCAACATTGATGTGAACTGAAGCCACATGAGTGAAGGAGAATGGGAGTTAAAGACACAATGGCCATCTGTGTGCCCAACTATTCTACTGTCCATCTATGTGCCCAACTATTCTACTGTCCATCTGTGTGCCCAACTATTCTACTGTCCATCTATGTGCCCAACTATTCTACTGTCCATCTGTGTGCCCAACTATTCTACTGCTCCATCTGTGTGCCCAACTATTCTACTGTACATCTGTGTGCCCAACTATTCTACTGTACATCTGTGTGCCCAAATATTCGACTGTCTATCTGTGTGCCCAAATATTCTACTGTCCATCTGTGTGCCCAAATATTCTACTGTCCATCTGTGTGCCCAACTATTCTACTGTCCATCTGTGTGCCCAACTATTCTACTGTCCATCTGTGTGCCCAACTATTCTACTGCTCCATCTGTGTACCCAACTATTCTACTGTAGATCTGTATGCCCAACTATTCTACTGTCCATCTGTATGCCCAACTATTCTACTGTCCATCTGTATGCCCAACTATTCTACTGTGCATCTGTGTGCCCAACTATTCTACTGTCCATCGGTATGCCCAACTATTCTACTGTCCATCTGTGTGCCCAACTATACTACTGTCCATCTGTATGCCTAACTATTCTACTGTCCATCTGTATGCCCAACTATTCTACTGTGCATCTGTGTGCCAACTATTCTACTGTCCATCGGTATGCCCAACTATTCTACTGTCCATCTGTGTGCCCAACTATTCTACTGTCCATCTGTATGCCCAACTATTCTACTGTCCATCTGTATGCCCAACTATTCTACTGTCCATCTGTGTGCCCAACTATACTACTGTCCATCTGTATGCCCAACTATTCTACTGTCCATCTGTATGCCCAACTATTCTACTGTCCATCTGTGTACCCAACTATTCTACTGTCCATCTGTGTACCCAACTATTCTACTGTCCATCTGTATGCCCAACTATGTTACTGTCCATCTGTGTGCCCAACTATTCTACCGTCCATCTGTGTACCCAACTATTCTACTGTCCATCTGTGTGCCCAACTATTCTACTGTCCATCTGTGTGCCCAACTATTCTACTGTCCATCTGTGTGCCCAACTATTCTACTGTCCATCTGTGTGCCCAACTATTCTACTGTCCATCTGTGTGCCCAACTATTCTACTGTCCATCTGTGTGTCCAACTATTCTACTGTCCATCTGTGTGCCCAACTATTCTACTGTCCATCTGTATGCCCAACTATTCTACTGTCCATCTGTGTACCCAACTATTCTACTGTCCATCTGTATGCCCAACTATTCTACTGTCCATCTGTGTACCCAACTATTCTACTGTCCATCTGTATGCCCAACTATTCTACTGTCCATCTGTGTACCCAACTATTCTACTGTCCATCTGTGTGCCCAACTATACTACTGTCCATCTGTATGCCTAACTATTCTACTGTCCATCTGTATGCCCAACTATTCTACTGTGCATCTGTGTGCCAACTATTCTACTGTCCATCGGTATGCCCAACTATTCTACTGTCCATCTGTGTGCCCAACTATACTACTGTCCATCTGTGTGCCCAACTATACTACTGTCCATCTGTATGCCCAACTATTCTACTGTCCATCTGTATGCCCAACTATTCTACTGTCCATCTGTGTACCCAACTATTCTACTGTCCATCTGTGTACCCAACTATTCTACTGTCCATCTGTATGCCCAACTATTTTACTGTCCATCTGTGTGCCCAACTATTCTACCGTCCATCTGTGTACCCAACTATTCTACTGTCCATCTGTGTGCCCAACTATTCTACTGTCCATCTGTGTACCCAACCATTCTACCATCCATCTGTGTGCCCAACTATTCTACTGTCCATCTGTGTACCCAAATATTCTACTGTGCATCTGTGTGCCCAACTATTCTACTGTCCATCTGTATGCCCAACTATTCTACTGTCCATCTGTATGCCCAACTATTCTACTGTCCATCTGTGTGCCCAACTATTCTACTGTCCATCTGTGTGCCCAACTATACTACTGTCCATCTGTATGCCCAACTATTCTACTGTGCATCTGTGTGCCCAACTATTCTACTGTCCATCTGTGTGCCCAACTATTCTACTGTCCATCTGTATGCCGAACTATTCTACTGTGCATCTGTGTGCCCAACTATTCTACTGTCCATCTGTATGCCCAACTATTCTACCGTCCATCTGTATGCCCAACTATTCTACTGTCCATCTGTATGCCCAACTATTCTACTGTCCATCTGTATGCCCAACTATTCTACTGTCCATCTGTGTGCCCAACTATTCTACTGTCCACCTGTGTGCCCAACTATTCTACCGTCCATCTGTGTGCCCAACTATTCTACTGTCCATCTGTGTGCCCAACTATTCTACCGTCCATCTGTGTGCCCAACTATACTACTGTCCATCTGTATGCCGAACTATTCTACTGTGCATCTGTGTGCCCAACTATTCTACTGTCCATCTGTGTGCCCAACTATTCTACCGTCCATCTGTATGCCCAACTATTCTACTGTCCATCTGTATGCCCAACTATTCTACTGTCCATCTGTATGCCCAACTATTCTACTGTCCATCTGTGTGCCCAACTATTCTACTGTCCACCTGTGTGCCCAACTATTCTACTGTGCATCTGTGTGCCCAACTATTCTACTGTCCATCTGTATGCCCAACTATTCTACTGTCCATCTGTGTGCCCAACTATTCTACTGTCCATCTGTGTACCCAACCATTCTACCATCCATCTGTGTGCCCAACTATTCTACCGTCCATCTGTGTGCCCAACTATTCTACTGTCCATCTGTGTACTCAACCATTCTACTATCCATCTGTGTGCCCAACTATACTACTGTCCATCTGTATGCCCAACTATTCTACTGTGCATCTGTGTGCCCAACTATTCTACTGTCCATCTGTGTGCCCAACTATTCTACTGTCCATCTGTGTGCCCAACTATTATATTGTCCACCTGGTGCCCAACTATTCTACTGTCCATCGGTGTGCCCAACTATTCTACTGTCCATCTGTATGCCCAACTATTCTACTGTCCATCTGTGTGCCCAACTATTCTACTGTCCATCTGTGTGCCCAACTATTCTACTGTCCATCTGTGTGCCCAACTATTCTACTGTCCATCTGTGTGCCCAACTATTCTACTGTCCATCTGTGTGCCCAACTATTCTACTGTCCATCTGTGTGCCCAACTATTCTACTGTCCATCTGTGTACTCAACCATTCTACTGTCCATCTGTGTGCCCAACTATACTAACGTCCATCTGTGTGCCCAACTATTCTACTGTCCATCTGTGTGCCCAACTATTCTACTGTCCATCTGTGTGCCCAACTATTCTACTGTCCATCTGTGTGCCCAACTATTCTACTGTCCATCTGTGTGCCCAACTATTCTACTGTCCATCTGTGTGCCCAACTATTCTACTGTCCATCTGTGTACTCAACCATTCTACTGTCCATCTGTGTGCCCAACTATACTAACGTCCATCTGTGTGCCCAACTATACTACTGTCCATCTGTGTGCCCAACTATTCTACTGTCCATCTGTGTACTCAACCATTCTACTGTCCATCTGTGTGCCCAACTATACTACTGTCCATCTGTGTGCCCAACTATTCTACCATCCATCTGTGTGCCCAACTATTCTACTGTCCATCTGTATGCCCAACTATTCTACTGTGCATCTGTGTGCCCAACTATTCTACTGTCCATCTGTGTGCCCAATTATTCTACTGTCCATCTGTGTGACCAACTATTATATTGTCCACCTGGTGCCCAACTATTCTACTGTCCATCTGTATGGGGTATCTTATTGACCCAATATCTCACTGTAAAGAGGACCTGTCATGCCATATTCCTATTACAAGGGATGTTTACATTCCTTGTAATAGAAATAAAAGTGATCAAAAATAATAATTATTTTTTTTAAAGTGTCAAATTTAAAATAAAAAGTAAAATTAACAATAAAAAAAAAAATTTAAAGCGCCGTGTGCTCGCATGCAGAAGCGAACGCATACGAACGCATACGAACGCATACCTAATATGAAAACGGTGTTCAAACCACACATGTGGGGCCTCCTCTGTAACTCAAAACATTTAACCAGTAAAAAAATTTTAAGCATCGCCTATGGGGATTTTTACATCCTGAAGTTTGGCGCCATTCCACGAGCGTGTGCAATTTTGAAGCGTGACATGTGAGGTATCTATTTTTTCGGCATAACTTCATCTTTCACATTATGTAAAAAAATTGGGCTAACTTTACTGTTTTGTTTTTTTTTTTAAAGCATGAAACTGTTTTTTTTTTTTTTTTTTTAAAAACGTGTTCGAAACGTGTTCTGCGCAAACGTGTTCTGCGCAAATACCGTGCGAGATAAAAAGTTGCAACAACCGCCATTGTATTCTCTAGGGTCTTTGCTAAAGAAAACATATATAATGTTTGAGAGTTCTATGTAATTTTCTAGCAAAAAAATGATGAAGTTTACATGTAGGAGAGAAATGTCAGAATTGGCCTGGATGGGAAGTGGCTAAAAAGTAACACATTTAGTTCTCGGTGTTTAACACGTTACAGATGATGTACAGAATGATGTATTTATCGCTAGCTTCATACATAGAGCATATTGAGGTAACAATATCACTGATTTTTTTTCTTCCATTTAGAACGAGGAAGACTCTCCAGCGGTCGCTTTCTTAATAAAGGAGACAGAATGCCTGAAATCTGAAGATATTAATTTGGCCCAATGTGACTACAAGAAGGACGGGGTGAGGAACATGTACACCGTGTATTGTACATTATAAATTATCACAAAAAACACGCAATATTACGTTTATTTCATGATTTCTAGCAGTGACCTAAACTCTGCATGTGAGGGGTGCTGAGACCCCTTTATGAGTTTATAATGTGGATGGATCTATCAACGACTGGATCCAGAGCCTTTGGTTTATAGAGCAGATACATCCTAAATATAGAACCATTTATCCAACCGTCCATCCAGAGCCTCTGGTTTATAGACCAGATACATCCTAATTATAGAACCATTTATCCAACCGTCCATCCAGAGCCTCTGGTTTATAGACCAGATACATCCTAAATATAGAGCCATTTATCCAACCGTCCATCCAGAGCCTCTGGTTTATAGACCAGATACATCCTAATTATAGAACCATTTATCCAACCGTCCATCCAGAGCCTCTGGTTTATAGACCAGATACATCCTAAATATAGAGCCATTTATCCAACTGTCCATCCAGAGCCTCTGGTTTATAGACCAGATACATCCTAAATATAGAACCATTTATCCAACTGTCCATCCAGAGCCTCTGATCAGTAATTGGGATAAGGCCTAAATGCAGGGCTGGCACAAGGGGTGGGTAGGGGGGGGGGTGGCTGCCCAGGCCACTGTGGTATCATGTGAGGTGAGGGGGCACCACAAAGAGGTTGAGGGAGGGGATTTGGGGGGGGGGGGGGGGGACAGCAGAGGATAAGAATTGTTCTAGGAGGGGAAATTTGGGGTGCTAGGAGTGGTGATTTGAGTGAATTTGTGTTGGAAGGAAGGATGGGGAAAAATATTGTGTGTGTGGGGGGGGGGGGGGATTTTGGGTGATTTGTGCTAGAAAAGGTAATATGGTGGGGGGGGGGGGATTTGTGCTAGGAGGGGAATTTATTTGTTTCCTGGGGGGTTGTGCTAGCAGGGATGATTGGGGGTATTTGTGCTATAGGACGGGAAATTTAGGAGGGATTTCTGGTAGGATGGGGGATTGGGGATAATTTGTGCTGGAGGGGGGACTTGGAGTGGGGGGGGGAGAATTTGTGCTTAGAGGGGTAGTTTGAGGGGCAGACGATTTGTACTAGGAGGGGGAATTTGTTTTAGGGAGTGGATTTGTGCTGGGGGCATATGGGGAATGAGAGGATTCGAGCCGGGGGAGGGGGGGTTGGCGAGGCAAGGATTCATGCTGGGAAGGAGATTTAAGCAGGGGGAAGATTTGTATTGGGGGAGGGGGAATTTATGCTTGGGGGTTTAGCATGCAGATTAGTGCTCGATTTTTGTGGGGGGGGGGGGGGGTTTGATGACACATAACACTCATACATCTTGGGGGGGGGGATGAAATTTGGCAATTTGGCTCTGGGCTCTAGATGACCTTGTCCCGGCACTGCCTAAATGTGAAGATATTTTTCTGTATAGTGAACATGATATGATGTTGCTAATTAAACAATAAATATCAATTAGAACATTCAGTAATTTAGAATGATTGTTACGGCAGAATGGTTATTGAATGAAGACGGGATGTTTGCAATTAATTTTGCAGGAGGTGAAGATCTGTGGATTGTACCCGGAGGAGGAGGGGACCTCAGAGACTCTGAAATGCGTCAGCCTGACCGAGGTAACACCAACCACCAATCAGAAATATCCGTATCTTCTATTATGATTTCAGATCATTTAGGGAAGTAGAGATCTAATTAAAATAAATCAGACGGCAGAAATACACAGCAGGGGGCAGCCCATGCCCAACCCCCTACCGGCACCCCCAGTGATTGTACACAGTGGGAGTCTGTCAGCGAGTCCTGTCCAATGATTCATGGCCGGGACCTGCTGATCAGCTGTGTCCAATCACAGCCCAGAGCTCTGTGTTGACAATCAACACAGAGCTCTGCACAGAGGGAACGACCTCTCTGTTTCTTATCCCTGCAAAGGGAGAAGAAGCAAAGAGATCTTTAGTAAAAAGCAGCACGCATTACACATTGTTAGGCACACATTTAACCCCTTGATCACAACGGATGTTAACCCCTTCGCAGCCAGTGTCATTAGTACAGTGACTGTGTATATTATTAGCACTGATCGCTGTATTAGTGTCACTGGTGATGTCAGTGGCAGTTAGTCAGTTCCTCCCAGCGTCAGTTAGTGTCAGATTTTCCGCCACACTATTACAGTCGTATTAAAAGTTACTGATCCCTGCCATTACTAGTATAAAGAGAATTAAAATTCCAGTATCTATACCATAATTTGTAGACACTATAACTTTCACGCAAACCAATCAATATACACTTACTGAGATTTTTTTTTTATCAAACACATGAAGCAGAATACATTTTAGATAAAAATGTATGAAGAAATTAATTTTTTTAATTTTTTATTGGATATGTTTTATAGCAGGAAGTAAGAAATGTTGGGTTTTTAAAAGAAAAGAAAATAAACAATTTTCAAACATATTAAACAGAATACATTTTAGCCAAAATTTATGAAGAAATTAGTTTTTTATTGGATATGTTTTATAGCAGGAACGAAAAAATACAGTTTTTGTGTTTGTTTTTTTTTATTTTTTTGTTTATCAGATAAAATAAAAAACCCAGGGGTGATCAAATACCACCAAAAGAAAGCTCTATTTGTGTGAAAAAATATATATAGAAATTTTGTTTAGATATAGCGTTGCATGACTGTGCAATTGTCAATTTGAAAAAAATGGTCTGGTCATAAAGGGGGTAAAATCTTACAGAGCTTAAGTGGTTAAAGCAGTGGTTGTCAACTTATGAGCTAGAGAGGACCTTAAATGTGGCCCCCCCTGGCATCACCAAAGGGCCACACATAATCTTCTATATATGTAATGCTGGAGAGGAGTGTCAGAGACTGCAGACCTAATAGAGGAAATGAGGGTCAGAGAGTGAGGACAGGATACATTGTTGGTGGTCAGAGAGTGAGGACATGATACATTGTTGTCGGTCAGAGAGTGAGGACAGGATACATTGTTGGTGGTTCGAGAGTGAGGACAGGATACATTGTTGGTGGTCAGAGAGTGAGGACAGGATACATTGTTGTTGGTCAGAGAGTGAGGACAGGATACATTGTTGGTGGTCAGAGAGTGAGGACGGGATACATTGTTGGTGGTCAGAGAGTGAGGACAGGATACATTGTTGGTGGTCAGAGAGTGAGGACAGGATACATTGTTGGTGGTCAGAGAGTGAGGACAGGATACATTGTTGGTGGTCAGAGAGTGAGGACAGGATACATTGTTGGTGGTCAGAGAGTGAGGACAGGATACATTGTTGTCGGTCAGAGAGTGAGGACAGGATACATTGTTGGTGGTCAGAGAGTGAGGACAGAATACATTGTTTGTGGTCAGAGAGTGAAGACAGGATACATTGTTGGTGGTCAGAGAGTGAGGACAGGATACATTGTTGCTGGTCGGAGAGTGAGGACAGGATACATTGTTGGTGGTCAGAGAGTGAGGACAGGATACATTGTGGGCGGTCAGAGAGTGAGGACAGGATACATTGTTGGCGGTCAGAGAGTGAGGACAGGATACATTGTTGGTGGTCAGAGAGTGAGGACAGGATACATTGTTGGTGGTCAGAGAGTGAGGACAGGATACATTGTTGGTGGTCAGAGAGTGAGGACAGAATACATTGTTTGTGATCAGAGAGTGAAGACAGGATACATTGTTGGTGGTCAGAGAGTGAGGACAGGATACATTGTTGCTGGTCGGAGAGTGAGGACAGGATACATTGTTGGTGGTCAGAGAGTGAGGACAGGATACATTGTTGGTGGTCAGAGAGTGAGGACAGGATACATTGTTGGTGGTCAGAGAGTGAGGACAGGATACATTGTTGCTGGTCGGAGAGTGAGGACAGGATACATTGTTGCTGGTCAGAGAGTGAGGACAGAATACATTGTTTGTGGTCAGAGAGTGAAGACAGGATACATTGTTGGCGGTCAGAGAGAGAGGACAGGATACATTGTTGGTGGTCAGAGAGTGAGGACAGGATACATTGTTGGTGGTCAGAGAGTGAGGACAGAATACATTGTTTGTGGTCAGAGAGTGAAGACAGGATACATTGTTGGCGGTCAGAGAGTGAGGACAGGATACATTGTTGGTGGTCAGAGAGTGAGGACAGGATACATTGTTGGTGGTCAGAGAGTGAGGACAGGATACATTGTTGTCGGTCAGAGAGTGAGGACAGGATACATTGTTGGTGGTCAGAGAGTGAGGACAGAATACATTGTTTGTGGTCAGAGAGTGAAGACAGGATACATTGTTGGTGGTCAGAGAGTGAGGACAGGATACATTGTTGCTGGTCGGAGAGTGAGGACAGGATACATTGTTGGTGGTCAGAGAGTGAGGACAGGATACATTGTGGGCGGTCAGAGAGTGAGGACAGGATACATTGTTGGCGGTCAGAGAGTGAGGACAGGATACATTGTTGGCGGTCAGAGAGTGAGGACAGGATACATTGTTGGTGGTCAGAGAGTGAGGACAGGATACATTGTTGGTGGTCAGAGAGTGAGGACAGAATACATTGTTTGTGATCAGAGAGTGAAGACAGGATACATTGTTGGTGGTCAGAGAGTGAGGACAGGATACATTGTTGCTGGTCGGAGAGTGAGGACAGGATACATTGTTGGTGGTCAGAGAGTGAGGACAGGATACATTGTTGGTGGTCAGAGAGTGAGGACAGGATACATTGTTGTCGGTCAGAGAGTGAGGACAGGATACATTGTTGGTGGTCAGAGAGTGAGGACAGAATACATTGTTTGTGGTCAGAGAGTGAAGACAGGATACATTGTTGGTGGTCAGAGAGTGAGGACAGGATACATTGTTGCTGGTCGGAGAGTGAGGACAGGATACATTGTTGGTGGTCAGAGAGTGAGGACAGGATACATTGTGGGCGGTCAGAGAGTGAGGACAGGATACATTGTTGGCGGTCAGAGAGTGAGGACAGGATACATTGTTGGTGGTCAGAGAGTGAGGACAGGATACATTGTTGGTGGTCAGAGAGTGAGGACAGGATACATTGTTGGTGGTCAGAGAGTGAGGACAGAATACATTGTTTGTGATCAGAGAGTGAAGACAGGATACATTGTTGGTGGTCAGAGAGTGAGGACAGGATACATTGTTGCTGGTCGGAGAGTGAGGACAGGATACATTGTTGGTGGTCAGAGAGTGAGGACAGGATACATTGTTGGTGGTCGGAGAGTGAGGACAGAATACATTGTTGGTGGTCGGAGAGTGAGGACAGGATACATTGTTGGTGGTCAGAGAGTGAGGACAGGATACATTGTTGGTGGTCAGAGAGTGAGGACAGGATACATTGTTGCTGGTCGGAGAGTGAGGACAGGATACATTGTTGCTGGTCAGAGAGTGAGGACAGGATACATTGTTGGTGGTCAGAGAGTGAGGACAGGATACATTGTTGGTGGTCAGAGAGTGAGGACAGGATACATTGTTGGTGGTCGGAGAGTGCGGACAGGATACATTGTTGGCGTTCAGAGAGAGAGGACAGGATACATTGTTGGTGGTCAGAGAGTGAGGACAGGATACATTGTTGGTGGTCAGAGAGAGAGGACAGGATACATTGTTGGTGGTCAGAGAGTGAGGACAGGATACATTGTTGGTGGTCAGAGAGTGAGGACAGGATACATTGTTGGTGGTCAGAGAGTGAGGACAGGATACATTGTTGGTGGTCAGAGAGGGAGGACAGGATACATTGTTGGTGGTCAGAGAGGGAGGACGGGATACATTGTTGGTGGTCGGAGAGTGAGGACAGGATACATTGTTGGTGGTCGGAGAGTGAGGACAGGATACATTGTTGGTGGTCAGAGAGTGAGGACAGGATACATTGTTGGTGGTCAGAGAGTGAGGACAGGATACATTGTTGGTGGTCGGAGAGTGCGGACAGGATACATTGTTGGCGTTCAGAGAGAGAGGACGGGATACATTGTTGGTGGGGAGATGCTGCAGAAGACAATACCAGACTGGGAAGATGTTACATGAGGCTGGTAGAGATCAATGCTATTACCCTAATCAATGTTCCCACTACAGACTGCTGAGGTCCGAGGGCCACACTTTTTATACCAAAGGGCCAAGTGTGTCACTCAGGCCACAAGTTGGGCACCAGAGCTTTAAAGCATCACCTATGGACAATTTTGTGCCATTTCCCAGGTGCGCACAATTGGAAGGCATGGCATGTTTAGTATCTACTTGTTCAATGTGACCCCCATCTTTTATATTTTACCAAGAATTAGGTCTTATATTGTGTTTTGTTGATTGTGTCTTACTTTTTTGTTTTTGTTACTGAAAATATAAATAAGATAAACAGTAGCGCAATTCACTTGTGGCGTAAAAAAAATGTTGTCAGTGCCGCCATTTTATTTTCCAAAATCTCTGCTCTCAAATCATATATAATGTTTTGGGTGGTTTAGGTAATCCTTGGGTTTAAAAATGGGCACATAATTTTTAAAAAATGGCAGTAAAAGGGTTAAAATCCTGTAAATGAATCACTGAATATTTAAAATGTTGAAAATAAAGATAAACTGCGACTGTTTGGTCTTTTTTTACGTTTTTTTTAGAACTCACGGGTCAAGCGCTCAAGCAAAAATCCGACATGCAGAGGTTATCGCTGTAGAGGAGTTGGAGCCAGTAGTGCAATTGGCCGGCCCGGTAAAGGCAGCGGGCAAATATCTCCACCCATCAGTGTCTAAAAATGAGCCCAGCCTCTCTGATCGATCGCACCACGGCGCTGAGCACCACCCCCAGCTTTTCTTATCCTGTCAGCTATTATAGCCAAACTACTCTCACGTGTACATTCCCATGTACTGTACTTACTGTATCATTTTTCATGTTTTTTATCTTTTTGAACACTGTGTTTATACTATGTACTTTTTTCAATAAATGTTATGAATATTAGTTTTTGTTACTTCTCCATTGTTTTCATGCCTATAAAGTCCGACCTTGGCTACTTTAATTAGTACCCTTCCCAGTGTTACTAAACCCCAGTGGTGGCCCATCCATTGTGGGCGCACGGGCACTGTCCCCCCTAATCATTCCCCGCCGCCCTCCCTATCCATGCCCCGCCGCCCTACCTATCCATGCCCCGCCGCCCTCCCTATCCATGCGCCGCCGCCCTCCCTATCCATGCGCCGCCGCCCTCCCTATCCATGCGCCGCCGCCCTCCCTATCCCTGCCCCGCCGCCCTCCCTATCCATGCCCCGCCGCTCTCCCTATCCCTGCCCCGCCGCCCTCCCTATCCATGCCCCGCCGCTCTCACTATCCATGCCCCTCCACCACCCTCCCCATGCATGCCCTGCCGCCCTCCCTATCCCTGCCCCGCCACCACCCTCCCCATCCATGCCCTGCTGCCCTCCCTATCCATGCCCCGCCGCCCTCCCTATCCATGCCCCGCCGCCCTCCCCATCCATGCCCCACCGCTCTCCCCATCCATGCCCCGCCGCCCTCCCTATCCCTGCCCCGCCACCACCCTCCCCATCCATGCCCTGCTGCCCTCCCTATCCATGCCCCGCCGCCCTCCCTATCCATGCCCCGCCGCCCTCCCCATCCATGCCCCACCGCTCTCCCCATCCATGCCCCGCCGCTCTCCCCATCCATGCCCCGCCGCCCTCCCTATCCATGCCCCGCCGCTCTCCCTATCCATGCACCGCCACCACCCTCCCCATCCATGCCCCGCCACCCTCCCTATCCATGCCCCGCCGCCCTCCCCATCCATGCCCCACCGCCCTCCCCAGCCATGCCCCGCCGCCCTCCCTATCCATGCCCCGCTGCCCTCCCTATCCATGCCCCGCCGCCCTCCTTATCCATGCCCCGCTGCTCTCCCTATAAATGACCCGTCGCCCTCCCTATCCATGACCCGCTGCCCTCCCCATCCATGACCCGCCGCTCTCCCCATCCATGCCCCAACGCCCTCCCTATCCATGCCCCGCCACCCCACTTAATCATGCCCTGTCGCCCTCCCTATCCATGCCCTGCCACCATCCCTATCCATGCCCCGCCGCCCCCCCTAATCATGCCCCGGCGCCCTCCCTATCCATACCCCGGCGCCCTCCCTATCCATGCCCCGTCGCCCTCCCTATCCATGCCCCGCCGCCCTCCCTATCCATGCCCCGCCGCCCTCCCTATCCATGCCCCACCACCCTCCCTATCCATGCCCCGCCGCCCTCCCTATCCATGCCCCGCCGCCCTCCCTATCCATGCCCCACCGCCCTCCCTATCCATGCTCCGCCACCCTCCCTATCCATGCCCCGCCGCCCTCCCTATCCATGCCCCGCCACCCTCCCTATCCATGCCCCGCCGCTCTCCCTATCCATGCGCCCAGCCCCTTTCAGGGCGCTGGCCGCATGAATTCCTATGGCGGGGGTGTGTTTTTTGAAGCACTGATTAGTGCCAGAGGCTCTATTAGGCTTCAAAATAGGGTGGACTGGGAGCACAGAGCATTGTGTCCAGAGCCCACCCAGCTGTGTTGCAACAGCAAATGAATATTCGCTGTTGCAACACTGATCCTCCTCCCGGCCAATCGGGAAGCGGGTTTGATACCCGTGATTGGCTGAAAGGACAGGTGCTCCTATTGGACACCTAGGAGGAGGGAAGGAGCGAGCAGCAGAAAA
The DNA here is from genome assembly GCF_042186555.1 of Aquarana catesbeiana. Classification (NCBI taxonomy): domain Eukaryota; kingdom Metazoa; phylum Chordata; class Amphibia; order Anura; family Ranidae; genus Aquarana; species Aquarana catesbeiana. The sequence continues at coordinate 643,331,897 of NC_133328.1, forward strand.
CCCGATGACTGATGCCTGGATGCCCTCCAATGCCTGCCGATCCCCACCTCTGCCTGATGCCCCAATCCTCGGATGCCAGATCCCTGCTGCTTGGTGCTCCAATCCCTGCCACTCCTCGGATGCCCACCAATGCCCAATCTCCGCTGCCTAGATGGGGTAGGTACCGGTGGACCGACTGTCAGACAGAAGGGAGGGGGTGGGGGGGTTTGAGGTGCCGCGGAGGGGGTGGTTTTTTGCCACCCCCCCCCCAAACAAAAAAACACCAGCTGCCACTGCTAAACCCACAACAGTAAAATCACTCTGTAAATGCAGTAAAGCATGATGGTTATACTTACTGTGGAACCTAAGGGGTTAATCCTCCGCATTGTGTAAAAAGGCTGTTTCAATCTGACCTTTCTGATCCCCCCCACCCCTTCCTCCACAGTCCCCAATCCATCTCCTAATAGTACAGAGCCTTGGGGGCACTCTGCACATGCTCAGATTGGTGTGTATTGCTAGAGAGTTTTTTTATTTAGTTTTTTTTTTGGGAGGGTGCTTGTGATCGGCACAGAGCCAATCAGCACTGTCCAGACAGAGGGTCAGGGGTCCTGCAGCCTCATAGGACAGTCAGAGGAGAATGAAAACTCCTCCTACAAGCTTTAACCAGACACTATTAGATGTCACAAGACTGCTATATACTGCTGATGGGAAAAGGTATTTAGCAGTGTATATTTACTAAAATAATTGCATTTCCATGTTCTGTGTACTGTGGGAGACCAGATATAGTGAATGCAGAGGCCGGGGTTTAGTAACACTTTAATTAAAGCATTTAAAGCAATATTAAAGTCTTATATTAAAAAAAAATGTGGTGTTTGTATTTTATACTGTACACCTCTGTGAATATTTTTTATACCTTTGTAAATGTACCTTTGCAGTTTATGGACCATACGTTGGAATTATGCATGAAATCTGTATTCTTCTCTTGTTATCTGTTGCAATCTTCTTAATAAAAATGAAAAAAAAACAAAAACAAACATGTTATAATTACCTGCTTTGTAATGGTTTTGTACAGAGAAGCCCAGATCCTCCTTTTCTCTGGTCCCCTGCCAGTGCTCCCGGCCCCTCCCCCCTGCTGGGTGCCCCCACAGTAAGCAGTTTGCTATGGGGACACCCGGGCTGAGCCGCTGCTCTGTGTATCCATTCATACACAAAGCAGTGGCTTGGCCCCGCCCCCTCCATTCCCTGATTGGCTCACAGGCTGTGATTGACAGCCAATGGCTCCCGCTGCTGCCAAAAGTCAATCAGGGGTGCAAGTCCCCAGAGAGGAAAGGCTCTCCTTGACATCACTGGATTGAGAGGGGGCTCAGGTAAGTTTTAGGGGGGCTGGGGGGGGGGGGGGGCTGCTGCACACAGAAGATTTTTTTACCTTCATGCATAGAATACATAAAAGACCTTGTGCCTTTAAAGAGCCAAAGAGAGAGTAAACTCCTATTTCACACCAGGGGCATTGCTAGGATTGTGGAAGAGCCGGGGAACCCTGGATAATGCAAGAGGAGAAATAACAACAGGGGGACGTGTAGTCCAGGGCGGTGAGGGGAGTGGCCGGTGAGGCGGTGGCTGGTATCAGAGCCGGATACACACAGGTTACATACGCCGCGATCGTTAGAGCGAGAGCAATAATTCTAGCACTAGACCTCCTCTGTAACTCTAAACTGGTAACCTGTAAAAAAATTGAAAGCGTCGCCTACGGAGATTTGTAAGTACTGATGTTTGGCGCCATTCCACGAGTGTGCGCAATTTTAAAGCGTGACATGTTAGGTATCTATTTAATTGGCGTAATGTCATCTTTCACATTATACAAAAAAATCGGGCTAGTATTACTGTTTTTTCTTTTTTTTTTTAATTCTTGAAACAGTTTTTCCAAAAAAAAAATATGTTTGAAAAATTGCTGCGTAAATACCGTGTAACATAAAAAGTTACAACGGCCACCATTTTATTCTCTAGGGTGTCCGCTAAAACATTATATATAATGTTTGGGGGTTCTGAGTAATTTTCTAGCAAAAAAAAAGATGATTATTACATCTACGTGTAAGAGAAGTGTCAGAATTGTCCTGGGTGGTGAGGGGTTAATTACCATAAGTAATATACAAATAATTATTATATATTGTTTTTAAGGTAATTTACTATATTTTCTAAATCTGTACTCAAGTAGGCGGCTTAACGGACAAATTACTGAAGTTTGAGGTTATAACTTCCAACCAGTAATTTCACAGTAAATAGTTAAATAATAAATTATTATCTGATAACATATAACATAATAATATATGATTTATCTTGTACCTTTTCAGCAGCAGAAGATTCTCATTCTCCCTCTTAACAGTGTGAGTAAAACATGGGATTGTAGGTAACGTAAATCTTATACCCATAAACACATGTTATTATCTTTTAGACACACTCCCTTCTATGACACTGGAGGCGTGCCTCCACTGCAGCATTTTTATTGGACAGTTGGAGCCAATAGTACTTTACCATTGGTCCAAGACTCCAAGCTGTCCATTGAGCTCAGTGCCTCTGACAAGAAGAGAGTAGAAGCTCTGTGAGCTCATCCTCTTAGTCTGCTGCAAACAGAAATACAAGCTGTGCCAGCTTGTATTTAAACTGGCTGCTCTGTATGTAGCTTCTGACAGGCTGCGCAAGGAGCCCCGTATCTCCGGGAACCATAGGTCGTAGGAGCCCCAAATTTTGACCAGTGATGGGGTAGGACTTCAGCTACATACCCCCAAATCTCCAAGCTACAACCCTTTGAAGTCGATTTTTCTGCCTCACCTGCCTCCCCTGACTGCATGTCCCTGGTGTGGTCAGCGCCCGGACAGGGTCATCCAGTAACCAAGGAAAAAATGCGGAACTGTGCCCCCCTATCCTGCTACTAATGCTGCCTGCTCTGGATCACCCCCACCGTGCTCCAACTGCCCATACTTGACATGGGGGTTGCACTGGGCATTCGTAGTAGGGGGGTGGGTAGGCGGCTTCTTCTGCATGGCGTGGTTTTCATGTTGGCTGTGGGTAGTTGGGGTTAATGGGGCAGAGAGTGAGTATGTTGGAGTGCGGTGTGTAAGCAGCAGCTGCTAGATCAGACAGGAAGCCTCAGCCCAGAAGATGGGAGGCCACAGTTCACTATTCACCCCCTACTGATCTGGAGCATATATGCAGTTGGGTCCTTGCCGAGCAGCGCTCTCCCACCTTAGGTAAGGGTGCTGCACCCAGGGCGACTGCCCTTCCTGCCCCCCCCCCTTTATCCTGACCCTGCTTGCATGCATATGAGGTCCTGGACTTTGAATGGAGATATCTGGATGAGGAGTGCAGCTGCAGACATCATCCAGATATCTTTTTTTTCAGCCGGCGATTCTCTACAGTGTAAAAGCCATCATAGTGGCTGTTTAGCCGCTTGATTGCTTTTGCAGGCGGTCCAGATGGTCCACGGCCATCTCTAGCGGCATCATGGCGTCACTTCTGGCGCTGGCAGATGTAAACACTTTGAGCTCAGGCTTTCCAGCCCAAAAATTAATGGATTTTTTATTTATTTTTTTATTTTAGGCGAGACAAATATATTGGTGACATTAAAGATCCTGCTGGAAAAATTAATTATGGCACTGAGTCAATTTTTTGCGGTTTTCAACAATTCTAACAATATCAATACCTTTTCAAGGCCACAGATACAGTATACCAATGAAGAACCTAAAGGCTTTCTTGGATGCATGACTCTCCCCAGCAGATAGAAACCTTCTTGATGCTCCTCTCACAAGAATTTGAGTTGGCTACACCAACCTTCTCCAATAATATGGCCCTTGGGATAGACAGAATCCCTATTCTCTAGGGTAAACAGCGCCATCTACTGGCAATAGTGCAGAATTTTCCTGTAACGCCACAATCAGAGAAAGCACTATTGTCACTAGATGGTGCCGACGATCTTAGGGAATAAACAGACCGAGCAAACTACAGTGAAGATTTGTTCCACTGGCTGATATGCAGATTCAGAGACTTCAATTCCTCCAGAGAACAATAAACTTCTGCTGTGGGAAAACATATACTGCATCGAGGCTCCACATGTTGCACTCCTGTGTGGCTCCCCCTTCTTCTCTACACCTCACTGCAGGTAGGCTATGACAAAAAAAAAAAGATTAAATTAGGCAACTATTGCTCCCCTACAATCTCTACTTCAACCACTAGATGGCTCTGTGCAGGTATAAAGTCTTATATAAAAAAGTGCTGTGCTAGGATCAAATACTGTATATATAAAAAGTGTTGCATAAAAGTCAAAATAAATTAAAAAAAACAGTGAACAGTGTTAAAAATCAATCAAAAAATGTATTGAAAAATCTAAGAAATCTTAAATAGTCCATAAAAAGTCTCAATGCTCAAATCCAGTGAACACGTGTTAAGGAACCTCCTTTAGATAAATTCAACATTCAAGTATAGAGTCTGCAGCACAGGTAAAATATCACGTCCTAGAGCAGAGGTTCTCAACCTTTTTTTGTGGCCAGGGCCTGGTAAATTCTTCCAAAACTTTCCATACCCCAACGCATGGGCGTCCGCAGGTAGGGGCAAGGGGGGTCAAGTGCCAGCACAGTTGCATCGCTATCGATGCGCAGGCAGCCCGCACCCGGGTGCCACCCATCAGTGGGGTGACACCATCAAGATGCTGTCAAGCCCCCCCCATCAGTGTAGTGTGACTTTTGCTCTTTTCCCTGCTCAGTCCAGCAGAGAACTCGGCGGCGCTGTGACAGGAGAAAGGCGAGCTGCGGGCTGTCAGAGGTTTCCCCCGCTCACCCCTCCTTTCTCCTGTCAGGGAGAAGAGACGGCGGGTCTCTCACCAGGTTCCCCACCCAGGTTCCTGCCCACTCCGTTCCTTCCCTATTGGCCATAACTGAGGGCCAATCAAAGGAGACTAGGTGTCATGGTTATGCAATAGAGTTTCTCTGTCAGCTTACCTGTCTCCATGTGTTCATCTCTAAAGACCAGCTGCCTCTCACCTGGCTGGTTTTGTAACCTCTGCTCTAAGCATGGCCCCACCCCAGGCCCTATCAGGGAACCCTATATTAACCTGTGCACTGCAAGCCAGCAGTGCTGATCAACAGTTGTGTGTTAGCCTCCGTGTGTACTTGCTGTGTTTCCTACGTTTGATTCCTGTTACCGACTTTGGCCTGTTCTCGACTCTCCCTGTTTGCTTGTTACCCTGACCTTTGGCGTGTTATGTTTATCCTTGTCTGCTAGTCGCCCTGACCTTTGGCTTACCCCTTACTTCCCTGTCGTTCCAGCCTGCTGCCTCCTTCCTCTTCTCCTGTAGTCTACGCTCGGTGAGCGTGAGCTGTGAGACCCTGGGGGCCGTGACCTGGAGCCAGATTGCAGCACAGTCCATCCTCACCACTAGAGGCTCTGGCGAACACCCGCTGGCTCTTAGACTCCGCGCCCTGGGGAATCTATGCTCTAGCTCCCACTGGGATCCATGTTAGTTATCCTATAGACCTGCTTCCTGAACCTTCCTGGGTTCAATCCGCAGCAGTCAGTCCTAGGGTCCACTACCTTAGCGGTGCACTTCCGACTCCTACAGAGTGCATCTGTCACCTGATCTCAGGTGACCTGACACTAGGAGAGCATCATGGGACATGTAGTCCCAAAGATTGGGTGCCCCATTTTCCACAGGGAGGAGGCTACAGCTCGATCAAGAGAGAGAGATTGAGAGACTGCAGCCTGGAAAAAAGCTGAGGGAGAGGTTGCTACAGGACAAAGAACGAGGAGTGTGCTGGGCGGAAGCCAGAGAGAGAGCCACGCTGCCCAGCGCCACCAGAGAGAGAAAGACTGAGCCACTACCAGGGTACAGACATGCTACACTATTGACCAAAGTCACCCCCGGGGAACCCAAAATGAGCGATTGTTCAGCCGGAGGGATCAGTGCTGTAGTTTCTCTGGTTCTGGTAAGAGGGCCTGTTGGTCATTATCCATTACTTATCCTAGGGACTGTACTACGTCTGCAGTCTCTGAACATGATAATGTGATGACATTGTCGAAAAGGGGCGGTGCACGGGTGACCCTAAAATGATGCCCCCCTCCCTGAAAAAAGTTCTGTGGACGCCCATGCCCCAACAGTACTTTTTGTTTATACTCGCACAATAAAAGCATGGGAATCCAAAACACGTATTGAAATACTGGAAGGCTTTGGATGGAGCTGGGTGTCCCTGTGAAGGAATGGGGCTTGTGGAGTTGGTTAAAGGGACTCTGCAGGAGACTTGGTGGCCCTGTAGAGGTTGGGGTTTCTGGGGGAGGCTGGAAAGCACCGTGGGAGGCTGGAGAACACCGAAGGAGGTGGAGGTTCTATGGAGGGCTGGAGGCTCTTCAGCAGACTCGTGGGCACTGTAGGAAGCTGGGTAGCTTTGTGGGAGGTTGGGAGGTATGGTGGAGGCTGAGGGCTCTCAGGGGGCCTGGGAGCATTGTGGGCCACAGTGGAATGTTAAGGGATCTTCAGCTGGCTGGTGGCTCGGAAGAGGGGAGCCCCCGGCCCTGCCCACAACCCCTCCAGTTGAGAACCCCTGTTCCAAAGAAACTGGGAATTATGGAATTGGAGGCCTTAACCGACGCCAAAACCATATAATATGAAGTCAAACCTAAACAGTTTAAATGTGTATGCAATCAGGCAGGCCCTTGCACTACATAGTTGGAGGTTGTGCTGCAATGCCATGTTCACACGGTCAGATTTTCCGACGGGAAATGTTGGCTGCGAGCTTGTTGTTGGAAAGTCCGACCGTGTGTAATGCCCTATCGAACAATTGCTGTAGGACTTTCCGCCAACAAATGTTGGCTAACAGGTTCTCAAATTTTCCGCCAACAAAACGTTGTTGTCGTAAAGTCCGATCGTGTGTACACAAGTCCGTCGCACAAAAGTTCCACGCATGCTCGGAATCAAGCAGAAGGAGCCGCACTGGCTATTGAACTTCTTTTTTTCTCCGCTCGTCATACGTCCTGTATGTCACCGCGTTCCCACGTTCATAATTGTTGGCCAACATTTGTACGACCGTGTGTATGCAAGACTGGTTTCGGCCGACAACCTTCGAACAAAAATCCACGGTTTGGTTGGCGGAAAGTCCGGTCGTGTTTATGGGGCATTACACTTGTTGTATGAAGACATAATACAATGCATGGTTAATCTGCTGGCATTGGGGAAAGTACTACCATGTTTGACCTGTAAATAATGTCCTTTCAATCATCTGCCACATCCTGTTGTCTGCTGTAACCTGCTACATTCAATAAAGATCTTTGTGGATGAGAAAGGGTATTTGATTGAGTTAAAGGGGTTGTAAACCTACGTGTTTTTTCACCTTAATGCATCCTATGCATTAAGGTGAAAAAACACCTGGCAGTGACCGCCCCCCCCCCCCCCCCCCCCCCCGTTTTACTTACCTGAGCCCTGTAACTTGACCCAGCGGGGACGCGCTGTCTCTCTGCCCGGGGTTCTCGGCTCTTGATTGGATAAATTGATTGATTGGCTCCCGCTGCTGTCAATCAAATCCAATGACGCGGGTGCCTGGGGGCGGGGCCGAGTCATACATTCGGCGGCTACGGACGCCGAATGCTGGACTCGGGAGCGCGCCCGCAAGGTAATCCTCCCCCCGGGAGAGCGCTTCTCCTAGGGGGTTATCTGGGGAGGAGCCGCGAGAGCCACCGGGGGACCCCAGAAGAGCAGGTTTGGGGCCACTCTGTGCAAAACGAGCTGCACAGTGGAGGTCAGTATGAAATGTTTGGTATTTAAAAAGGAACCCTTACAATCACTTTAAGCCACTTTAAGCAAAACTACAAGTCCCATGAGGCATTGCAAGGCTGACAGTTACAAGCATGTCTCCCATAGGCAGAGGCATGATGGGACTTGTAGTTTCACAACAGCTGGAGGGCCTCCAGTTTGAGACCCCCTGTGAGCTATCTGATAAAGATTGTCCGCAGTGATTGTAGCTGCTTATACAGGCCAGGCATTGAGATCCCAGCAAGTCACCAATACAGCAGTTGGAGTTGGATAATGTATGGAGAGCTTTAAAGTGGATGTAAACCTCTGAAATGAAAAATAAACAAAGCATATCCTTTCTATAGTGTGTACCTGCCTCTGTCTATAGCACGTAGTGTGATTTCTGTCTGCTCTATCATTCCTCTGCTACCTGCATGAGTCACTGATGATACCCATGATACTCACTAGTCTATGCCAGTGATGGCGAAACCTTGGCACCCCAGATGTTTTGGAACTACATTTCCCATGATGCTCAACTACACTGCAGAGTGCATGAGCATCATGGGAAATGTAGTTCAAAAACATCTGGGGTGCCAAGGTTCGCCATCACTGGTCTGTGCCGACACCAGGCAATCCTGTGAGACTGTGTACAGGAGTGTGTGCCCATTCCTCCACTCAGGTCTCAGATTACACTCAGCTCCCTGCTCAGTGTTTGACATTATATCCCTGCCCCCTGCCTTCTGGAGCTGAGAAATGCATCTGTGCACATTCTGGACAGATGTAGAGAAGAGAAGACTGCAGATAAATAGGTACAGTGCCTTGAAAAAGTATTCATACCCCATTACCCGTTGAAATTTTACACATATTGTCATGTTACAACCGAAAACGTAAATGGATTTTATTGGGGTTTTATGTGATAGACCAACACAAAGTGGCACATAATTGTGAAGTGGAAGGAAAATGATAAATAAAAGTGGGGCGTGCATTTGTAGTCAGCACCCTTTACTCTGATACCCCTAACTAAAATCTAGTAGAACCAATTGCCTTCAGAAGTCACCTAATTAGTAAATGGACCATTAGTAATTACATACCCGTGTGTCATTTAATCTCAGTATAAATACAGCTGTTCTGTGAAGACCTCAGAGGTTTGTTAGAGAACCTTAGTGAACAAACAGCATCATGAAGGCCAAGGAACACACCAGACAGGTCAGAGATAAAGTTGTGGAGAAGTATAAAGCAGGGTTAGGTTATAAAAAAAATCTCCCAAGCTTTGAACATCTCACGGAGCTCTGTTCAATCCATCATCGGAAAATGGAAAGAGTATGGCACAACTGCAAACCTACCAAGACATGGCCGTCCACCTAAACTGACCGGCCGGGAAAGGAGAGCATTCATCAGAGAAGAGCCAAGAGGTCCATGGTAACTCTGGAGGAGCTGCAGAGATCCACAGCTCAGGTGGGAGAATCTGTCCACAGGACAACTATTAGTCGTGTTCTCCACAAATCTGCCCTTTATGGAAGAGTGACAAGAAGAAAGACATTGGTGAAAGAAAGTCATAAGAAGTCCTGTTTGTAGTTTGTGAGAAGCCATGTGGAGGACACAGCAAACATGTGGAAGAAGGTGCTCTGGTCAGAGGAGACCAAAATTCAACTTTTTGGTCAAAAAGCAAAACATGTGTGGAGGAAAACTAACACTGCACATCACCCTGAACACACCATCCCCACCGTGAAACATGGTGGTGGCAGCATCATGTGGTGGGGATGCTTTTCTTCAGCAGGGACAGGGAAGCTGGTCAGAATTGATGGGAAGATGGATGGAGCCAAATACAGGACAATCTTAGAAGAAAACATGTTAAAGTCTGCAGAAGACTTGAGACTGGGGCGGAGGTTCACCTTCCAGCAGGACAACGACCCGAAACATCCAGCCAGAGCTACAATGGAATGGTTTAGATCAAAGCATATTCATGTGTTAGAATGGCCCAGTCACAGTCCAGACCTAAATCCCATTGAGAATCTGTGACAAGACTTGAAAATTGCTGTTCACAGACGCTCTCCATCCAATCTGACAGAGCTTGAGATATTTTACAAAGAAGAATGGGCAGAAATGTCCCTCTCTAGATGTGCAAAGCTGGTAGAGACATCCCCAAAAAGACTTGCAGCTGTAATTGTAGAGAAAGGGGGTTCTACAAAGTATTGACTCCAGGGGGGCGCCATACAAATGTACCCCCCACACTTTTCACATATTTATTATTTATTTGTAAAAAAAAATTGAAAACCATTTATCATTTTCCCTTCACTTCACAATTGTGTTCCACTTTGTGTTGGTCTATCACAGGGCTCAAAATTTTAAGTCCTGAGCTACTAGCCAGGCCTTAAGGGTTACTCGCCACCAGTTGCCCCACCCAACCCCTACCCTGTCCCACCCCTAATCCCGCCGCTATACGCACCCTCAAAAATTCTCATAAAATGACACTTAACAAATGTTTTATGCAGAATTTTATCAGTGCTCGTCAATTCAGCCTCACCCGTGTCCATCATTGCAGCCTCACCCGTGTCCATCATTGCAGCCTCACCTGTGTCCATCATTGCAGCCTCACCCGTGTCCATCATTGCAGCCTCACCCGTGTCCATCATTGCAGCCTCACCTGTGTCCATCATTGCAGCCTCACCTGTGTCCATCATTGCAGCCTCACCTGTGTCCATCATTGCAGCCTCACCCGTGTCCATCATTGCAGCCTCTCCTGTGTCCATCATTGCAGCCTCACCTGTGTCCATCATTGCAGCCTCACCCGTGTCCATCATTGCAGCCTCACCTGTGTCCATCATTGCAGCCTCACCTGTGTCCATCATTGCAGCCTCACCCGTGTCCATCATTGCAGCCTCTCCTGTGTCCATCATTGCAGCCTCTCCTGTGTCCATCATTGCAGCCTCTCCTGTGTCCATCATTGCAGCCTCACCTGTGTCCATCATTGCAGCCTCACCCGTGTCCATCATTGCAGCCTCTCCTGTGTCCATCATTGCAGCCTCTCCTGTGTCCATCATTGCAGCCTCACCCGTGTCCATCATTGCAGCCTCTCCTGTGTCCATCATTGCAGCCTCACCCGTGTCCATCATTGCAGCCTCGCCCATGTCCATCATTGCAGCCTCACACGTGTAGCCTCACCCGTGTCCATCATTGCAGCCTCACCCGTGTCCATCATTGCAGCCTCACCTGTGTCCATCATTGCAGCCTCACCTGTGTCCAATGATAAGGATGCAGTGACCGGGCGCTTGTGACAGACAGAACACGGCCTGGCATTGGACCGGTGTTCCATCTGTCACAAGCACCGGTCAGGAAGGCGGGATTGTATGTGACGGCGAGCGGACTGCCATTCTAATGTAAGCTTTACAGCTGGCAAACCCCGCTCTGTGATCAGGCCTTCCTCTTCCTCTGGGAGAACGGCTCTAATTCCATTTGGTTGTAACATGACAAAATGTGGAAGATTTCAAGGGGTATGAATACTTTTTCAATGCACTGTAGAACTTATGTAGGAGGATTTGCTTCATCTCCGTGTATCACCCGAGGTCATTCACTTTACTGAGTGTATGGAAGGGTCACTTCTTAGAATTTGAAATTGGAGTACAAAGTCACTTTAAGCTGTTAAGAAATATCTTGGAGAGAGTTGCAGAATTGGTAGGTCCTGTTTACCAGATATTTCAATATCGATGAAGAAACACTTTACAAAACCGTACCGATGTCACTTCCTTAGAATGTTTAAAAAAAACAAGAACCTGCATTACTCTCTCTGCAAAGTGCCAAAAGTGAAGGGGGGGGGGGGCAAAAAGAAAAAGGTTGTTTGCAAAATTAAAGTGATTGTAAAGGTCATTTTTTTTAAAACAAACACGTGACACTTACCTGCTCTGTGTAATGGTTTTGCATTACAGCCCCGATCCTCTTCTTCTCAGGTCCCCCACCAGTGCTCCGCCCCCCAAGTGCCCACCATTGCAAGTTGCGGAGGAATAGTGCCCCATCATGGGTGTCAGTGGAAGGTATGGTGCCCCATCATTGGTATCAGTGGAAGAAATAGTGTCCCATCATTGGTGTCAGTGGGAGGAATAGTGTCCCATCATTGGTGTCAGTGGGAGGAATAGTGTCCCATCATTGGTGTTAGTGGGAGGAATAGTGCCCCATCATTGGTGTCAGTGGGAGGAATAGTGCCCCATCATTGGTGTCAGTGGGAGGAATAGTGCCCCATCACTGGTGTCAGTGGGAGGAATAGTGTCCCATCATTGGTGTCAGTAGGAGGAATAGTGCCCCATCATTGGTGTCAGTAGGAGGAATAGTGCCCCATCATTGGGATCAGTGGGAGGAATAGTGTCCCATCATTGGTGTCATTGGAAGGAATAGTGCCCCATTGTTGGGGTCAGTGGAAGGAATAGCACCCCATCATTGGTGTCAGTGGGAGGAATAGTGCCCCATTGCTGGGGTCAGTGGAAGGATTGGTGCCTCATCATTGGTATCAGTGGAAGAAATAGTGCACCATCATTGGTATCAGTGGAAGGAACAGTGCCCCATCATTGGTGTCAGTGGGAGGAATAGTGCCCCATCATTGTTGTCAGTAGGGGGAATAGTGCCCCATCATTGGTGTCAATGGGAGGAATAGTGCCCCATCATTGGTGTCAGTGGGAGGAATAGTGCCCCATCATTGGTATCAGTGGGAGGAATAGTGCCCCATCATTGGTATCAGTGGGAGGAATAGTGCCCCATCATTGGTATCAGTGGAAGGAATAGTGCCCCATCATTGGTGTCAGTGGGAGGAATAGTGCCCCATCATTGGTGTCAATGGGAGGAATAGTGCCCCATCATTGGTGTCATTGGGAGGAATAGTGCCCCATCATTGGTGTCAATAGGAGGAATAGTGTCCCATCATAGGGGTCAGTGGAAGGAATAGTGCCCCATCATTGGTATCAGTGGAAGGAATAGTGCCCCATCATTGGTGTCAATAGGAGGAATAGTGTCCCATCATTGGTGTCAGTGGAAGGAATAGTGTCCCATCATTGGTGTCAGTGGAAGGAGTAGTGCCCCATCATTGGTGTCAATAGGAGGAATAGTGTCCCATCATTGGTGTTAGTGGAAGGAATAGTGTCCCATCATTGGTGTCAGTGGGAGGAATAGTGCCCCATCGTTGGTATCAGTGGAAGAAATAGTGTGCCATCGTTGGTATCAGTGGAAGAAATAGTGCGCCATCATTGGTATCAGTGGGAGGAATAGTGTCCCATCATTGGTGTCAGTGGGAGGAATAGTGCCCCATCATTGGTATCAGTGGGAGTAATAGTGCCCCATCATTGGGATCAGTGGGAGGAATAGTGCCCCATCATTGGGGTCAGTGGAAGGAATAGTGCCCCATCATTGGTATCAGTGGAAGGAATAGTGCCCCATTGTTGGGGTCAGTGGAAGGATTGGTGCCTCATCAGTGGTGTCAGTGGGTGAAATGGTGCCTCATATCAGTGTGGAGAACGGGGCCCCAAGAGCCAGGTAAAGGCCAGCAAAGGGCCACATTTGACCCACAGGCTGCAGTTTGGAGACCCCCGATCTAGATGCATACAGTAGATTAATAAATGTCTGATTAGACTGAAAAACAAGAACTGTGGGCCGCCATCAATGTCCGGAGAACAGCACTGCTTTCCCCTGTCCTATAGAGATGAAGAATTGTTCTCTCTGAGAAAAGTAACATATATATATATATAGGAGGAATTACAAAGGAGAAAAATCTTTTATTATATGTGAAGTAAAAATAATATTTGATTACCTTGTGTTTCTATTACCTTAGTTGGGGTACAGAGATGGTCCGTTGCACTTGATGATATGATGACGAGGTGATTACTTTGTAGCCAGTCCTTCATAATTATTATAACAAATGTAGCCAATATTTTGATTCTTTGGAAACATTGTATCCATTTCACTTTGTGCTTTGACTCAGATTTCCTAACATGGGAGAACCATTCACCCAGCTAATGCCCCGGCCTTCCATTCACACCTAAGCGATTTGAATCACGGGCACATTGGCGGGCACATTGGGCAGGGGGACAGGCTGCAGCGGGCATCTGGCAGCATCTCCTGTGTCCTCTTCTCTTCTGAGATCATGGCGGCTTCCGCCGTGCGTCTCCTCCCCACCTTCTAGGCGTCCATTAGGATCACCTGACCTTTCAGCCAGTCGGGAAACGGGTAACAGACCCGCGCTTCCTGATTGGTGGAGAGGCAATTCAGTGTTAGAAAAGTGAATATTCATTTGCTTTTCTAACACACCTGGGTGGGCTCGTGGCTTAATGGACGGGCCGCCCCTGAGGTTACACAAAAGAAAAAACTCTCAGATCCCTACATCCACCCAAGCAGTGTGGATGTGGGGATTTCCCCAACATGTGGGCGGAGCTTAAAGCACCCTAGTGGGGACACTCAGAACTGCACTCGTTTGTGGTCATGTGGAATCAACATTAGGGCACAACGCCAACTTAGAAGCAGGTAACACTTGCTCTTTCAACTTCTCTACACGGTTGACCTTGAACACACCAGACACACTCTCTGTTAGAGGAGACCACTTTCCCAGTTGTGCAGCATTTAGGGACCAGTACCACAGAGCCTCTACCGGTCTCCACCAATCCTGCAATACCATCACCCATAGGCGTGCGCACGGGGTGTGCGTGGTGTGGCTGGGCATACCCTATTCACCCTGTGTAGCACAGATTGCCCTTGCTAAACGGCCCCCTACCCCCTCCCCCATGTCCCCCCTGCAGCGCTGCTGGCTTCCCTCCTCTCCCACAGAATGCTGCGATGGATCGTTTCAGGGTGGAGAGCAGGGAAGGGGCCAGTAAATATGTCATTTAAGAGCATCTTCCTTTTCTAAATAAACACAATGAGTGATTGGTACCGATCACGCACTGTGTTCATTCATATCTGAAGCATAGGAAACTGTGTTTCCTATGCTTCCACTTGTGAATGAACAGAAAGCCGCTCAGCACAGAGCACTTCCTATTCATTTACTGTCCAGTGCAGCTGAGGCTGCGGAGAAAGGGAATGGGGGAATCTCTGTCCTCAGTTCCTTTCTCTGTCTCAAAAGTGAGAGGGTTTGAGCTTTGGGGTGCACACCTCTCCCATCACCTCCCTCCCAGTGACTAATCCCATGGTTTCTATGGGATAAAAGAGACACTCTCGCTCTCTCTCTCGCTCCATTCTCCACACTTGCGCTCTCTCCTAAGGCCCCTCTGTATCTCTCTATCCTCCGTGACTTCAGGCTGTGTCCCTAAGCACTCTATGCCACGGGTCTTGTCCCAAAGAGTGAGGAACTGGCTGCTAGTGAAAGTGCCAAGCGCCTAACCCTCTCCTCTACCAGAGTAACCATCACCTTTGCCAGTCACCCGTCTCCTGGCTGGCTGGCTGCTTTGCATATGACTCAAACACTGTAGTCCTTCACAACAACACATTAGCTTCCTCTGGAGAGCACTCTGTGTGCAGACCCATGTAATGTATCGTCTTCTAACTCAGTCCCCTTGTGTTGCAAACCCTATTCTTTTCATGCACCCCTTTAAGAGACTTCAGACCCGGCAGACAATGTGAACAAAATAGAGATCCTTTACTGAGATAGTTTGCAAATAGCCGGCAGCAGTTCTCAAAGACATCTTCACACAGTTTCATTAACAAAGCTCTCTAGCACCCCATAAAGTGTGCATACCTTAGGCAGAAGGCGAGTCCATAAAGCAATCCTTGCAAGGCAAAAGTCCATGCAGGAAATACATCCACAAGAGGCCGTGCAACTCCTTTAGGGTCCATGAATTGGCAATAATCCATAAAGGCAGTAAGTCCATCACTGCAGATATAAGACCACGAGGGTCTCCAGGCTCAAGACCTAACCAGCAACCCCAACTGGGCATCCAATAAACACACACACACACACACACACACACACACACACACAAAGAGGTGACTGCTTTAGCAGCCAGAGAGTGATAGGCTACATTTTGGCAGCAAATCTTTAAATTGCATTTGAAAAATTATATATATATACATATACACTATATTGTCAGAAGTATTGGGACGCCCGCCTTTACATGCTCATGAACTTTAATGGCATCCCAGTCTTAGTCCGTAGGGTTCAATATTGAGTTGGCCCACCCTTTGCAGTTATAACGGCTTCAACTCTTCTGGGAAGGCTGTCCACAAGGTTTAGGAGTATGTCTATGGGTTGAGGTCAGGCAGGCCAGTCAAGTTCCTCCACCCCAAACTCGCTCATTCATGTCTTTATGGCCCTTGCTTTGTGCACTGGTCCAAATCATTTGGTGGAGGGGGGATTATGGTGTGGGGGGGGGGGGGGGGATTATGGTGGGGGGTTGTTTTTCAGGGGTTGGGCTTGGCCCCTTAGTTCCAGCAAAGGGAATTCTTAAAGCGTCAGCATACCAAGACATTTTGGGCAATTTCATGCTCCCAACTTTGTGGGAACAGTTTGGGGATGGCCCCTTCCTGTTCCAATATGACTGCGCACCAGTGCACAAAGCAAGGTCCATAAAGACATGGGTGAGCGAGTTTGGGGTGGAGGAACTTGGCTGGCCTGCACAGAGTCCTGACCTCAACCCGATAGAACACCTTTGGGATGAATTAAAATGCAGACTGCGAGCCAGGCCTTCTCGTCCACATCAGTGCCTGACCTCACAAATGCACTTGTGGAAGAATGGTTAAACATTCCCATAGACACCCTCCTAAACCCTGTGGACGGCCTTCCCAGAAGAGTTGACGCTGTTATAGCCACAAAGGGAGAGCCAACTCAATATTGAACCCTAAGGACTAAGACTGGGATGCCATTAAAGTTCATGTAAATATTTTCTTCTATCTTTTCATGTGACAACACTGAAGAAATGACACTTTGTCTACAATGTAAAGTAGTGAGTGTACAGCTTGTATAACAGTGTAAATTTGCTGTCCCCTCAAAATAACTCAACACACAGCCATTAATGTCTAAACCGCTGGCAACAAAAGTCAGTACACCCCTAAGTGAAAATGTCCAAATTGGGCCCAAAGTGTCAATATTTTGTGTGGCCACCATTATTTTCCAGCACTGCCTTAACCCTCTTGGGCATGGAGATCACCAGAGCTTCACAGGTTGCCACTGGAGTCCTCTTCCCCTCCTCCATGATGACCATGGGCGTCCACAGGTAGGGGCAAGGGGGGTCAAGTGCCCCCCCCCTGGAAGGGCTGGTGCTACCTATAGGAAAGTGTGCATTTCAATGGTGGGGGTGCCGCATGTCCCAGGGCCTGGAGTCACATACACAACATGGAGTGTGTGTCAGGAGTGATGGTGTTTGCGGCCCCTGAGCTGGGGGGAGACAGCGCGGGCAGTAGCTGGAAATACAAAGCTCTCCGCAGCTGCCTGTTACCTTTCACATGCCGCAGACAGCGTTTGCTAATGCTCAGCCTGAACAGATCACTAATGATTTATCTCCTCTCCTCGTCCTCGGCTCGGACTGCCGGCTGTGTGTGCTCTGCCTGGACATGTGTGAGAGGCCCAGAGCTCCCTTCTAGATAGGGGCCCCAAGAACACCCACCGCATGTGGCCCCAGCCTCATCTGAGCTGCTTGGCATGTGCAGCAGTTGTTGGAGCCTTCCATCTGCCTTTTCTGGGGTTAGTAATCTATTTAATTCTCTCTAATGTCATCGAAAGCTTGCAATATAGAAATTGATTGGAGGGGAGTTCTCCATACTAATGATTGTGTGTGTATGGGGGGGTGTAATTTATCTGGGTGTAATCTGTGTGTATGGGGGGTATAATGGTATCTGTGTGTAATCTGTGTGTGTATTGGGAGTGTAATGTATCTGGGTGTAATATGTGTGTATAGGGATGTAATGTATCTGGGTGTATGGGGGTGTAATGTATATGTACTTGGTCTGCAGTCTCTGACACCTCCTATTCTACGTCTGCAGTCTCTGACCGTGATGAAATTGTCAAAAAGGGGCGGAGCATGGGTGAACTTAAAATGATGCCCCCCCTGAAATAAGTTCTGCGGACGCCCATGATGACGACATCACGGAGCTGGTGGATGTTAGAGACCTTGCGTTCCTCCACCTTCCGTTTGAGGATGCCCCACAGATGATCAATAGGGTTTAGGTCTGGAGACATGCTTGGCCAGTCCATCACCTTTACCCTCAGCTTCTTTAGCAAGGCAGTGGTCATCTTGGAGGTGTGTTTGGAGTGGTTATCATGTTGGAATACTGCCCTGCGGCCCAGTCTCTGAAGGGAGGGGATCATGCTCTGCTTCAGTATGTTAAGAAGCCACAAGCAATTAGTGACCAGCCCTGTCTGGATGACTTAAGAACACATTATAACACAGAGGTCTGCAGCAGCCCAAAGTCCGTGACAATACTCCCCCCCCATTCCATAGTCGGGCAGACCCGGCTAGAACCAATCCGGGTCAGCTTGGGGTTGTCCGGGAGCTATAGTACAATCAAAGTTCAGTTTGCCGGGAAAGTCCATATGTGTTGCTGTTTTGTCGGCCCGGCCTGTACTGCACAGTAAAGTTGTAGGGCTGCAGGGCAAGATTCCATCTCAATAAGCGTCCCCAGATACTCGATTTAACCAGATCACAGGGTTGTGGTCCGTGAGCACTGTGAAGGATCATCCATAGAGATACGGCTGAAGTTTTTTCAAGGCCCACACCAGCACCAAACATTATTGTTCTATGGCTGCATACCCCACCTCCCGGGGTAGTAGCTTGCGACTGATGTAGGCAACAGGGTGCTTACTGCCGTCGGCTCCCACTTGGCTTAGCACTGCTCCTAAATCGAAGGTGGAAGTATTTGTATGTACGCAAAAAAGTTTGGCTGGGTCAGGAGCAGCCAAACCTGGGGCAGAAACCAAAGCATTTTTCAGGTGTTGGAAAGCATTTTCACACTCTGGGGACCACAGGGCCTGGCGGAGAAGATTCTTTCTGGTCAAGTCAGTCAGGGGTTTAGCTATCATGCTATAGTCGGGAACAAACCTCCTTTAGTATCCTGCAGTGCCTAGGAATGCCAAGACCTGGAATTTCGTCCGGGGGGTGGGCCAGTTGGCAACGGCCTCTACTTTAGCTGGTTCAGGACACTGTTGCCCACGGCCTACCCGGTGCCCAAGGTACTGAACCTCGGACATCCCTATGCTACATTTCTCTGGCTTTAATGTTAGTCCCGCAGTCCTGATGCGGTCTAACACAGTACCCAGGTGGAGTAGATGTTCCTCCCAGGTATCGCTGTAGCTCGCAATGTCATCCAGGTATGCACAGGCATAATCCTGACGGCCATCCTCTGGAATTTTTTCATTCCAAATGGGATGACCTTAGACTGGTACAAGCCAAAGAGGGTGATGAATGCTGACTTCAAAACAGATTCCGGGTCCAGAGGAATCTGCCAGCACCCTTTGCATAGGTCAAGGGTAGTTAGGAAATTACCTCAGGCGATGCGGTTTAACGGTTTATTGACCCAGGGCATTGGGTAGGCGTCAGTCGTTGTGCAGTCGTTTAGTCGGCAGTAATCTATGCAGAAGCGCTTAGTACCATCCCGCTTTGGCACTAACACTACTGGTGATGCCTAGGGGCTGTTGGAGGGCTCGATGACTCCTAAATCGAGCATGTCCTTTATCTCCTGCCTCATACCCTCTCTCACTGACTCAGCTGCTGGATAGGTGGCTGTCCCGGGGTTTCCACTCGGTGCACGGTCATAGTAGTGTATCCAGGCTTGGTGGAAAACATTTCCTGATGCTGCCTAAGGACCAGCCTGGCCTGGTCCTGTTCCTCCAGCTCTAGCTGCCCGTCTAACCTTACTGTCTCTACACCTGCTCTGTCCCCATGTCTCACCAGTAGCTCTGGCAGGGAAAGGTTCTCGGAATCTTCCCCGGCTGGAGCACATATGGCAGCTATCTCCTCAGGCCTCTCTTGGTACGCTTTGAGCATGTTCACATGGAAGGTCCGCTGGACTCTTTCATCTAAGCACTTAGCTACCAGGTAGGTAAGGTCACATATTTGCTGCACTACTGTGTAGGTCCCTGCCAAGAGGCCTGTAATTTGTCCGACTTGGTAAGTTTGAGGGCAAGAACTTTCTGCCCTACAGCCAAGGTGTGATTCCGGGTGGTACAATCATACCACCACTTCTGCCGCCCCCTGTGCGGTCTGAAGGTTCTCCCGTACGTTGTCCGTGAGTTCCTTCAGCTGGTCCCTGAGCGCTAGTACGTACCCTACCACAGAGGTCTCTCCAGCCCCTACATCTCCTTCGCAATGGGCTCTAAGTAGATCTAGTGGCCCCCTCACCCGTCTCCCATACAATAACTCAAATGGGGAGAACCCCCTAGATTCCTGCGGCACTTCCCTGTAAGCGAACAGGAGGTGCGGCAGAAATTTCTCCCAATCCCGATGAGAAGTTGCGAACGTCCGTAGCAATTGCTTTAGTGTTCCATTGAACCGCTCACATAGTCCATTGGTCTGGGGGTGGTAGGGAGAGCTGTGTATAGGCTTAATTCCACAGAGCTTCCACAACTGCTCGGTTAGGTCCACAGTAAATTGAGTCCCTTGGTCTGAGATAATCTCCTGAGGGAAACCCACCCTGGCAAAGATTCGGAGCAGGGCCTCCACTACTGTCTCTGCATGGATGTTTGTCAGAAGAACTGACTCCGGGTAACGAGTAGCATAATCCACCACCGTCAAGATATATCTCTTCCCAGAGGAACTGGGTTGGGGTAATGGTCCTACCAGGTCTACGGCTATCCGGGTAAAAGGCTCAGCTATGATCGGTAGGGGGTACAAAGGAGCTTTAGATCGGTCGCCCTTCTTGCCCACACGCTGACAAGTTTCACAGGTACGGCAATACTGTCTAATATCCCCAGTTATATCTGGACAGAAAAATAGCTGAGTCAAATGGTGAACAGTTTTGGTCACTCCGAAGTGACCAGCTAGGGGAATGTCATGTCTGATGCTAAGCAGGTCGCGCCGATATTTCTGAGGCACAACCAGCTGTCGCTTGGGCACTGGATGAGAAGTAATTCCCGTTACCACTCCATCTGTTACCTTTCTAATCCCCCGGGGTCCATCCCTGCCCTCTCCCGGTAACTAGGCAGTTGGGGTAGCCCAGGTAAAGGGCGGTACAGTCTGGTCAGGGAAGTTAGGCCTCACCTGGGTCCCATTATCGAGTGCCTCCTCCGCACGTCTTGCTTGCTGCCGGATGGTCACAGGGAAGGCTTCTGGGGATAAATCCACATAGAAATATGAAGAAAGATGTCCCAAATCATTTCCAAGTAGAACATTTGCGGGTATATCTCTCATAACTCCAACTTTCACGTGCCTGTATCCCAAGCCCCAATCCATATTCACTTGGGCAGTAGGGATGCGTAAAACTTTGCCCCTAGCCACTCGCACAGCTATGGACCTCCTGATTTTCCCAGTCATTGTAACCATCCTGGGTTGCACCAAAGTAATAGTAGCTCCGCTGTCCCTGAGTCCTTGGACGGGTCGTCCATTCACCCATACGGCCTGTCAGTGATGCCTGCGATTGTCATTGGCAGCAGCTTATATTGGGTTCACCTCATGGAGTAGCCCAAATTCCTCTTCACCCCAGCCAGTTGAGGTAGATGGTGTGGCGGCTTCCAGGTAATGAGCAGCCGCTCGGGCTTGGCCAGGGGCCGCACGGTTCCACAAAGTGACGTTGACATTTTGAGGACAGTTAGCTCATTGGTGTCCCATTTGATTACACCCATAACAGCGAGGCCCGGTCTTGTTGATGGGTATAGCTGGTTGGGCCACTGCAGGGGGAGCGACTGACTGCTGGTTGGATGGCTGGATATGGGCAGGTGCTGGCGGTTGTCTGGAGATGCCGCGAGGCTCTGGTTGATGGGATCTCCGGGTATCCAGATACTGGTCGGCTAGTTCCGCTGCTTTGTCTACCATAAAGGGCTTTTGGTCTTGGACCCACTGGTGAACTTCACTAGGGGATTGGTTGTAAAACTGTTCCAGTAGGATCAGTTGGGCAGCATCCGCTAAGGTAGTTGCCTGACAGCCGGAGAATCCTGTATCCACCGATCGGGACATCTGATGAGCCCATTCCATATAGGGCTGGCCTTCTTTCTGTTGTAGGCTGCGAAATTTGGACATAGGAGCTTCAGGGGTTCTTGCGTATCTTGCCAGCAGTCGCTCCTTGACTCGCTCGTTGTCTTTTTTGTCTTCCCCAGGTATGGCTTAAAAAGCATCCAGTACTCGACCAGAGAAATTGCTGATGAGGATGGTGACCCAGTCAGCTTCATTAATTTCCTGGAGATCGCACTGGGTCTCAAAGACATGAAGGTGCCGGTCAATTTCCTCCACCCCATCTTGGAAGGGTCGAAAAGCTGCGTAGGGAAGTTTCTTGTCGCTACCCCGTTCTGCAGCTGTAGTGCCCCCGATCTCCTTCTGAATCTCAAGCATTTTCAGATGTGTCGTGCAGTGGCGTAGTTAGGGGGTGGCTTCTGGGGCCCATAGCCCCGAGTCTCTGGGGCTGGGGTTGGCAATCCATCCATCGTGTTCTATCTGTCGATCGTGACCAGGTGTCAGGTAGATTGTGTCTCTTGCTGACCCCAGGCTGAACTGTTCCTCCCCAGTGGCATAGTAGGCATAGCAGGTGAGTAGTTCAGAGCAGGGAAGGAGAGGCGAGCGGGCGGAGTGGGTGAGGAGAGAGTCTGGCAGGCGGAGTGGGTGAGGACAGAGTCCGGGGTGGGCGGAGCGGTGAGGAGAGATTCAGGCGGGCAGAGCGGCGAGGAGAGACTCCGGCGGAGTGGCAAGGAGAGACTCGGGCGGGCGAAGCGGTGAGGAGAGACTCGGGTGGGCGGAGTGGCGAGAAGAGAATCGGGTGGGCGGAGCGGTGAGGGGAGACTGGGGTAGGTGGAGCAGTGAGGAGAGACTCTGGCTGGCGGAGCAGGTAAGGAGAGATTCGGGCGGGCGGAGCGCTGAGGAGAGACTCGGGCGGGCGGAGCGGCGAGGAGAGACTCGGGCGGCCGGAGTGGTAAGGAGAGACTCGGGCGGCCGGAGCGGTAAGGAGAGACTCGGGCGGCCGGAGCAGTAAGGAGAGACTCGGGCGGCCGGAGCGGTAAGGAGAGACTCGGGTGGGTGGAGAGGTGAGGAGAGACTCGGGCGGCAGGAGCGGTGAGGAGAGACTCGGGTGGGTGGAGCGGTGAGGAGAGACTCGGGTGGGTGGAGCGGTGAGGAGAGACTCGGGTGGGTGGAGCAGTGAGGAGAGACTCGGGTGGGTGGAGCAGTGAGGAGAGACTCGGGTGGGTGGAGCAGTGAGGAGAGACTCGGGTGGGTGGAGCAGTGAGGAGAGACTCGGGTGGGTGGAGCAGTGGGGAGAGACTCGGGCGCCGGAGCGGTAAGGAGAGACTGGGGTGGGCGGAGAGGTAAGGAGAGACTTGGGCGGCCGGAGCGGTAAGGAGAGACTCGGGTGGGTGGAGAGGTGAGGAGAGACTCGGGCGGCAGGAGCGGTGAGGAGAGACTCGGGTGGGTGGAGTGGTGAGGAGAGACTCGGGTGGGTGGAGCGGTGAGGAGAGACTCGGGTGGGTGGAGTGGTGAGGAGAGACTCGGGTGGGTGGAGCGGTGAGGAGAGACTCGGGTGGGTGGAGCAGTGGGGAGAGACTCGGGCGCCGGAGCGGTAAGGAGAGACTGGGGTGGGCGGAGAGGTAAGGAGAGACTTGGGCGGCCGGAGCGGTAAGGAGAGACTCGGGTGGGTGGAGAGGTGAGGAGAGACTCGGGCGGCAGGAGCGGTGAGGAGAGACTCGGGTGGGTGGAGTGGTGAGGAGAGACTCGGGTGGGTGGAGCGGTGAGGAGAGACTCGGGTGGGTGGAGTGGTGAGGAGAGACTCGGGTGGGTGGAGCGGTGAGGAGAGACTCGGGTGGGTGGAGCAGTGAGGAGAGACTCGGGTGGGTGGAGCAGTGAGGAGAGACTCAGGCGGGCGGAGCAGTGAGGAGAGACTCGGGTGGATGGAGAGGTAAGGAGAGACTCGGGCGCCGGAGCGGTAAGGAGAGACTCGGGCAGGCGGAGAGGTGAGGAGAGACTCGGGCAGGCGGAGCGGTGAGGAGAGACTCGGGTGGGTGGAGCAGTAAGGAGAGACTCGGGCGGGCGGAGTGGTGAGGAGAGACTCGGGTGGGCGGAGCGGGTGAGGAGAGACTTGGGTGGATGGAGCAGTGAGGAGAGATTTGGGCGGGCGGAGTGGTGAGGAGAGACTCGGGCGGGCGGGCGGGCAGAGCGGGTGAGGAGAGACTCGGGCGGGCGGAGCAGTGAGGAGAGATATGGGTGGGCGGAGCAGTGGGGATAGAGCTGGACAGGTGAGTTAAGACTCGAGCAGTTGAGGAGAGAGCCAAGCGGCCTTGAACAATGATTATTGATTAGAAAGATCATTTGTATATCTATATCTAGGTAACTAACTCATACATGCATAGCCAGCCACCAGCGGGTGAGGACGGAGACTCGGGCGGGCAGAGCGTTGAGGAGAGACTCGGGTGGGTGGAGCGGTGAGGAGAGACTCGGGTGGGCGGAGCAGTGGAGAGAGAGCTGGGCGGGTGAGTTGAGACTCGAGCAGTTGAGGAGAGAGCCAAGCGGCCTTGAACAATGATTATTGATTAGAAAGATCATTTGTATATCTATATCTAGGTAACTAACTCATACATGCATAGCCAGCCACCAGCGGGTGAGGACGGAGACTCGGGCGGGCAGAGCGTTGAGGAGAGACTCGGGTGGGTGGAGCGGTGAGGAGAGACTCGGGTGGGCGGAGCAGTGAGGAGAGACTTGGGTGGGCGGAGCAGTGAGGAGAGACTCAGGCAGCCGGATCGGTAATGAGAGACTTGGGTGGGTGGAGCGTCGGGTGGGTGGAGTGGTGAGGAGAGACTCAGGCGGGCGGAGCAGTGAGGAGAGAGCCAGGCGGCCTTGTACAATGATTGTTGATTAGAAAGGTCACTTGTATATCTATACAGTGGGGCAAAAAAGTATTTAGTCAGTCACCACTTGTGCAAGTTCTCCCACTTAAAAAGATGAGAGAGGCCTGTAATTGTCATCATAGGTATACCTCAACTATGAGAGACAAGATGTGGAAACAAATCCAGACAATCACATTGTCTGATTTTTGAAAGAAATTATTTGCAAATTTTGGTGGAAAATAAGTATTTGGTCATCTACAAACAACCAGGATTTCTGTCCCTCACAGACCTGTATCTTCTTTAAGATGCTCCTCTGTCCTCCACTCATTACCTGTATTAATGGCACCTGTTTGAACTTGTTATCAGTATAAAAGACACCTGTCCACAGCCTCAAACAGTCACACTCCAAACTCCACTATGGTGAAGACCAAAGAGCTGTTGAAGGACACCAGAAACAAAATTGTAGACCTGCACCAGGCATAGCGACTGAAGCAGAGGGCCAGCTATGGAGGGGTCCAGGATGGCCGAGCTCCAGCGAGAGATCCAGTGGTGGCTGTCTCTCCCCCTCATTACATCAGGGTCCCCAGAGAGCCCCCTCCCCCTTTACGTCAGAGTCCCCAGAGAGCCTCCCTACTTACATCAGGGTCCCCAGAGCTTAGGAATGCGTTACATAAAGAATGCAGGGCTCAGCTGTGCCCAGCAATGCAGCCTCACCAGTGCCCAGCAATGCAGCCTCACCTGTGCCCAGGAATGTAGACTCACCTGTGCCCAGGAATGCAGACTCACCTGTGCCCAGGAATGCAGACTCACCTGTGCCCAGGAATGCAGACTCACCTGTGCCCAGGAATGCAGACTCACCTGTGCCCAGGTGTGCAACCTCACCTGTGCCCACATTGCCCTCACCTGTGTCGGGGATCAGAGAGGAGAGGATGGGTTGAGCTGGCCAGCGGAAGAGGAATCACACAAGCTGGTGTCTCCTGCTGTGTCAGCTTTAATTTGAAACGCCGGAATGCGTTACATAAAGAATGCAGGGCTCAGCTGTGCCCAGCAATGCAGCCTCACCAGTGCCCAGCAATGCAGCCTCACCTGTGCCCAGGAATGCAGCCTCACCTGTGCCCAGGAATGCAGCCTCACCTGTGCCCAGGAATGCAGACTCACCTGTGCCCAGGAATGCAGACTCACCTGTGCCCAGGAATGCAGCCTCACCTGTGCCTCAGGAATGCAGCCTCACCAGTGCCCAGGAATGCAACCTCACCTGTGCCCACATTGCCCTCACCTGTGTCGGGAATCAGAGAGGAGAGGATGGGTTGAGCCTTACAGCAGAAGAGGAATCACACAAGCTGGTGTCTCCCGCTGTGTCAGCTTTAATTTGAATCGCCAGGTGCCTGGCCTGACATAAGTCCTGCCTCCTGGATTGGCTCCCACCTATGATAGGCAGCACAGTCCATTGGACAGGTGTGCTGTCTGTCAAAAGGAGCCATACTGGGAGGCGGGACTTTGTGACGGCTGGCGGCCGGCGATTCAAATGAAGCGTGTTGATTGCCTTTCCCCGGCGCAGCACTGTCTCCTGGGAACTTAGTGTCAGGCTTCCCAAGATTCAGTGCGGGAACAATGATCATGCGTGTGAACAAGCTGTGAATGAACAGCATTCACCACATCCAGGAAATCAATGCTTGTGGGCGTCACATGCCCACAAGCAAGATGGAAACAGCCAGCATCACATTTTTTAAGTTATTCTTCAGTACGAAAACAGACAGAGGTGGAAATATTACACCCAAACTGTGAGTATTATTTTGGGGTTAGCAAAGTGTCTCAATGACCTAAAAAAAAAAAAAAAGATTGGTCGCCGGACTCCCGCTTTAGGAATCCATTATAACACAGAGTTCTCCAGCAGCCCAAGGTCCGTGACAATTATGTTTGGGGGTTTTAAGTAATTTTCTAGCAAAAAACACTGATTTTTACATATAATGAGAGATGTGTCAGAAATGGCCCGGTAAGCGGTAAGTGGTTAAATTGTAACGCATTTCCAGCTCCAATCTGACCGTTATTGCCAAATAAACAGACCGGTTGCAGAAAGTTTCCGGTTCTCCTTTTCATATATTAATATAAAAAGTTTGACTCCGGACAGAACATGGGACTGGAGATCTGAGGTTGTGTCTGGCGAGGAGGTGAAGGACGTTGCCGGATCGGAAAGGTTGTGAAAGGAATTTCCTCTGGCAGTTCTTCGATCTGCTGCAATCCCGGGCAGGCTGAGGATGTGGAAATCTGGGCTGAGATTTCATCTTCTAATAACATTTAGTCACATCTTCCAGAAAGGGGAAGAGACGGGGACACTATAAAGGGGAAATCACAGTATCAGGACCATCACCTTCACCGTCCTCTGAGGGAAGATGAAGATCTGGCAGTGTGTGGTATGTCTCTGTGCGGTCACATTGGAGGTGGCTCGTTCTCAGTCTCCGGATTGGGAAGGATGGATCAGAGAGGCCCTGGATCTCTACAACCAGAGAGAAGATGGAGAGTTCCTCTTCAAACTCCTGTCTGAGCTCCCCGCCCCCCTCCTGGAGGTACAGTATGGACGGTTCATAATAGACCCAAATATTTCATTAGACAAGACCAGAGCACCGTGTTGTAGAACGGAAATCAGCCTATTATATTCTGCCATTGCCGAATAACCAGCAGCAGAAAATAACCGCGCTCTGGACATAATACACGGACAACGCAGAGAATTATTGTAGTTGGCATTACGTTGCAACCTTAAAAAAAATGATATTATTATTATACAGGCCCTCTGATTCCTCCTGTATTGAATTGTATTGTACTTGTACTGTCTGCCCTAATGTTGTAAAGTGCTGCGTAAACTGTCGGCGCTATATAAATCCTGTATAATAATAAATAATAATAATAATTATACGAGATTTATATAGCGCCAACAGTTTACGCAGCGCTTTACAATGTATAGGGGGACAACCAAATTACAGTACAGTTCAGTACAGAAGGGACAGGAGGGTCCGGCTTGTAGAGCTTACATTATAAAGGGAGGGGGTGGTGGTACAAAAGGTAATAGCTGCAGGGAATAATTTGATGGGGGTGGCTCGGGGACAGTTGTTAGGTGGAGGTGGGATAGGCTTCCCTGAATAAATGAGTTTTCAAGGATCTCCTAAAGGTGGACAGGTTAGGGGCTGATCGGACATACCGGGGGAAGGGAGTTCCAGAGGATGGGAGAGGCTCTGGAGGTGGACAGGGTAGGGGCTGATCGGACATACCGGGGGAAGGGAGTTCCAGAGGATGGGAGAGGCTCTGGAGGTGGACCGGTTAGAGGCTGATTGGACATACCGGGGGAAGGGAGTTCCAGAGGATGGGAGAGGCTCTGGAGGTGGACAGGGTAGGGGCTGATCGGACATACTGGGGCAGGGAGTTCCAGAGGATGGGAGAGGTTTTGAAGAAGTCCTGAAGGCGAGCATGAGAGGAGGTAACAAGTGAGGTAGAGAGCAGGAGGTCCTGGAGGAGCGGAGGGGACGATTTGGGGGATATCTGCAGATGAGGTTGGTGATGTAGATGGGGGCGATGTTGTGAACGGCCTTGTATGTTATGGTTAGCATTTTAAATTTTACACGGTGGGGGAGGGGAAGCCAGTGAAGGGATTGGCAGAGAGGAGCAGCAGTCACGGATTGGTTAGTGAGGTGTATTAGTCTAGCAGCAGCATTCATAATAGATTGAAGGGGGGAGGAGCCTGTGTAAGGGTAGGAAAGGGACCTATTGTTTCTGGGGGGGGGATTTTGTATCTGAGGGGGTCTATTGATGTAGGGGGAGTCTACTCGTGGGGAGAATATATTGTTGCTGTGGGGGATCTACAGTATTTATATGATAAGGAGGTCAGTAATGGTGCTTCTGTATCTCTCTCAGCAGAGGTCCCCTTTAAAGTGTAAGTATCACCAAACAATGAACTTCTCTGATTTGCTCCCTTTTTTAGGGGTGCTGAATATTTAATTAAAAACGTTTCATTCTGTCTGTGCAAAGATACAGTAAATCCTTGGATTGTGAGCATAATTCATTCCAGAAACATGCTTGTAATCCAAAGCACTTGTCTATCAAAGCATTTTTTCTTTACAGGGTATAAAAGAGAAGAGAGGGCGCCTCTAAGTGTAGCAATAAGTTGCTAAATGTTGTACCTTCATTAAATGTAACCATATTGCTACACTTAGTGGCGCCTCTCTTCTCTTTTATACTCCAGTTGTGACATGACGCTACTCTTATATCAAGACATCGCTTGTATATCAAGGCAAAATTTATTAAAATATTTTGCTTGTCTTGCAAAGCGCTCTCAAACCCAAGGTTTTATTGTACTTGATCCTGCCAAAAATCCAGTGAACTGATAACTTCCTGTGCTCTCCGACTGTGCTGAACTCCTTTTCAGTTACATTGTTCCCAGCTATCTCTGTGGACTGCAGGACACCTCCCTTGTATGTTATGGGGAAGAGGATGGGGGGAAGGTGTTCTGCAGTTCTGCCCTAGGGTGACAACGCTGCTCCTCCAGTACAAAATCTATGTTGTCACCCTAGGTTAGCACTACAGAACACCCCCACCTACCCTTTATTCACCTCCATAACATAGGGAAGGTGTTCTCTAGTCCTGTGCTTGGGTGACAACGCTGCTCCCCCATAGATAAAGTACAGTGAGCGTTGCTACCCGAGTACAGGAAGTTTGTTACTGGCAGGATCACCAGGTGAAAATATAGGCTAAAAAAAAAAAGAAAACGAATGCAGCCACCACATCTAAAGACAGAAGAGCTGCCGTATGTTACATTTTTGCTCTTGGGTTTAGATACACTTTGTCTTTTTTTTCCGCAGGAGGAGGGAGACTCTCCAGCAATCACTTTCTTGATAAAGGAGACGGACTGCCCCAAATCTGAGGAGAATGACTTGGAGGGATGTGACTACAGCAAAGACGGGGTGAGGAAATAAATTAATAATTAATAACTAAGATGCACCGATAACGTTTCTTTTTTATTTTTTCACGAGAAATTATACTTTTTTTTTTTTTTTTTTTTAATACTCGCCGATACCAAATACTAATCCCGACTGCAATTGTTGTGTTTACACTTCAGCTGTCAGCAATGGTGCAAAACATTGAAAAGTTATTAAAAAATTGAACTTTATTTTTTTTGCACTTTTTTCAATGTAAAAACGTTTAAATAGATGTTAAAGGTGCAAAAAATATTAACAAACAAAGCAAAAAAAAAAAAAAAAAAAAAAAAGAAGTTTAAATTATTAATAGTTTATAAAATAGAAGTAAACAAAAAAAAAATCAGCAGGAAAATAATAATTAAATGGAGAAGGATAATAAGGAGTTAATTAGATTGTAAGCTCTAAGGAGCAGGGCCCTCTGATTCCTACTGTATTAAATTGTATTGTAGTTGTACTGTCTACTCTCAAATTGTAAAGCGCTACGTAAACTGTTGGCGCTATATAAATCCTGTATAATAATAATAATAATAATAATAATTAAGGCTGATTAGAGTAAATTAAGAATTAGTAAGGAGTTGAAGAGGAACATTTAATTTAAAAAAAATGAAAAAATTATATATATATATATATATATATATATATATATATATATAATATATATATATACACAAATATTTTTTTATTTTTTTTTATTAAATGTTCCTCTCTTTAACTCCTTACTAATTGTTAATTATACTAATTACTAATCCTATATATATATATATATATATATATATATATATATATTTTTTTATTATTATTATCCGCTTCAGCTCCGGAAGGATTTACCCCCTTAATGACAGGTCCTTTTTTTTGCGATACGGCACTGCGTCCCTTTAGCTGACAATTGCGCGGTCGTGCGCCACTGTACACGAACAAAATTGATGTCCTTTTTTTCCCCCACAAATAGAGCTTTCTTTTGGTGGTATTTGATCACCTCTGCGTTTTTTATTTTTTGCGCTATAAACAAAAAAAGTCCGAAAAAAATATATATTTTTTTACTTTTTTGCTATAATAAATATCCCCCAAATTAAAAAAAAAATAAAAAAACACATTTCTTATCAGTTTAGACCAATATTTATTCTTTGACATGTTTTTGTTAAAAAAAAAAAAAAAAAAACGCAAAAAAAGCGTAAATTGATTGGTTTGCTCAAAAGTTAAAGCTCCTACAAAATAGGGGATAGATTTATGGCATTTTTATTATCATTATTTTTTTACCAGTTAATGGTGACCATCTGTGATTTTTTTTGCGGGACTGCGACATTGCGGCGGACAGATCGGACACTTTTGACACTTTTTTTTGGGACCAGTGACATTTATACAGCGATCAGTGCTATAAAAAAATTTTTTTAATGTTCTTTTGGAAATCTCACTTGATTTTAGGGTCTTTGTGCGCCTAGACGCGCTCCTAACGGAACGCATTCGGCGCAGTACAAATCCCGAAAGAAAGAAAGAAAGAAAGAAAGAAAAATGCGCCGATTACTGTATAAATGTCACTGGCAGGAAAGGGGTTAACGCTAAGGGGCGATCAAGGGGTTAAGTGTTCCCTAGGGAGGCGGAGGAGGAGGAGGAGGAGAGAGATCGCTGTTCCTGATCACTAGGAACAGCAGATCTCTCTCTACTCCCCCCTGTCAGAACGGAGATCTGTCTATGTATTTTGACAGATCTCCCTTCTTTCTCTGTCAGGAGCGATCGCAGGTTGCCGCCGGCCACGCGCATCGGCTCCGGCGTTGTGCCACGGGCGCCCCCTACAGCTCTTAAAGCGGCCGACGTACAATGATGGTGATTCGCCCAGGGGAGCCAACCTGCTGCAGTATGACTGCGGCGGCTGGTCCTTAAGTGGTTAAAGGATTTAAGTCAGAAGGTTTTTTTATCTTAATGCATTAAAAAAAAAAAAAAAACTTCTGTGTGCAGCAGCCACCTCTGCACCCCCATAATACTTACCTGAGCCCCATCTCTGTCCAGCGATGACCACGAGTGTCTCAGCCGTCTGAGGCTTTCCCTCCTGATTGGCTGAGACACAGCACAGCGGCACCATTGGCTCCCTCTGCTGTCAATTAAAGTCAGTCAGCAAATAAGGAGAGGGGGCGGGGCCAGGCCGCAGCTCCTTGTCTGACTGGACACAGGGAGATGTGACTCGGCTTGGGTGCCCCCATGGCAAGCTGCTTGCTGTGGGGGGCACTCAGCAAGAGGGAGGAGCCAGGATCACAGAAGAGGGACCCGAGAAGAGGAGGATCCGGGCTGCTCTGCGCAAATCCACTGCAACAGAGCAGGTAGGTATGACATGTTTGTTATTTTTATTTAAAAAAAAAAAAATTAGACTTTACAATCACTTTAAACTGACTTCATCTGCAGATGGAAGTTCATCCCTTTTGATCTGTAGCTGAAGAAACAGAAAGATACAAAAAGAAACAATGTTTCTTTTTATCTTTCTGTTTCAGAGTCGTGTTGTTAATAATCATCGCCCGGCTGCTTTTTTTTTTTTTTGCCAGCACCAATTTCCGGGACATCATTTACACTTCAGCTGTCTACAGGGGAACCCCGCTGACAGCTGAATGAGCCATTGGTTGTTAAAGAGGAGGCCCAGCCTCCTTCAGAAAAAAAAAAAAAGAAAAGTCATCAGCTACAAATACAGCTGCTGACTTTTATTATTAGGACACTTACCTGTCCGGGGATTCCGCCATGTTGGCACCCATGACGATTTTTCCATCGGCTGTCGGGTGCTGGCCCCCCCCCCCCCCCCCCCGGTCCCCTACTACGCTTTGTGAATGGCCCGGCGGAGGGGGGAGGAGGAGGAGGGGGGCGAACTTCAAAAACAGGTATCAGCCCCCCCCCCCGAAAGGTGCCAAATGTGGCAGCAGAGGGGGGGTGGGGGGAGAGGCAGATAACGGACCTTCCACTTTTGGGTGGAGCTCTGCTTCAAGGACGCGGCGGCCTCATTACTTAAAGCTGAACTTTAGACATTTTTTATCTTTCCATCTATTAGATCTTCTGCCCTTCTTGTTGTTTTAACTTTGGATAGCAAAAACATTTTTTTATCCGCCAGTAAATCCCTTATACGGCCCACTTCCTGTTTCTTGTCTGGTCATAAGCCTAGGCTTATGTCATCATGTACAGAGTTTGCTAGGAAGGGAGGGGGGTGGGGGAGTCATAAGAGGGCCAATGAGCGCTACAGAGCTGGAGGTGTGTCTGTGTAAATCCAGGAAGTGAACAGAGCTTCAGCTGCCCTCCAGACTCAGTGGAGGGAGATTTCTGCAGCATATTTGGCAACAATCACCATTTTATTCTCTAGGATCTCTGCTAAAATATATATATATATAATGTTTGGGGGTTCCAAGTAATTTTCTAGCAAAGAATACTGAAGCAACAAATGTCAGAAATAGGCCTAGGCATGAAAGGGGTGAGTATGATTTATAAACAAAAAGAAAATCCCAGACTTCTCTTGTAAGTACCATGACACCTTCCCGCACTCACGGTACCGCAAGCGTTTTCCTATCCATTACCGCGGTGCAAGGCGCTATGGTACCCCAACCACCCACCTGAACAAGCCACAAAACTTAAACAACACCCCCCTTTCAAGTGAAGGGCGTCTGTGCCGCAATGGCCTCGCAACCACAGTTGGAGCACAGGGGTGCAAAAGTTTAATCGTTATTGCCCTCTGAAGTGTGATCCACAGTGGGTTGGTTTTCAGAGCAGCAGCTATGCTAGGCACAAAGTATGAATGAGCTCTTAGGGATTTATAAAAATCAGAGCCGACAGATTGAACCAACAGGCTCCAGATGCCTTCTACACATGCAGGGGGGGGTTGATTTTCTGGTTCTGTGTGCGTCCGTTCTTCCCAGAATTTTGTAATTGAACAGATGGCTGAAGCAGGAGAGACAGATTTGGCTGTCATGTAGGATCTTCCCTCTGATATTCTCTCTGTCTGATCTGATCGCTTTTCCTGAACATTCATGTGATGGATACTAAGAGAAGATCTGTGTGTTTTGCAGGAGGTGAAGGTCTGCGCTCTGCACCGGGAGGACGAGGATGTGAAATGCGTCAGCATGGCCGCCGAGGTAAAGAATCTTTTTTTTAAAGCAGAAAGATGCACAAGAGGGAAAAATCACAGAAAAAAAAATCCTTTTAAGATATATGTATGTATGTATGTGTATATACACAGTGTGTGTGTGTGTATATATATATATATATATATATGTTTAAATTTAAAAATATATATATTATATTTGTATAATATTTGTAATTTATATTATATTATATTTATATATTATATGCCTCCCTCCCCCCTCATCTACACACTAATAAAAACAACAAATAAAACCTTTCCATATTCATTACATCTCTTATTTTAACCCCCCCTGATACCATCATCGGGTCTCTGTGCTTCCCTATGCACTGCAGGCAGATCGTGGCTGGTGGGAGGGGCCTGGCAGGGGGCTGTTTATCGCTTCCTGAAAACATCCCATCACCCGGCCTCAGTCCTCCTCTCAGAAAAGTTCCACTTTTTATCATTAAAAAAGCCACCCTTGAGAGCCATTTAGTGACATTGCCTAGGCTGAGATGATGTCATCAGTCTGCTGCAGGCAGGAGGAAGCATTTCCTCAGTCTCCCCTCCCCCCAGTGATCAGAGTGTACATTGTAACTTTGTAGAAGTAGGAGGCATTTCCTCAGTCTCCACTCCTCCCCCAGTGATCAGACTGTACATTGTAACTTTGTAGAAGGAGGAGGAGTCATTTCCTCAGTCTCCCCTCCCCCAGTGATCAGACTTTACATTGTAATTTTGTAGATGGCATGTGTGTGGAAATTATTGTTGTTTTTTTTTTCTTGTTCAGAATTCACGTAGCAAGCGATCCAGCAACAAAAAGTGCGGCTTCTTCTGCAAATTGAAAAAGAAGCTCAAATCCGTCGGCTCCAATAGCGTTATTGGGACAGCGACTTATGGAATTCATCGCGTATAAATGATACATCACCGCGCCATCGGTGCAATACGAGCGCCGCCCGCCAACGCTCCTCCGTGTGCACCGCGCAATCTCCGCTTCATCAGAAATACTCTCTATCCTGGATACATTGTATACTGTGTGTGATTGTATCGGATGATCTACAGATGACACTTTTTATTTGCTTCCAACATTTATGCAAATGAATCCAAATAAAATTGTATCCCGAAATCTGTGCCGAGCTTTATTTCAGTCTCTGTACCAGAGGAGCTTACACTCTAATGTCCCCTCCCCCACAGTCACACACTATTATTATTATACATTTATTGAGGCTCTGACATATACTGTAGCACTGTACAGAGATCACTGAGCCAGTCATATCAATCTCTGTACCAGAGGAGCTTACACTCTAATGTCACCTAGACATGTGCACTGCCGAAAAATGTGTTTGTTTTAGTTTCATTCGTTTTTTTGTTTTTTTTCGGAAATTCCAAAAATGTGGAAATTCCAAAAATTGGGAAATTCAAAAAATTCGAAAATTCAAAAAATTCGAAAATTCGGAAATGTGAAAATTTAGAAATTCAAAAATAAGAAAGTAAAATCCGCAAAATTAGAAAGAGCGAAAATCCAACTAACTAATAATAACTATTAAATTATAGGTATTGCAATTTCCTTTCAAATTTGGCTGTTAGTAAAAGTAACGAATACGAATTTATATTTATATATTATATTTAAAGAATGCCGCATCTAAACAAATGGAATTAAATAATAATAAATAATAATAATAAGTTTTTATTATTAATATTATTGTTATTTATTATTATTAATTAGTTACCTTCCATTCGTTTAGATGCAGCATTCGTTATTTCGGATAATTCGTAACTTCGGATAAATTCGTATTCGTTACGTTCACTATCAGCCAAATTTGAAAGGAAATTCCAATACCTATAATTTAATAGTTAGTAATAGTTAACTTTAACGGATTTTCGCATTTCCGTATTGTCGAATTTTCAAATCTCCAAATTTTCAAACTTCCGAATTTCGAATTTGACATGTCTCAATTGCCACCCCCCTCCCACAGTCACACACTATTATTATACATTTATATAGCTCTGACATATACCGCAGAGCTGTACAGAGAACACTGAGCCAGTCACATCAGTCTCTGTACCAGAGGAGCTTACACTCTGATGTCTGCATGGACCTCCACACACATCCCAGAGTGTACATCCATGTGGGTCCGATGCAGGGCTCAGGATGCAGACAGACACCTTATTAACCTTCATTGGATAGGTAGCAATTTGCGAGGAAGAGAGCGAGCACATTGCCCCTGGATATAAAGAAATGTGTGTCTTTTTTTTTTGGATATTGAAGAGAAATATTTCACTCGTTTGCACCACGGATACTAAGAATTTTTGGGCAATTTCTGAGGGATACAGCAAGTATATTGCATCTAGAAGAATGCATTTATTTTATTTTTATGTTTTAACGATTTTTATTACAAACCATACACAGCTTGCATTAAGGTTTACAGTACAAGCATTTCTGGAGGTAGTAGTCGGGGGCCTCGATGGGCGTTAAATTTCCCCCCTTCCCTTGCCAATCTATATCTGGGATGGTGGGAGAGGTCCCGCATTTTTGGCGCTGGTTGTCCCCATCGTTCAAGGGTTACGTTTTTTTCATCGTTACATAGACGATTTGATCTTTATATGTACCAAGGATGTGGGTGGTATAGATGAAGGGCTCCTATACCTTAATGGCAACAGCCTTAATCTTAAATTTACAGGTATCATGGACCATAAACAGAATTTTTGGACGTTGTTCTAACAGGTGAAGGGGAGTGTATCTCCTCTAAGCTTTATAGGAAGTGATCAGCTGGCAATTCCCTGTTGAGGGCAGACTCAGGTCACCCTAAGCAGACCATTAAAGGGATCCCATTGGGTCAATTTTTAAGGTTGAGACTTGAGTGCAGTTACGAGTCAGCTTTCCTGAAAGAAGCTTCTGCCATGAAAACACGGTTCATGGAGAGAAGCCTCTGTTCTTGATAGGGCATTCGATATAGACCATAAGACTGAATGAAATCACCTTCTCCGTGACAATTTTTAACAACAGAGATGGAAGGAAATACAGATTTGATAAATCCATTAATGTTCCGTTTTTTTTTCCACCCCTTATAGTCTAGAGTTTAATAAAATCAGAAGCACGATAGAAAAATATTTGCCTATCTTGTATAATGATCCTATATATGCTCAAATTTTGTCTAAGGGCATCAAATAGGGATGGGCTTTATGTTCGGGTCGAACATGAGTTGGGCTGTTTGCCCGTTCGCCGAATAGCAAACAATTTGGGCTGTTCGCGGCAAATTCGAAAGCCACGGCACACCCTTTAAAAGTCTATAGGAGAAATCAAAAGTGCTAATTTTAAAGGTTGCGAACATGCGAACAGGCAAAAAATTCGTTCGAACACGAACATGAAAAATCAAAAGTGTTAATTTTAAAGGCTTATATGCAAGTTATTGTCATAAAAAGTGTTTGGGGACCTGGGTTCTCCCCCAGGGGACATGGATCAATGCAAAAAAAAAACTGTTAAAAACCTGCTGTTTTTTCGGGAGCAGTGATTTTAATAATGCTTAAAGTGAAACGATAAAAGTGTAATATTCCTTTAAATTTCGTACCTGGGGGGTGTCTATAGTATGTCTGTAAAGGGGCGCATGTTTCCCGTGTTTAGAACAGTCTGACAGCAAAATGACATTTCTAAAGGAAAAAAAGTCATTGAAAACTACTCGCAGCTATAAACAAAAGTTCATTGATAAAAACTGCATGGGAATTCCCCACAGGGGAACCCCGAACCAAAATAAAAAAAAAAAAATGCGTGGGGGTCCCCCTAAATTCCATACCAGGCCCTTCAGGTCTGGTATGGATATTAAGGGGAACCCCGCGCCAAGATTTAAAAAAAAATGGCGTGGGGGTCCCCCTCAAAATCCTTACCAGACCCTTCAGGTCTGACGCTATGGGAAAGCCATAGGGATGTCCCTGTGCGTCAGAGGGGGGGGGCGGGGTCACCTGGTGATGTCACGGTGTGGCCCCGCCCTCAGTTATAAAAGAGCTGTCACCTGCGAGGACGCGTCAAATGGGTGTGCCTCCCATGGAGGCAGATCTTTTTTATTTTTTTTTCTGTCCGTCGGAGGAGGTGAATGGACTATGTGGGACAGTTTTATTTTTTTATTTTTTAATAAAGGATTTCTCCCACGGTGTGTGTGTTTTTTTTTTTTTTACCATTTTCACACTTTTTTTGTGAAATGGTACAATGTACCCGTTACCATTTCAAACGGGGGGCGGGATCTGGGGGTCCCCTTGTTAAAGAGGGCTTCCAGATTCCGATAAGCCCCCCGCC
The DNA here is from genome assembly GCF_042186555.1 of Aquarana catesbeiana. NCBI lineage: Eukaryota > Metazoa > Chordata > Amphibia > Anura > Ranidae > Aquarana > Aquarana catesbeiana. The sequence continues at coordinate 643,369,895 of NC_133328.1, forward strand.
CACAGACCCCCACAACCACCAGGCAAGGGTTGTGGTGATGAGGCCCTTCTCCCCATCAACAAGGTGCTTTGGGGGGCTACCCCAAAGCACCCTCCCAATGTTGAGGGCATGTGGCCTGGTACGGTTCAGGAGGGGGGCGCTCTCTCGCCCCCCCTCTTTTCCTGAGGCCTGCCAGGTTGCGTGCTCGGATAAGGGTCTGGTGTGAATTTTTGAGGGGACCCCATGCCATTTTTCTTTAATTTTGGCGCAGGGTTCCCCTTAAAATCGATCCCAGACCTGAAGGGCCTGGTATGGAATTTGGGGGGACCCCCACGCATTTTTTTTTTTTTAAATTTTGGTTCGGGGTTCCCCTGTTTTTATCAATGAACTTTTATGTGTCTTGCCGGAACGACAATTAATTATAGCTACGAGTAGTTTTAAATGACTTTTTTTCCTTTAGAAATGTCATTTTGCTGTCAGACTGTTCTAAACACAGGAAATATGCGCCCCTTTACAGGCATACTATAGACACCCCCCAGGTACGAAATTTAAAGGGATATTACACTTTTATTGTTTCACTTTAAGCATTATTAAAATCACTGCTCCTGAAAAAACTGGCCGTTTTTAAAACTTTTTTTTGCATTGATACATGTCCCCTGGGTACCTCAACGGTTTTTATTTTTTGCGCTGTAAACAAAAAACAACCGACAATTTAGAAAAAAAAAAATATATATTATTATTTCTTTCTATTTCTTTTTTTAAATATTTCTTACTTTCTGCTATAAAACGTATCCAATAAAAAAATGTAAAAAATCTAATTTCTTTATCAATTTAGGCCAATATGTATTCTGCTACATATTTTTGGTAAAAAAAAAGATCCCAATAAGTGTATATTGATTGACAAAAGTTATAGCGTCTATAAACTATGGGATATATTTATGGATTTTTATTTTATTTTTACTAGTAATGGCGGCAATCAGTGACTTATAGCAGGACTGCAATATTGCAGCAGACAAATTGGACACCTAAATGACATTTTTGACACTTTTTTTGGGACCAGTGACACTAATATAGTGATCGATGCTTAAAAAAATGCACTGTCACTGTACTAATGACACTGGCTGGAAAGGGGTTAACATTAGGGGGGGATCAATATACCTGTGTGCCTAGCTGGTGTTTTACTGTAGTGGGGGGAGGTGCTTTTACCAGGGGAAGGCATGTGTCCCTGCTTTGCAGGGATGAGTTTTGTCATCCTTGCAGCATTTGGAAAATAATATTTCTTCTCAAAATATTTGTAAACTGCAGCTTTGCTCTCTGGCAGAATTTGCATTGTGGAAATGTTTCCAAACTCTAGATGTTGGTCTCCCCATTTTACTGAGAGGAGAAAAAAAACAATTTACTGAGCAGACTATAGGGAAACATTATGCTGTGATGGTGGAGAACATCCATAGGAGTCATTTAAAGGTTATAAAGATAAACTAATTAGACATAAAAAATCACCCCCTTACATGTCAGTGAAGGCCTGAGAGGACAGAAACTATCATCTACTGTATCCCAGCAATTACACAACTATTGGAGGCACAAGCAAACTAAACTGGAGCCTTTCCCCTGCAGTGCCCCCTAGAGGCAATAATGCATATTCCTCTTGTATGAGAACTGCATTGAGAGGTACGGTGTTACTTGAATTGCATTCCAGGATTTGCTTATCTTCAGCTGAGAGAAATAATTTAGGACTTTACATAAGGTTTTAGAAATCTTCCAGTAAGGTCTTCATGCTATATAGTTTGAATACCAAGCCATAGATATAGATATCATTGTAAAAAAAAAAACATATTCCACACTTCTGTTTCCAATTTTTCCAAAAAACAATTAATGGCTTTGAAAAAAGATGAAAAAAAAACTTTTTTCTAATTTTTTTAGTTTTTTTTTCAAGGCCTTCCCATCTCTAGTCCTACCATCATTATATTTTGCTGCACTTAGTTTGGCACCCTCTGGTATTCTGGCTGGACTGTGTTACCCTGCTGTACTGATGTTCTCCATCAGTGGCCCAAGATGTGGATAAGCCTATGTTTTTAGCTGCTACTGTACATGTGAGTTGCCAATTGTCTTTTACCACAATAAATATGTAATGTACTACACTCAGATTGCGCCCTCCTGTTCTCTTTATCTGTTCACTCAGAGATAATTCAGTCTCCTAAGAAGTGCTACATCAAGTGTTTGAGGCCAGCAGAGAGTTGCCCTAGATGTTCCAATTGGACTTCATGGACTTTTTTGCTGATCTTTTTAGCTCACCATTGTACACACGCCAGTCATTGTGCCACATACCCCGCCTAATCTCCTTGCCTGCCTAGTAAGATCTGACAAAGTGGGGATCGAAAAAAATGGGCGCCTAGACTGGTCACAAGATATTACCAATAAAGCACTGTGGTTGACCTGGCAGGGCATACTGACTACTGAAAAATCTATCAATGCAGGAGTAGGAACCGTGCGCCAAGAGAAAAAAAAGGTGAAGTCCTTATCAGTAGGGTGTGTTGTTCTCTATACGTCAACTAAGCAATGTTGGAGTGGGAAGTCTGTGTAGTTGGGGTCAGGAGATGGGGCTTTCACCCATTCCAGGGTCTATAGAGGGGTTAAAGTACACCGTTTAAATCCCCGTCTTGTAAAGTGACTTGTCACGAGGGCCACGTACCTAATGTGAGACCGAAGTAGTGGGGAGGCCTCCCTTGCACCTCGGGTCCTTAAAGCCTCTGGAGATGGAGACAGAGACTTGGTGAGGACACCGAGTGGCAGGGTGCCAAGGGTGCGGAGCACCGTGCAAGCCTTAGTCCAGGATCCGAGCTGAGGTCACGTCCAGTTGGGCAACAAAGCATAAAAGGGTTAATCAGATGAAGAATGGTCGAGATCAGAGGCGGGGGTGGTTCAAATCTGGCAGCTGAGTACAAAAGGGGCAAAAAAGTAGAATGGTTAAGGTACAAATCTGAGGTAAAAGGCAAGCAGCAATCAAGAGTAGTCAAACAGGTTTCCAGGTCACAACTGGTTGAGACAGATCACACACTAGCACAGGAACAAGGGGGACTGAAGATAATCCAGCGATTTGGCAGTGTCTGGGCTGGGCTTATATAGGGAAGTTTGAGGTCACTTCCTGTGTGCCTCCTAGGGATTTTCCCGCCTTTTTCCATCAGGTTGATGTCACTTTCTGTGTGCCTCCTGGATATTTTCCCGCCTTTTTCCATCAGGTTGAGGTCACTTCCTGTGCGCGTCCTGGTCATTTTCATGCCCTTTTCCATCAAGTCTTCTGCGCAGGTGCGGGTTGGCGCCCTGAGATGTCTTTGGCGCATGCTCAGTTGGCACGGATTTTCTCTTGCGGCAACGCGCCATTGGTGCATGCATAGTAAGCCCTGGACTCTTACAGAGCCCCCCCCCCCGAAGGGGCGGCCTCCGGATGCCTGTCCGGGATAAAGCTCGCTGAAGGAACTGCCGGAGAAGATCTGGAGCGCGGATATGCGAGTCGGGTTCCCAGGAATTTTCTTCAGGGCCATAACTCCTCCACTGTACCAGAAATTGGCATCCGCGGCCCCTTCTTCGGCAGTCCAGGATGGCCTCCACCTCATACTCCTCAATCCTTTTAATCATAGAGGGAGGGGGAGGACGGGCCCCACGTTTCCCAAAGGGGTTTGGGGCCATGGGCTTCAGGAGGGAGGCATGGAAGACAGGGTGGATCCAGTAAGTTGAGTGCAGTTTGAGTTTGCAGACAACAGGGTTGAATCGGGACAGGACAGGGAAGGGCCCAATGAACTTAGGGCCAAATTTCTTGGAGGGACAGGCTAACTTTAAATGCCTGGTAGACACCCAAACCTTGTCTCCTGGTTGAAGATCCAGGTCCCCCTGCCACCTTTGATCATAGATGGTCTTGTAATCCAGCTGTGCCTTGGCCATGGTATCCTTTAGGAGCTCTAAGTTGTGTAGAAACTCCACTCTGTTCCAGACAGCCGGTACCGAAGCGGAAGCGGGTAGAACAGGAGAAAAAGAAGGGTGGTGCCCCAGGTTGCAACGATGGTACTGTTCAAGAGTTTGGTTCGTGCATTCCATTTGTCCATTAGTCTGAGGGTGGTAGGCCAAAGAGTAGTGGTTCTCAATGTCTAGAGCAAGACAGAGCTCCTTCCAGAATTTAGAGGTAAATTGGAATCCCTCGATCTGATACAAAATTACTGGGGACCCCATGGAGGCGTATTATTTCCTTGATAAAAGCCTGAGCCGTTTCTGGGGCGGAAGGAGTGCCAATCATAGGAATAAAATGAGCCATTTTTGTAAGGCGGTCCACAACAATAAATATGGATGTAAACACATCAGAGGGTGGTCACTCCACTATGTAATCCATGCTAATCTGTTCCCAGGGTCCGGAGGGAACAAGCAGGGGGCGTAGGAGACCCCATGATTTATTCTTTTCCGTTTTGTTGTGATTGCATACAGGGCGGGAATTGATGTAAGCGTGGCAGTCTGCCTTGAGGGTAGGCCACCAAAAGGTTCGCAAAAGCAGATCGGTGGTTTTGGTCACCCCTAAATGCCCTGCTAACTTGTTGTCATGGCAGAGTTTCTTTCAGTTGAAGGGGCACAAACACAGCATGGTCGTGGAAGAAAAGTCTGTCCTTTTCTTTCAGATGTTCTCCTGATGTTCTCCTGAGGGCATTTGGTCTAGAGAGGAGGCCAGTTGTATCCTGGACAAGAGGTCATCTGTAAGTAGTAAGAAATTATAGGCAGGGAGTATTGTGTCCATTGTTGGCGAGTTATCTGATATGGGATACATGCGGGATAGAGCATCAGGTTTATAATTCTTGGATCCCGGACGGTACGTGATATGTATTTGAAATCGGGTGAAGAAGAGAGCCCATCTGGCTTGTCTAGGTCTGTGATTAGGGTTGCCACCTCATCCCTTTAAACCTGAACACATATTCATTACACGGGTTCTGAGGCTAAGTTAATGCAGGTAAGGCACCAAGTGAGTTTAATTACCACCTTAATCAGCCACCACAGAACCTGTGTAATTAATACGTGTTCGGGTTTAAAGGGATAAGGTGGCAACTCTATCTGAGATGTTTAGCTGTATGGAGGTATTCCAAACTCCTATGATCAGTGTAGACAAGTATAGGGTGCGAGGCTCTAGAAAATCCCAAAAGATGTCGTTCACCAAGTGTTGGAAAGTTGCTGGTGCGTTACACAGCCCAAATGGCATGACCAGATACTCAAAATAGGCCAAACCTAGTACGAAAGGCCGTTTTCCATTCATCGCCCTCTCTTTTTCGTATTAAATTGTAGGCCCCCCGTAGGTCCTATTTTGAGAAAACCTTAGCGCTGCGGAATGAGCTAAGGGACTAGAGGCAAGGGGTATCAATTCTTGATTGTGATACTATTTAATTCACTGTAGTCGATACATGGTCTTAAAGACTGGTCCTTGTTTTCTACAAAGAAGAGTCCAGTGCCAGCAGGAGAGGTAGAGGGCCGGATGAACCCTTTCCTAAGATTGCCATAAATGTATTTTCGGAGGACTTCTAATTAAGGCTCAGAGAGTGGGAAGATCCTCCCAAATGGTATTGCAGAACAAGGAAGGTGAGGCGACAGGGATTCAGCCCCCTTCTTGTCGAACATGTCCAGGAAGTCTCTGTAAACCTGGGGGAGAGGAGTGTTGTCATCTGTGGAAAGGGGTTGAACCATTAAACAGGCTTGTTGTGGGAAACAGTGGTGTAAGCAATAGGGTGAGCCGAAGGACACAAATTCAGCGGACCAATCAATCTGTGGCTGGTGCTGTCGAAGCCACGGTAACCCCAAAATAACCGGAAAAATTGTGGAAGAAATCACATCCAGCCAAAGATATTCCCGATGGTCTGCTTCGGTGGTGGCCAATATGAGGGTGGTCTCATGGGTTATGGGACCCGAGGTTGGTGTGGAGCCATCTGCCAGATGTACGGTAAATGGCTAGGGCTTCTTGCATAGTGGGATTCCATACTTTTTGGAGAAGTGGATGTCAATAAAGCAGCTGCAAGCCCCAGAGTCAATAATGGCTGCTACTCGAATTATCCTTCCTGGTATCTGCAAAGAGAGGCAGAGAGTGAGATGTGAAGATCTAACAACGTACAGTGAAACAGATGGGGGTACGATTCACTTACTCGACTTAATGGGACATCCCTGAAGAAAGTGACCCTCTCCACCACAATACAGGTATAGATTGTTCAAGCGACGGCGTTGCCATTCTTCAGGTGTGAGGGGTGCACGAACTAAGCCGAGTTGCATCGGTTCTGCGTCATGAAATGGGGTTGATGCGTGGGTCTCAGGGTTTCTCAGGTGTGGAGCCATGGGTACTCAGGTGTGGAGCATCCATGTGGGACGGGCCATGCCGGATCGTTACCTGCGACGTTCTCTGAGTCTGTGATCAAGTTGGATAGCCAACTGAATTGTAGGTTCCAAAGAACCAGGGAGCCCCACTCTTGCTAATTCGTCTTTGAGGGGCTCGGACAGGCCCAAGCGAAACTGATGGCGCAAGGCAGCGTCGTTCCATGCAGTGTCTGCAGCCCACTTGCGGAATTCCATTACATAGTCCTTAACAGAGCGTTTCTCCTGTTGTAGAGAGGTCAACACTGTTTCAGCCGTGGTGGTTCGTTTTGGGTCATCATAGAGGATTGCCATGGCATCGAAGAAAGACAGTGAGTGCAGTATAGGACTCTCCCTTTCCAATAGCTGATGAGCCCATGCTTGAGGTTCTTCTGTAAGTAAGGCTACTATGAACTTGGCCCGTGTATCCTCTGAAGAGAGGGTCCTAGGCTGTAAGGTAAAGTATAGCCGACTGGCGTTCCTGAAAGCCCGGAACTTGTGGCGAACCCCTGAAAAGCGTTCCGGCATAGGAACCCGTGGTTCAGGAGCTGAAGTAGAGATGGGCTGCTCCATAGCCATAGCCAACAGGTGGTTCTGCAGGGCTCAGAACTGAGGGATTGGCCATTGCAGTCAGCCATCCCTCCAGTTGAAAGTACCCCTCTTGTACGGACGTCAGGGCCTGAGACACAGAGGCCACTTGTTGGCACAGGGCCTCGAAGGCTGAAGCACTCCCCTCAGTCTCAGACATGGCTGGATTATTCTGTCACGAGGGTCACGTACCTGATGTGAGACCGAAGTAGTGGGGAGGCCTCCCTTGCACCTCGGGTCCTTAAAGCCTCTGGAGATGGAGACAGAGACTTGGTGGGGACACCGAGTGGCAGTGGTGCCAAGGGTGCGGAGCACTGTGCAAGCCTTAGTCCGGGATCCTAACCAAGGTCAAGTCCAGTTTGGCAACAAAGCATAAAAGGGTTAATCAGATGAAGAATGGTCGAGATCCAACCTGGGGTCGGTTCCAATCTGGCAGCTGAGTACAAAAGGGGCAAAGAAGTAGAATGGTTAAGGTACAAATCCAAGGTCAAAGGCAAGCAGCAATCAAGAGTAGTCAAACAGGTTTCCAGGACACAACAGGTTCAGACAGATCACACACTAGCACAGGAACAAGGGGGAACTGAAGATAATCCAGCGATTTGGCAGTGTCTGGGCTGGGCTTATATAGGGACGTTTGAGGTCACTTCCTGTGCGCCTCCTAGCGATTTTCTTGCCTTTTTTCATCAGGTTGATGTCACTTCCTGTCCACCTCCAAGGTATTTTCCTGCCTTTTTCCATCAGGTTGAGGTCACTTCCTGTGCGCCTCCGGGGTATTTTCCTGCCTTTTTCCATCAGGTTGAGGTAATTTCCTGTGCGCGTCCTGGGCATTTTCATGCCCTTTTCCATCAAGTCTTCTGCGCAGGTGCGGGTTGGTGCCCTGAGGCGTCTTTGACACATGTTCAGTTGGCACGGATTTCCTCTTGTGGCCATTGGTGCATGCGTAGTAAGCCCTGGACTCTTACATGACTCCTTGTGTGATCCCGGAAGTTCAGTAAGGCAATGGATGACTTGGTCCTAATTAGGGCCATGCAAATTCAACATGATATATCACCTCACCCCCCCCCCCTCCCCACTGGAGCTTAAGAAATTAATGTCCACCCTTAGCATTGGACCAGATCTCCAGTAGTTGATATACTAGGGACTTATGGAAAGCAATAGATACCCCCACCCCCACTCCTAGACTTTGAGTGCCAATAGGTGCTATGATACCATACAAGGAAATAACTGGATTTTTTTAACCTAGTCATGAACTCCATCTCTTGGAGTACAGCACAGTACACAGAACAGCCATATTAATCCTTATTCATAGGGTTATGCGCCACCTACAAGTGACTGGACACTGGCATAAAAAGACAGGAAGTCCTACCCGATATAATCTCTCCTACACAGGAAGTACCTCAGTTTTGTAGCAAACCATACATCCCAAAAGAGGGGAGGGATCTCTGTGTCTCCTGATCTACTCCAAGAAAGGAGGTAAGGTGAGTACAGGTAAGTGCAAAAATGCAGTTTTCTTTATCATACATCAAGGAACATAGAGCAGCCATATTAATTCTTACTCGCAGCCCTGGAGGCACCAACGCTCCTGGTAGAATGAGCCATCACCAGCAAATGGTAGAGCCTTCCCTTTCAAGCCATAGGCTTAAGAAATAAGCTGACGAATCCAATAGGAATTGGATGAATTAGTAGCCGCCTGACTTATCCTCAGTCCCAGGGCTGGGACAAGAGGTGGGCAGGTGGGGCGGCTTCCATGGGCGCAGCTTGTATTGTAGGGATTGGGGCACCTAAAGTTCCTTCTACTATAAGGCTGACAGGAGTAGTGACAGCGGCATCACTACTTCTGTCAGCCCAGAGCTGCAAGCAGCAAGGAGAGCAGGAGAGAGCCGGAAGGAGGTGCGGGCTGTGCTCTCTCTCCACCTCCTCCTCATAAGCTTGCACATAATGAGGGGGGGGGCGGCAATTCCTACAGGAAGGACAAAAAAGTGAATCCGAATACTGAACGTAACACATCTCCACAGTCTAAACCAAATCTAATGTGTGTGGGGCCTTGTCTCCGGGGACTGAAACCTTGGCAAAAATTGAGGCAAACAATGCCATGCCATGCTTCACATGGAAAGATGAATCACCTTCAGTAAGAACGATAACTGAGGTTGAAAAAAACACCTTTTCATGGTGAAGAACCCAAAACAGCTCCTTCCAAGAAAGAGCCGCCAATTGTGATATTCCTTTTGCTGAAGGAATAGTAACCAAGAACACAACCTTCTAAATCAAACTAATGGAAGGCCACAATCTCATTTAAAAAAGAGGGTCTCTGATGGCACCATTTTGAGGTTCAATGGGGAAAAAGGGCGACCTGCCCATAATGATAAAAACCCCCATCACCCCCGCCTTTATTGGCGGGTTTGATGATAATGTTCTTATCCTCCTTGAAGGACTTAAGTGCTGCAAAGTCCTCAGGACACAGATTAGTCTGTGTGTTACTGGACACATCATGTTTGATCGTCCTAGTGTAGTTCAATAGAACGTGCCCATTTCACAATTTGTAAGGGTTTTACGCATCTGTTCAGATGAAAATGACAAAAGGAAGCAACTTGAGATAATGTATCACAAGCTTTTGGAACGTGGGTACCCCACTTTGGTACTCGATCGTGCCCTTGACAAAGCCTTGTCTGGTTGCACCAAGACCCCTAGCCCTGTTGTTCATTCACACATAAAATCAGGAATCAGGTGTGATTAAACGGGCAGCAGAACGTAACTTGAACATTTTACAATCCGACAGGTCCTTAGGACCCACTATCAGGACCAAACCCTTGATAGCGTATAAACGTGGAAGGACACTGCGTGACCATTTGGTACAGGCTGATTCCAGACATAAATATGCCAAAGTTCCACCTAAGATATCTCAGAAAACGAGTTGTTATAAATGTTATAACTGTAACGTGTGCAATTCACTTATTTGCGGCAAGCATTTTTCATATCTGCATAAGGGTAACCAGTATTTGATACAAGAGCACTTTAATTGCAACACAGATTTCTGTGTGTACGTTTTGAAATGCCCCTACACATTGACACATGTGGGAAAAACTGTTAAAAAAACGATTTCAGAAGCACAGCAGCGACATTAGGGCAGCCTTGGCCAAAACTGGAAAGGGCAAACAGGCTGACCCTAACAAACCCGTAGCAATACACTTTGTGACAACTAAGCACCAAATCCATGAGCTACGTGGAATGGTGATCGAACACGTCAAGCTACCCAACAGGGGGGGTGATCGAGACCGGTTACTCCTCCGCCGCGATACACACATTAGGGACGGCACAGCCTGGTGGTCTCAACACCAATCTATCTCTCACATGTTTCATTGACGACAGATAATAATCTCTTCCTCATTTAAATTTTTTTCTTCCTTGGCATATTTGACCGTAATATACACGATGATGTGACACCTGTACAATTCCGATTGATGTCTAGTCTGGGCAGTGCTTTATCGGGTATGGTACATACTATGTATTATATCTATTTTTCTTTTTCTTTTTTTGTTTGTACTCTTTTCCTTTCTGTTTTGCACACCCTATGCTCATCTGTGTTATTCGCTTAGGGTAGCCGATAGATCAAGAATACCTACGATTTTCTGATATATTCCGATATACTCTAAGAGCTGAATGTGACAATTTGTCTACCATTGGCTTGCACATTAAACTATTTCGAATTTGGAACAACCTTAAAGAGGAGTTCCACCCAGGGGGCCGTCAAAAAAAAAAAAAAAAAATTAAAAGTCAGCAGCTACAAATACTGCAGCTGCTGACTTTTAATTGGACACTCACCTGTCCCTGGGTCCAGCGATGCGGGGGATCGAGGCCCCGCTCGTCCCCCCCCTCCGCTCGTCGGCGCCGGCATTTCAACTGTGGGTGCCGGGCTGTGGCTTCACAGCCTGGCACCCACTGCGCATGCACGAGCGGCGCTGCGTGCCGTGATTGGCCGCTCAATCACCTGGGACCTGTAATGGGTCCCAGATGATTGACAGGAGGGAGGGAGCAGAGCGGAGCCCTTCCTGTGCCTGGGGGGAAGTGATGTCACCAGCCCAGGCAAAGGAACAGGCAGACTACGAGGGACCACCTAGCAACAGGCATTTAGAGGTAAGTGAAAAAAAAAAAATATCCAAATGTTTTTTTGTTTTTTTTTTTAGATTTTTTCCAGGTATTTTTGTTTTTTGGGTGGAACCCCACTTTAAGCTTACCCCATGGTATGAGCATAGAGTGCTTCACATTGGAGCTAGTCGCTTGGGTTTTTCTCTTTTTTCGGCCTTATGTTTATGTTTATTTGTATTTTATTTTATTTCATTACTTGTGCTCCGGTTTGTATATTTATTTTTATTTTTGTTTTATCTAATTTGTATTTGTTTATTTTTCATTTACATTTGTTTACTCTTTATATATTTTGAGTAATTTTCTTTTTATTTATTTTTATATTTATATTTTATTTTTAATATTACTTACATTTGGTTTTTATATTTTTGTTTATTTACATTTATTTTCTTATTTACCTTTATTTCGTCTTTTTTTCATTTTCTTTATTTTTTCTTATTTTTCTTGGTTTTTCTTGTTGTGTTTTCCTGCTCCACCATTTTCTTGTTTCTGTTCCTGTTCCTCTCTTCTTTTCTTTCCCTCTTCTTTTCCCTTTCCCCCTTCTTTTTCTTTTTTCCTTTTACCGTTTGTCCTTCTTCCCCTTTTTTCCATTTATTTTTTCCCCTTTTTTCCCTCCGTTTTCTGTCTGTTGTACTTTATTATGTTTTTTTCTTTTTCTTTTCTCCCCTGGTGCTTTTTTCTTTCTTCTTTTCTCCTTTAGTTTTCTCCCCCTTTTCCCTTCCTTTTTCCCTTTCTCCTTTTCGTTATCTCTTCTTCCATTTTGTTTTACTTACCTCCTCTTTAATTTCATTCTCTCTTATCCTTGCCCTGCTCTTGTATCACTCTTCCCTTGCTTTTCTCGCTTTTCCTTAGCCTCGCTACTACACACTTGCACTTTCTCCTTCACTGTGGTATACCTAATGTGGTGCCGGCTGTACGTCACTGGTTTCCGTGATGACAGCGGCCCTGTAGATAAGCGTCCTCCTGTCACCCTGTTGCCATGAGTGCCGTGCCCATGCGCGGTATGCGTGGCATGCCGTGATTGGCAGCTGGGGCTCCTGGATAGAAACATGACTGGGCCCAGCCCTCCCTTCTCTGAGCTGGCCGCTCAGATGTCGGCTAATTGCCAGCTCTTATCTCTCCACAGTGACTCATCTGTTGATGATATCCTGCTCGTCAGTCCTGCCTACTTAAGCCGCAGAGCCCAGATGATCTCTGCCTTCGCCTTGGTCACATCTCTAGAGACGCTCTCCTGTGTTCCTGTTAAAGACTTGCTTGGCTGACATTCCTTCTGGCTCCAGATCTTGCTTGCTGTTCTACTACGCTGTTCTCTGGCTCCCTGACCTTTTTGGCTTGCCTCTGTGCCTATCATATGCAGCCTGTACCCTTATGTGCTGAGGGGCGCTTGGGGGGTAAGATATATGCTGGGGGGGGACAAGGGGTAGGGGGCAGGATATGTGCTGGGGGGTGCTTTGGGAAGAGAGAGAGATAGTGCAAGGAGAGGTTATCAGATTTCAAATCCAAACCACACTTCTAGCATTGTCTTCCTCCTGCCAAAGCCCCCCCATCACATATCCTCCTAACCCCTCGATCACTCCACATATTGTCTACCTTGTCCTCCTTTCCAGCCACTCTCTCCCCCTCCCTCCTCCATCTACAGAGCATAATAAAAACTTTCTACAGACCTGATATCAGCTTGTCCCTGCTCCCCTCCTCCTCCTTGTGTGTGTGCAGAACAGAGAAGGAGGAGGAGGTGAGGAGCTTTGATGACACTGTGCTCTGCTCTGCTGAACCAAGCTGCTGTCAGGGAGGGGAGACATCAGATGTCACTCTCGGTGCAGTCCATGTGAATGATGTGTCCGGGTCTGGGACAAATGTAAACCCGAACATATCATTCAAAAAGCGGACTGTCCGGGAGAAAACCGTACAGGTGGCAACCCTACATGTATCCTCTGTGCTTCCTGGACATGTCTCTGGGCATCCATCCCTTCTAATCTATCCCATGTATCCTCTGAGTACTCTGCACATGTCTCTGGACCCCCATCCCTTCTAATCTAACCCATGTATCCTCTATGTTCTCTGGACATGTCTCTGGACCCCCATCCCTTCTAATCTAACCCATGTATCCTCTATGTTCTCTGCACATGTCTCTGGACCCCCATCCCTTCTAATCTAACCCATGTATTTTCTGTGTTCTCTGGACATGTCTCTGGACCCCCATCCCTTCTAATCTAACCCATGTATCCTCTATGTTCTCTGGACATGTCTCTGGACCCTCATCCCTTCTAATCTAACCCATGTATCCTCTATGTTCTCTGGACATGTCTCTGGACCTCCATCCTTTCTAATCTAACCCATGTATCTTCTATGTTCCCTGGACATGTCCCTGGGCCTCCATCCCTTCTAATCTATCCCATGTATCCTCTGTGTACTCTGCACATGTTTCTGGGCCTCCATCCTTTCTAATCTAACCCATGTATCTTCTGTGTTCCCTGGACATGTCCCTGGGCCTCCACCCCTTTTAATCTTACAGGGGGAACTCTGTGAACCCTGATGTAAAGGGCAATGCTGCAGACCCTGATGTAAGTGGGAACTCTGATGTAAATGGGAATGCAGTGGACTCTGATTTAAGGTGGTCTCTGGTGACCAGAGCAACCCTTACATCAGAGTTTCTCCTTAGATCATGCTCTGCAGCATTTTCCTTTACATCTGAGTTCCCTTGCACTGTAAAGGGTAATGCCAGGAACTGTCATGTGGGGGGGGGGGGCTCTGGTGACCAGAGACCACCTTCCGCAAAATTAATACAGTAAGATAAGGGGGAGGGGTTACTGATATAAGGGTAAACCTTTATATCAGTGCCCTCTTACATTATTGTATTCACTCCCCCCTTACATCAGTGACCCCCCTCAGACTGGCCTGACGGCGCTGTCACTGACCTCCTCTCAGGTACACTGTGCAGGGCTCAGTTAGACAGCTCCAAGTTAGTGGCTCTGGTTTTATTCTATAGATTCTTCTCCACAGTTCATACACGTCTGACTCCTCAAATCCCCATCCCGGAGGCGCTCTCACTCTTGATTCCTCTCCAAACTTCCCCTCAGAAACTGCAGACATGATAAAAGACAAGACATAGTCAGAGATTGCAGACATGATACAGGAGGTGGTTAGAGGCTGCAGACATGGTAAAGGAGGTGGTCAGAATATGTGCACAGGATAAAGGAGGTGGTCAGATGATGCACACAGGATACTGGAAGCGGTCAGGGGATGTGGAAATGGTACAGGTGGCGGTCAGAGGATGTACGTAGGATACAGGAGGTGGTCAGAGTATGCAGACATGTTGGGGGAGGAAACAGAGGGGTCCCCCGTGTAAGTGGAGCACACAGAGGGGGTCAATCGTGTAGGGGGTGCACACAGAGAGGTCCCCCATGTAGGGGAAGCACACAGAGGGATCTGTCATGTAGGTGGAGCACACAGAGGGGTGAAGTCCTGATAAGAGCTGTCACAGGAGGGCCCTCACACAGGACACATGGCAGGCAGGGCGGTGAGGTTGGCACACTCAGGGTGATGAGGTTCCTGTTCTTAGGGGAGGTGGGGTCCTGGTCCCCATGGAAGATGGGGTTCCTAGGTGAGATGGGGCCCCCGTTGCCAGGGGAGATGGGGTTCCTGTCCGTAGGCATGATGGGGTCCCTATCCCCAGGGGAGATAGGTCTCCATCCCTACGAGAGATGGGGTGCCTTTCCCCAGGGGATTAGGATGCCTGTTCCCAGGGGAGATGGGTGTCCCTGTCCCCAGGGGAGATAGGATGCCTGTCCCCAGGCGAGAAAGGGTCCCTATCCTCAGGGGGAGATAGGGTCCCTGTCCCCATGTAAGATGGGTGTCCCTGTCCCCTAGGGGGGATAGGGTCTCTGTCCCCAGGGGAGATGGGGGTCCCTGCCCCCAGGTAAAATGGGTGTCCCTGTCCCGAGGGGAGAAGGGGTCCCATTCCCCAGGGGAGATAGGGTCCTTGTCCCCAGGGGAGATGGGGGTCCCTGTCCCCAGGGGAGATAGGGTCCCTGTCCCCCAGGGGAAATGGGGGTCCCTGTCCCCAGGGGAGATGGGGGTTCCTGTCCCTGGACACATGGCAGGCAGGCAGAGCGGTGAGATTGGCACACTCTGGGTGATCAGGTTCCCATTCTTAGGGGAGGTGGGGTCCTGGTCCCCACAGAAGATGGGGTCACTAGGTGAGATGGAGTCCCCATTGCCAGGGGAGATGGAGTTCCCTGTCCCCAGGGGAGAAGGGGTCCCATTCCCGAGGGTAGATGGGTGTCCCTTTCCGCAGCGGAGATAGGATGCCTGTCCCCAGTGGAGAATGGGTCCCCCAAGTGTGTTTTGGATGCTTGGTTCCCCATATTGGATCCTGGGATCGGGGTCCCCTGGACGCTGGGGACAATAGATGCTAGGAATATGGGTCCCCTGAGTGTCGGGGTGCTAGGTCACATAGGTCCCCTGGATGTGCTAATGTCAGTTCTGATGGACCTGATGGGTACTGTATATTGGGATTGGTAAGGTGATCTGCTTGTCCTATTATAAGCCAGTCACCCAGACACAGGCATCTATAATTTTATTAGATTTATTTGCATAACTATGTCGCATACATATCCACACTTTGTTCCGTAGATTATTTTGCCAGTTAATCATGGTAATTGCTTTGCATCTCGTATGATAAAAACTCATATTTTTTCTTCACTCTGTGATATGAAGGCCACATAGACGCGCTGCGGCGACGAGAGCAGATTTTAGTTGGAGTATTTGATGGGATTCTTTGAGGCTGTGATACGAAGGTCGCGCATGCGCACTGCGGAGGCGACAGGAGATTTCAGTTGGAGTATTTTATAGGAATCTTTTAGGCTGTGATACAAAGACTGTGCAGGCGCACTAGGTCGGCGAGAGCAGTTGGTCTATTTGATGGGTTTTACGTGAGAATCTGACATGCAGAAGAAACCCCTTCTTGCGCACGTGCTCGTGTATGCGCAATGCACCCACCTATGACGCGGTTGGAGTTTTTGACAGGTTGGAGCTTTTGACAGAACACCGGCTCCTGGGGAAGCCTGCCCTGATCATGACATCATCATCACGCATGGGGCTCGCCTTGTGGTATCAAAAACCAGGCACACCTTCCGCACGCACAGCCTTTGTCAGATCCGCCCCCCCTCCCCTGGCAGCCGAGCACCGCCCGCCTGTGCCAGCCAAACGCAAGATCAGCTCAGGATCGGATCGGCTTGGGGATCTTGGGAACTGTGCATCCGCAGTTCTGATCCCAGCCGATTGCAGCCATTTTTACTGGTAGTTTTCTCCTGCTACGGGCATTTACGGGCAGGAGAAAAGTGCCCTGTTTTTACGGGCTGCCCATAAAAATACAGGCGGTTGGCAACACTGTCTGTTATAAAGATGCTGCTTGAGCAACAGATCATCCAGGTACCCCAGAATAGTTGGGCTGTGGGCAGCACTAATGGTAGGCCCTGCACTGAAAATGCCAGTCCTCCATCACAAAAAAGTTTAAGTAAGGAGGAAAAAATTGGAAAATGTAGGCAGCATCTTTTACATCTACCAAAGCAAGGAAATCCTGGCTACAGCAAGGCCACTGCCAGAAGGGCAGCCCCCCCCCTTTTCTAGAGGTCAGAGGCAGGCACCAAGCAGGCACAGACAATGCCATGGGACCTGGACCCCTAGGTGGTTGGCCCAGGTCAGTACCTAACAAACTTGTTGAGAACAACATAGAGAAAACATCGCCCCTTGGCTTGGGACCGCAAGAGGTTCGAGTAGATGTCGTGAACCTTTCACCAACTGGAAGCAGCATGATCTCTACTTGTGATAGAAGGTGACTGAAAACCCGAAACAGCAAACAACCTCTTGTAAACATGGGAATGCCATTTTATTGAGAAAAGGCCATATGCCCCGTACACACGGTCGGATTTTCCGATGGAAAATGTCCGATCGGAGCGTGTTGTCGGAAATTCCGACCGTGTGTGGGCTCCATCGGACATTTTCCATCGGATTTTCCGACACACAAAGTTGGAGAGCAGGAGATAAAATTTTCCGACAACAAAATCCGTTGTCGGAAATTCCTATCGTGTGTACACAAATCCGACGGACAAAGTGCCACGCATGCTCAGAATAAATAAAGAGATGAAAGCTATTGGCCACTGCCCCGTTTATAGTCCCGACGTACGTGTTTTACGTCACCGCGTATAGAACGATCGGATTTTCCGACAACTTTGTGTGACCGTGTGTATGCAAGACAAGTTTGAGCCAACATCTGTCGGAAAAAATCCTAGGATTTTGTTGTCGGAATGTCCGAACAAAGTCCGACCGTGTGTACGGGGCATTAGAGTCCTACAGAACTGGCGATGAGGCTTCGCTGTAGAGGCCGAAACCTGCGAGTGGCAAAGGATTTCTTCATGGTAACAGAAGTAGAAGCAGATGGAACAGGCACCCTATTGGATGCACTTAAAGGCAGAACCAGCTTTGAAGTAGATCTCAAGTCAAAAGCTTTTTTCATTTTGGATAGAGAAGGCAAAAACACCCCTGTCAATATGTGTCCTAAAGAAGAGATTTTCCTTCACTTCCTGTCCTGTAGACACAACAGGAAATGACAGGAAATCCCTCCAAAAATCCTCTCTTAGGTAGTTGTCCCTGAAGTGTGATAATCACTTAACCACCATGATAAGGACCATTGCTAGTAGGGTTTCATTTTTGTAGCCTGGCTGGAGTGCTACTTTAAATGTATAGCAGTGTGTACTTTTTTTTTTTTTTTTTTTGGAACAACGTGTTGGGAAAGATGTTTGCTATGTTATTAATGGAGCAATAAAACAGATAAACAGATTCTGCAAGACTTTTAAAAAAAGAGGAAGATGGAAGTGCGGACCATAAATAGAGGGGGAATCAGACACATAAATCATCATTACGGAGGACACAAGATGAAGATCTGGCAGTGTGTGGTATGGCTCTCTGCGGTCACATTGGAGGTGTCTCACTCTCAGTCTCCAGACCAGGAAGGACGGATCAGAGAGGCCCTGGATCTCTACAACCAGAGAGAGGATGTCCTCTATTTCTATAAACCCCTGGAGGACCTTCCAGCCATACCTATACAGGTGCAGTACAGGGCAATACATGGGGGGAGGGATGGGGGCTTCAAAGACAATAGATTAGGGTTTAGACGGCTTCAAGGGCAATAAATGAGGGGGATGGAGGCTTCAAGGGCATTTGTATTTTTTCAAGGATTTTCCAATATTCCTAAAAATGTAACAAGATGTTAATTCCTTAAAAAAGTTCAGAAAATATAGAGCCATTTATCCAACTGTCATTCCAGAGCCTCTGGTTTATAGAACAGATACATACTAAATACAGAGCCATGTATCCAACTAGGGCGCCCGGACACTGGTGTTCCTACTCTCTTCTCTCTGCAGCAAGCAACTAAGTCTCAGAATCAGCATGGAAAGCCGCCACTCCATTCGCACATAGTGTCAGAGGCGCAGCAGCAGCGGAGGTCTGTGTCTGTGTTCCGACTCCCAAATGAATGAAAGCAAGCAAACATTCATTTATGGGCACTGGTAGGCTGCAATGATGGGCACTGGTGAGGCTGCATTGATGGGTGCTGGTGAGGCTGCATTTTATGGGTGCTGGTGGGCTGCATTGATGGGCGCTGGTGAGGCTGCATTGATTGGCGCTGGTGAGGCTGCATTGATTGGCGCTGGTGAGGCTGTATTTGATTGGCGCTAGTGAGGCTGCATTTATGGGCGCTGGTGAGGCTGCATTGATGGGCGCTGGTGAGGCTGCATTGATGGGTGCTGGTGAGGCTGCATTTGATGGGCGCTCGTGGGCTGCATTGATGGGCGCTGGTAAGGCTGCATTTGATGGGCGCTGGGGAGGCTGCATTTGATGGGCGCTGGTGGGCTGCATTGATGGGCGCTGGTGAGGCTGCATTGATTGGTGCTGGTGAGGCTGCATTGATGGGTGCTGGTGAGGCTGCATTGATGGGTGCTGGTGAGGCTGCATTTGATGGGCGCTGGTGGGCTGCATTGATGGGCGCTGGTGAGGCTGGTTTGATGGACGCTGGTGAGGCTGCATTTGATGGGCGCTGGTGAGGCTGCATTGATTGGCGCTGGTGAGGCTGCATTTGATGGGCGCTGGTGGGCTGCATTGATGGGCGCTGGTGAGGCTGCATTGATTGGTGCTGGTGAGGCTGCATTTGATTGGCGCTAGTGAGGCTGCATTTATGGGCGCTGGTGAGGCTGCATTTGATGGGAGCTTCAATAAAAAGGTGGGGTATACATGGGCAGGGCAAAGGGGGTGGAGTCAGGGGTGGAGCCAGGGGGGTGGCAAAATAAGGTTTCGCCTAGGGTGTCAAAAATCCTTGCACCAGCCCTATATCCAACTGTCCATCCAGAGCCTCTGGTTTATAGACCAGATACATCCTAAATATAGAAACACTTATCCAACTGTCCATCGTGTGATCAAGACTGTCCGGGCTGGAGGACGTTTATTAATAATAATACATTATAATATGATTTGGTAATGGGGGAGATGTGATGATTGATTGATGACAGGTCCCCCGTGAAATCAGGAATAGTTTCATTTACATTACAAGTCACATCTAAGGACTTATTTTTCTTTTTTATTGATAAAAATTGAAAAAGAAAATTGCCAATTTTATTCTAATCAATATTCCCGGATCACTTAGAGGTAACAACGTCTGAAAAGTCTGTTTGCACTCGTCCCCATTCTAGATCTTCTTCCAGGAGGAAACAAAGGATGAAATCCTGAGATTTGGAATAATGGAGACGAGGTGTCTGAAGTCGGAGGGAGGTGACGCAGCGCGGTGTGAATTTAAACCGGATGGGGTGAGTTTTATCTGAGAGGATTTCATGTGAAATGTGAAGTCTTTGTTTATGACGGAGAGCCACATGCAGATGACAGGTCACTCCTCTGATGATGAATGATACAGAATAATACAATGTAACAATATTATTACTTTATATCTCTGAATTAGATGGTCTGTGACAGCTCAATCGCTGTGCAGCATGTAGGCATCATAGGCGTGCGCAGGGGGTGTGCCGGGGGTGACCGGGCACACCCTAATCACCCCATGTGTAGTGGCATATAAACCAGTGTGCAGAAGTGTGCGGGGCATACTGTGCCCTGTTACATTCTACACACCCCGAGTAATCTATCCATGTTCACAGACTGGGCTCCCCTAGGCTCAAGCAGCCAGAATCTAGAGCTGCTGTGCGCTCTATAAATACAGTGCCTTGAAAAAGTATTCATACCCCTTAAAATTTTCCACATTTTGTCATATTAGAACCAAAAACGTAAATTTATTTTATTGGGATTTGATGTGATGGACCAACACAACACAAAGTGGTACATAATTGTGAAGTGGAAGGAAAATGATATATGATACAAATAAATATGTGAAAAGTGTGTGGGGGGGGACATTTGTATCCAGACCCCCTTTACTCTGATACCCCTAACTAAAATCTAGTGGAACCAATTGCTTTCAGAAGTCACCTAATTATTAAATAGAGTCCACCTGTGTGTGATTTAATCTCAGTATAAATACAGCTGTTCTGTAAAGCCCTCAGAGGTTTGTTAGAGAACCTTAGTGAACAAACAAGAAAAATGGGAGAATAGAGTTGGGACTTTACATGAGGCAGGTTGATGTGTATGGTGACGATGCATGAAATAATTATAAATGTAAATAAATTGGATGTCACAATCCCCCAGGGGCAGTTCATGATAGTAACGATGGTAAGCATGATTTACCAATAAGATAAAACATTTATGGTATCAAATATAATCATAAAAAATCAATATATTTCATAAAGTAATAATATATTTAATAATAAATAATTCATTACTAGACACGATTTGTGACAAGACAATGAGAATCATAAAAAGTCAAGTACATAAAAGCAATGGATACATAATTCATATAATATATACAGACGATAAACATGATGATTTGTGGCAGTTATTGGAGCAAGCTTGACTTGGCATCCTTGGATGAACACTCAACGCGTTTCATGGCCTGTTGCCAATCGTCAGGAGTTGGATGCATGAATTAAACTGAAAAATAATTGAATAATTAATAAAAGTAGTGATTAAAAAAAACTATCTATAAAAGTGCACTTTTACCTAAAGGGTAAAGGAAAAGGCAAATTCCTATACTACTTACAAAGCAGCCTATAAGTTATAACCAGCTCCAGAAATGGGATTGAACGGGGGTTGAGGCGGGGGACCATGGGCACCATGGGGGGGAAGCAGCCACGGAGCAGGCCTGACGGCCCCTGCACAAAGGCATGATGTAAAAGGAAAATTGATATATACAGATATATATATATATATACCAATAGATGTTTCCTCTCTCCTCTAGAGTGTTGCAATGTTGATACCATTCGCTCCACTAGGGGTCGGTGCTGGATTGTTTTCCTCTATCCAGCATGTTGGATTCAGTTTGGCTGTGATCACACGGCATAGATCTTTTTTGTTCCCAGGTGGCGTTTCATGCCTCCTTAATTATTGTTCCCGTCCTCTTAATACTTCCAATTTTTATGTTTATTCTTATTTATATTACTATTCCCATGGTTATATTCTATTTAAAATTTTTAGTAGCATTAAAAATCTTATATCTTTTATTCATTGAATCAGGCAATTCGGTTCTGGCGCTCATGATTCACAACGAGGCTTGGTTGCCTGTCATGTATTTAGAGCGATGAGTCAGCGCGTCGCCCGTTCCCCATGACTAAGTCAATCTCTGACGAAACGTACCTCGGGAGGCGGACGTGCTGACGTCATCGCGGTGTATAGTGGGTGTGTGGACGGGTGTCTGTGAGCTGGCCGGCACTCCCTTATGAGCTTTTTTGATCTTCAGCTTTGTTGTAAGTGGAATACCTTTATTTATAATAAAATCGTTTTTTATGGATTCACACTATGGAGGGTTTCTCTTTATATTCCTGTAATCCGGATCGCTGGTCCATCCACTGAGCTATAATCTTCTGGTATCTCCACCATTATCAAGTGTTTTACTGCTGGTGCTGATCTGATGTCCGGATATCGATCTCAGTTTACAGGCTCGCTATCGCTTGCCCTCTGGTAAGCGTGCATTTTGTACGGTGGAGGTTCACTATCACTGGTGTTTTTCATTTTTACACAGAAGGATTATTTCATTAGTATTCACTTCACTGGGCGATATTTTTTCACAGGACTGTGTTTGTTGCTATCCCCTTGTCATTTGGGGAGTTGCCACTTTATTTCATATCTGGCAAGACCGTTATAATATGCCTATTTAGGTATACATATCAATCTTATAGCGCAGCCTCCTATTTTTTTCAACAAAATTCGTTGTCGTAAATATCCGATTGTGTTTACACAATTCCGACGCACAAACTGCCACGCATGCTCGGAATCAAGCAGAAGAACCGCACTAAGAGCCATTTCACACTGGGGCGGTTTGCAGGCGCTATTGCGCTAATAATAGCGCCTGCAAACCGACCCGAAAGTGCCGATGCTTGTATTCCAGTGTGAAAGCCCCGAGGGCTTTCACACTGGAGCGATGCGCTGGCAGGACGGTAAAAAAAGTCCTGCCAGCAGCATCTTCGGAGCGGTGAAGGAGCGGTGTGTATACCGCTCCTTTACCGCTCCTGCCCATTGAAATCAATGGCACGGTGCGGCTATACCGCCGGCAAAGCGCCTCTGCAGAGGCGCTTTGCGGTGGTATTTAACCCTTTCTCGGCCGCTAGCGGGGGGTAAAACCGCCCCGATAGCGGCCGCATACCGACGGTAAAACGCCGCTAATAATAGCGGCGTTTTACCGCCGACGCCGCCCCCCGCCCCAGTGTGAAAGGGCTCTAACTGTTGAACTTCATTTTTCTCGGCTCGTCGTAACGTGTTGTACGTCACCGCATTCTTGACGTTCGGAATTTCCGACAAGATTTGTGAGACCGTGTGTATGCAAGACAAGTTTGAGCCAACATCCATCGGAAAAAAAAAACATGGGATTTTGTTGTCGTAATGTCCGATCGTGTGTACGCGGAATAAGTGTGTGAAGGTGTATGTGTGTATGTGTGTGTGTGGTAAGTAAAAGAAAAGATACCCAATTACCTGAACTCCAGAGAAGTTAGACACAAAAAGGTCTGTTCCTCGTAGTGAAAAATTGCAAAGTGAGACGCCGGCCCACCCCAGGCTGAAGAACCCCCGGTCCTAGGCGGGTCCCCGCCAACGTCATGTATACCACGTGATGGTAATAGAGTCAACCTGTGTGTAATTTAATCTCAGTATAAATATAGCTGTTCTGGGAAGCCCTCACAGGTTTGTTAGAGAACCTTAGTGAACAAATAGCATGAAGGCCAAGGAACACACCAGACAGGTCAGGGATAAAGTTGTGGAGAAGTATAAAGCAGGATTAGGTTATAAAAAAATCTCCCAAGCTTTGAACATCTCACGGAGCTCTGTTCAATCCATCATCTGAAAATAGAAAGAGTATGGCACAACTGCAAACCTACCAAGACATGGAGAGCATGTTGAAGACATGTTGAAGGCATGTGACCTGGTATGGTTCGTCCCGTCCCCCTTTCCTGGCGTGCCAGGCTGCTTGCTCAGATAGGAGTCTGGTATGGATTTTGGGGGGGACCCCACGCCAAATTTGTTTTTATTTTGGCATGGAGTTCCCCTTAAAATCTTTGCCAGACCCAAAGGGCCCGAATGGATTTTGGGGGGAACCCTTTTTTTTTCTTTGTTACATTTTGTCGTGTAGTTCCCTTTAAAATCTTTACCAGACCCAAAGGGCCTGGTATGGATTTTGGGGGGGGGGACCCATGCTGTTTTTATTTATTTTTATTTTGGCGTGGAGTTCCCCTTAAAATCTTTACCGGACCCAAAGGGCCTGGTATGGATTGGGGGGAGGGGGGTCCCCACGCTGTTTTTTTTATTTTGGTGTGGAGTTCCCCTTAAAATCTTTAACCAGACCCAAAGGGCCTAGTATGAATTTTGGGGAGGACCCAATGCTGTTTTTTTTTTTACATTTTGGCATGAAGTTCCCCTTAAAATCTATACCAGACCCAAAGGGCCTGGTGTGGATTTTGGGGGGGACCCTACGCTGTTTTAAATTAGTTTTATTTTGGCGTGGAGTTCCCCTTAAAATCTTTACCAGACCCAAAGGGCCTGGTATGGATTTTGGGTGAGACCCCATGCCGTTTTTTTCTTAATTCTGTCATAGGGTTCCCCTTAACCACTTCAATGCACTGTATTATATACTGTACACTAGAGCTTCACAATTAAGCGTTAAAAAATCGTGATCTCGATCCACCCCCCCTCACAATCTCTATTGCAGAGTTTCCCGATTCTTTCATGTAACAAGTTTAGAGACTTCTCTGCTCATTCAGCTGTCAAAAGAAAAAAAACGGGCAGCCAGCCAAGTTTTTAACAACATTGTTTGTGCTGATAGAGAACTAGAAACATGGTAACTCTTCCTTCTTAGATCAAAGGGATAAACTTCTGTGTGTAAATAAGGGAAGTTTAACCACTTAAAGTCTAAAGCTTTTTCTGACATTTGTTTCTTACAAAGTTAAAATCAGTATTTTTTGCTAGAAAATTACTTGGAGCTCCTACACATTATATATATATATATTTTAGCAGAGACCCTAGGGAATAAAATGGTGATTGTTGCAATATTTAATGTCACACTGTATTTGCCCAGCGGTCTTTCAAATGCAATTTTTGGGGGGAAAATACACTTCAATTAATTAAAAAAAAAAACAGTAAAGTTAGCCCAATTTTTTTTGTTAAATGTGAAAGATAATGTTACGCCACGTGAATCATGAGAGAATCGTGATCTATCTTCTAAGCGAAAAAATTGTGATTCTCATTTTAGCCAGAATCGCGTGCAGCTTTACTGTACACTGACTGCACTGTATATATATATATATATATATACGCACATACACTAGACTGTATGCACTGTATATATAGTCTACACCGAATGCACCGTAGATAGATAGATAGATAGATAGATAGATAGATAGATAGATAGATAGATAGATAGATAGATAGATAGATAGATAGATAGATAGATAGATAGATAGATAGATGTAGAGTTTTAAGAGTTTGACTTAAATTGTTTTATTTCGGATCGTTAATTGATTTTTAGGTCGTATAAATTTATATATTAGTTTTTTATATGGATTTTTTGTATATATTTTTTATATGAATTTTTTATATATTAATTTTTATATGTGAATTCTTGCATCTGACCATAGAAATACATTTTTTTTGTGTGGTTCTATAAAAGTGTTTTAGAAAACTTTTAGAATTTTAAATATTGATATGTATTGTAAAGTGGAGGTTGCCGGTTGGTTGCTCTGACGTATTTTTGTTTTGTAGTTTTAATGTGTTTTATTGTTTAAATATTGTGCAAATGGTGTTTTATATTATTCGTAGCAATTTGAGCACTATTGATAGATACTTTCGATCATAATTGTGCTGTTACGATTTCTCCCCTTTCATGTGAGTTTGCCAGGGACAGAGCTTGCTCGGCTGGCGAGTTAGTTTTTGCCCTGTATGTCCATTTTTTCAAAGGGCTCTGACATGCTTGCTGTACTGAGCTCAGTCTCTATGTCCGTACGGCGATCAACACCGTTAGGATCACTACTGCGCATGTCTGGCAATCAGGTGGCTGATAATAGGGCCGTTGTACGGGTCTCCGAACACCGCTAATGAAGTCCCGTCCACTGGGACGATACGCGTGCGGGAGGACCCCGAACACGTCAGCAGCAGCCACCCTCCCACTCAGTCTCTGTGAGACATGCTTGCAGCTTGCAGCGAACGTATTTATTCTCAGCTGGGATCACAGGGCTTTACTTGTGAGTAGTTTACTTTTGGATTTAAATAAAATGTGTTAAGTATATACAGAGAGAACTATGGGTGTCTTATTTTGATCTTACATGGTACAACGAGGTTTGTCTGTAACAACATTGATTGGGAGATCTGATGAGCGATTTGGAGCAGTAAAGCAGTGGATGTGTAATAGGAGCCGGATCTCTGGATCTCTGGATCTCCGGATCTCCAGATCTTCGGATCTCTGGATCTATTGATCTCTGGATCTCTGGATCTGCGGATCTCTAGATCTCTGGATCTCCGGATCTCTGGATCTGCGCTAGATCTCTGGATCTCTGGATCTATTGATCTCTGGATCTCTGGATCTGCAGATCTCTGGATCTCTGGATCTGCGGGTCTCTGGATCTCTGGATCTGCGGGTCTCTGGATCTCTGGATCTATTGATCTCTGGATCTCTGGATCTGCGGATCTCTAGATCTCTGGATCTGCGCTAGATCTCTGGATCTCTGGATCTGCAGATCTCTGGATCTGCGGGTCTCTGGATCTCTGGATCTGCGGATCTCTGGATCTGCGGATCTCTGGATCTCTAGATCTCCGGATCTCCAGATCTCTGGATCTCTGGATCTGCGGATCTCTGGGTCTCTAGATCTCTGGATCTCTGGATCTGCGGATCTCTGGGTCTCTAGATCTCTGGATCTCTGGATCTGCGGATCTCTGGGTCTCTAGATCTCCGGATCTCCAGATCTCTGGATCTCTGGATCTGCGGATCTCTGGGTCTCTAGATCTCTGGATCTGCGGATCTCTGGATCTGCGGATCTCTGGATCTGCGGATCTCTGGATCTCTGGATCTCAGGATCTCAGGATCTCTGGATCTGCGGATCTCTGGAAAACATCTTTACCTCTTTAACCCCTTGTAAAGGGGAAGTCTTTTGTAGACCTATCTGTTAGTTCAGTAGGTCCACTGTGCAAGGTGAGCGGCCTGTATTTCTGTCAGTGGTGGTATTTTCACGAATCTGCACCAGATTGAAAAGCATCTTTACCAGCACAAGTGTTCACAGCTGAGGTCTCTCTCTGCCTTACTCCCTGTTTATTTCTTTACATGCATGGACTTTCTCTCTGAAGTTTTAAAGTTATACAAATATTAATCCTTATTGATTCAGTTTCTTTTTAAATTAGCGCTTCACTATTTATGATTTAAAAAAATTCTGAGCATGAGGGTTGGCCTGCTTTGATCACATGATCCCAATGTAACACAATTCTACCCTCCCCCCCACTGACTTCCAATGATCTGGGAGAGGGGCGGGCACAGACAGCAGATTATTTGGAGTGTCGGTCTTAGAAGATCAGTGCTATGGTATAGGTGAGAGACATTCAGCTGTTATTTTATCTGAATACGCAGGAAGTTAAAATCTGTGATCTGAACCTGACTGCACCCGGCAAAGAGAACATGCAGTGTGACATCATAACCAAGGTAAGTGACCGACACAAAATCCATCCTCACCCCCTGCTGGAGGACTCGGCTCCTTCCTCTATAACTCTCCTCTCCTGATATACTCTGCACTGCTGAATGACTCTGCTCCTCTCCTCTATAACTCTCCTCTCCTGAAATACTCTGCTCTGCTGGTGGACTCTGCTCCATCCTCTATAACTCTCCTCTCCTGAAATACTCTGCTCTGCTGAAGGACTCTGCTCCTTCCTCTATAACTCTCCTCTCCTGAAATACTCTGCACTGCTGGAGGACTCTGCTCCTTCCTCTATAACTCTCCTCTCCTGAAATACTCTGCTCTGCTGGAGGACTCTGCTCCTTCCTCTATAACTCTCCTCTCCTGAAATACTCTGCACTGCTGGAGGACTCTGCCCCTTCTTCTATAACTCTCCTCTCCTTAAATACTCTGCACTGCTGAATGACTCTGCTCCTTCCTCTATAACTCCCCTCTCCTGAAATACTCTGCACTTCTGGAGGACTCTGCTCCTTCCTCTATAACTCTCCTCTCCTGAAATACTCTGCTCTGCCGGAGGACTCTGCTCCTTCCTCTATAACTCTCCTCTCCTGAAATACTCTGCTCTGCTGGAGGACTCTGCTCCTTCCTCTACCCAACTCTCCTCTCCTGAAATACTCTGCTGGAGGACTCTGCTCCTTCTTCTATAACTCCCCTCTCCTGAAATACTCTGCACTACCGGAGGACTCAGCTCCTTTTTCTATAACTCTCCTCTCCTGAAATACTCTGCTCTGCCGGAGGACTCTGCTCCTTCCTCTATAACTCTCCTCTCCGGATATACTCTGCTGGAGGACTCTGCTCCTTCTTCTATAACTCTCCTCTCCTGAAATACTCTGCTCTGCTGGAGGACTCTGCTCCTTCCTCTATAACTCTCCTCTCCTGATATACTCTGCTGGAGGACTCTGCTCCTTCTTCTATAACTCTCCTCTCCTGAAATACTCTGCACTGCTGGAGGACTCTGCTCCTTCCTCTATAACTCTCCTCTCCTGAAATACTCTGCTCTGCTGGAGGACTCTGCTCCTTCCTCTATAACTCTCCTCTCCTGAAATACTCTGCTCTGCTGGAGGACTCTGCTCCTTCCTCTACCCAACTCTCCTCTCCTGAAATACTCTGCTGGAGGACTCTGCTCCT
Organism: Aquarana catesbeiana; assembly: GCF_042186555.1. Classification (NCBI taxonomy): domain Eukaryota; kingdom Metazoa; phylum Chordata; class Amphibia; order Anura; family Ranidae; genus Aquarana; species Aquarana catesbeiana. Next base: position 643,398,439 of record NC_133328.1, read on the forward strand.
TCTTCTATAACTCTCCTCTCCTGAAATACTCTGCTCTGCTGGAGGACTCTGCTCCTTCTTCTATAACTCTCCTCTCCTGAAATACTCTGCTCTGCTGGAGGACTCTGCTCCTTCCTCTACCCAACTCTCCTCTCCTGAAATACTCTGCTGGAGGACTCTGCTCCTTCTTCTATAACTCTCCTCTCCTGAAATACTCTGCTCTGCTGGAGGACTCTGCTCCTTCTTCTATAACTCTCCTCTCCTGAAATACTCTGCTCTGCTGGAGGACTCTGCTCCTTCTTCTATAACTCTCCTCTCCTGAAATACTCTGCTGGAGGACTCTGCTCCTTCCTCTATAACTCTCCTCTCCTGAAATACTCTTCTCCTTCCTCTATGTATGGGTAGTAATGAATGGTGTACATGGGAGGAGCCATATAGGACAATTACATATGCGGCTTCTGCTTCCTGCTTTGTAGTGCTGCACAGTGATTGCACTTTACTGTTCCTCCGCAGTACAAATCATTACATACACAGGTTGGTCTTTCCTGCATTGAACGTCTGTACAGTAAATGCACGATTGTTTACCTGTCTCCGCAGTGTAATTGGTTTTATCTCAGCAGTCCTTCTTCAGGGTGGTGACATTCCCGGGCCCCTCCCCCCTGAATGTAAATCCGACTTCTAATGTAATTATTGGGAAATCTCACTTCCTCCTTCAGGTTTCAAGGAGGAGACGTCCCGGCAGACCAAACCGTCCAAACCGTCCAGGCTCTAACAGCGGTATTGGTTACGCATGAAGCACAAAAGAGCGGGCGTTCCTTCAATGAAGAGAAGAGAAGTGGATTCCATGGAACGTTCTCTATGAAATGTCACATAAAGGAGTAAAATAAAGAATGAAAATGATGTGAGTCTCGGAATTGTCATTGATGCACCAGATCCGGGTTATAATGTATGGCGGGGGGATGGGTACATTTTGGCTCTCATTGCCGGACCAATACACACCATTGTCTTCAACCATGAAAAGACGATCGTCTCATTTCTTCATGTCACTCATTATCCACCAATGTATGAAATCTGATTTGTGGGTAAAAAAACATTGTGTGACGACCATCCTTCCAATAATATTATATATGCCTACCTAACCTATATCCTATCCTTCCTATACTATTCTATATTATATCCTTCCTATAATGTCCTATATCCTGTCCTTCCTATACTATCCTATATCATATCCTTTCTTTCCTGTCGCATCATGGCAGCATACACGTTGGGTTGTGACTCCGCCTCCACAACCTGATAGGACCACATAGCTATAAATTAGAGAGTAGACACCTGCCCCAGTATTCTCTTATTTTTCCTCACCTGTCAGGACGCACAGATCAGCACCCCCTTACCGCTTCGCCCCAGCCAGGTTCTAGCCTCTCCTGGATGGAAGTCCTTCTTGTACAGCCTCTAAACGAGCTAAATGGAAGGAGCCCCACTCTGGTGATCTCAGGGGCATACTCTCATCTCACTCAGCTGTCTGCCACAAATATAAGCCTTAAACAGGCTTCAGGTGCAGCAGCCCACAAAAGCCTTAAACAGGATTGCTGGAGGAATGGCCAGGAAAACTTCATTGTGGCCTCATGAAATAAGCCTTAAACAAGCTTAGTTGTGTGCAGCGGTCTCCCCCCCCCCTCTTTCCCCCTCTCCTACCAGTACCTCTGCCCGTCTGCTGGGCTCTGTGGTTCTCCAGATCTGCTGTCCGGAGCGCCGAGCGTTCTCGGCGTCCTCGCGCATGCGCGGTGCGTCGTTTGGGCACCGCTAGGCTGCTTTCCAGCTTCCAAGATGGCGCCGGGTGTCCCGCGGCGCTACTGCGCATGCGCGAGCGTCCGACGCTGATGGCGGCGGATTTAAAAGCCCAGCAGTAGCTGTATTTGCTGCTGCTGGTTGTCTATGCATGACAGATTGTTTGTTTGGACTCCAAAGCGCTCTACAAAGGTAAGTGGCCTTCCTTTACACTGCCCTTAAGTCAGGATTCCTGCTCCCTCTGAAGTCTCCTCTGCATAGCGCTGTTTATTCTCTCTCCCTACAGGTTTCCAGTCCGCTTTTTCTCTATGGAGACCGCTGCCCCAGCAGATCACCGTCAGCCTATTAGGTAAGGGGGGGGAAGACAAATGTAAGTATTGAAGATTGAAAAAGAGAGCACTACTAACGCTGCCTAAATTGGTCAGCCCTACCAGGTCTTCAAGAACGTCTGCTTCAAGACAAAGAGAGTCCTCACACAGGAGAAGTCGCTCCAGACACAGAAGGAGCCGTTCCTATCACAGAAGAAGCCGCTCGAGAGGAAGCCGCAGAAGAAGCCGCTCCCGGTCGCGCTCTAGACACGGCCGATCCCGCCACAGAAGATCACCCTCACGCAGGCATCGTTCCCCCGCACGCCACTCCCGTCCTGCCGGGAACGCATGCTGGGTTTGCGGCGCAGCGGCTCTTCCGGGAAAACTGGTCTGTCAAACATGCCGGGAAGAGGCCACAAGAGAGAGAATCTTGGAGGTCGGAGATTCAGCTGGGGCCGTAGCCCCCCAGGCCTCGGTATCAGATGTGGATTTCTCCACTACTACCTCTCCAGCCCGGGCTAGCACATCAAAGGAGCAAGACTCCCTGTCTGATAATGAGAGTCTGGAGGTATCGGCCGGATTCGACTTCAGTCTGGTAGAGCCGTTTATAAAATCGGTTAAGGAGGCGATAGGATGGGAGGAACCCCAGGAAGCCCAACCGAAACAGAGGAAGTATTTTCCTCAGCTCAGAAAGGATCCAGAATCCTTCCCGTTCATTGACGAACTTGAGGACCTGATCAAGGAAGAATGGCAGAGGCCAGAAAAGAAGTCTAGTCTGAATGACAGACTACTGAAACTATACCCACTCAAGGAGCCTAAGGTGAACCCTCTGGTGTCCCCTCCGGTAGTGGATGCATCCCTGATGCGCCTAGCCAGGCATGTTACCCTCCCGTTAGAAGACGCAGTAATGTTTAGAGATGTCCTCGACAGAAAGATCGACACGGATCTCAAGCGGGCTTACCTGTCGGCTGGAGGCGCCTGCAGGCCTGCAATAGCACTTGCCGCAGTAGGAAGAGCCATCTCGAGCTGGTCCACAAGCGCGGAAAAGCTTGTATCAGAGGGGGCAGACCAAGAAACAATAGTAAAGGCGTTGCAAGAGTTAAGCCTGGCGGGCGACTTTGTGGCTGAAGCTTCAGTCGACACCATCAGGTCTGCATCTAAATCTATGCTGGCCTCAGTAACAGCCAGAAGAGCATTATGGCTGAAGCCCTGGACAGCGGATCCAGCTTCCAAAACCAACTGGTGTCGTATTCCGTTTGATGGTGAGCACCTCTTCGGAACAAAATTAGACACAGCCATCTCCAAAGTAACTGGCGGAAAGTCCGGGCTCATCCCCTCAGACAGGAGTCCCAAGCAACAGAGACCTCCTCCCTTTAAGCGGAACCTCCCAGAGAGGTATAGGGACGCGAGAGCATACACACCAGGCAAGGAGTATCGAAGGAGCTGGAAGAATCCTCAAACCTCCTTTATGAAGTTTCAGAAGCCTAAGGCGCCTGCTTCCAGTGACCAGAAGCCCTTTTGAAGGTGCGCCCGTCCGACCAGCGGTAGTGGGAGCAAGACTCTCCAGTTTCAAGCTGGTCTGGGCGGAAACCATAAGGGATACCTGGACCCTGGCCACTGTCACCTTCGGCCACAGGTGGTCCTTCAAAAACCGGCCCCCAGGGGATCAGTTCTATCCAACCCGTATTCCCCCATCGCGGGAAAAAAGGTTGTCGTTACTGAACTACATCCAAGATCTTCTCCAAAAACGAGCAATAGTAGAGGTTCCACTGGCACAACGAGGCAGGGGATTCTACTCTCCATTATTTCTCGTCAAGAAGAAGTCAGGGGACTTTCGTCCGGTTCTAGACCTAAAGAACCTCAACAGGTCCATCAGAGTGGAGTCATTCAGGATGGAGAGCTTGCAGTCTATCCTACAGGCCATAAATCTGGGAGACTGGATGCTCTCCATAGATCTCCAGGATGCCTACCTGCATATTCCAATCCACGGGGCATTCCAGAAATTCCTGCGATTCTCGGTGGGTCAAGGGCACTTCCAGTTTCGAAGCCTTCCCTTTGGCATCTCAACAGCCCCCAGAACATTTACGAAGGTGTTACTACCAGCAATAGCCTTTTTGAGGGAGAAAGGTCTAAGGGTCCACCATTACCTGGACGACATCCTCCTCCTCTCAAGCAGCCAGGAATCACTCGTCCAACATCGCGAGATCCTGGTTTCCACCCTAATGAGTTTAGGATGGATAATCAATTGGCAGAAAAGCAACACCCAACCTACCCAAAGGATGGTCTTCCTGGGAGCCGAACTGGACACCCGAGCAAACACAGTGGAATTGCCAAGGGAGAAATTGTCCCTACTCATTCGGAAAGTGAAAGAGGCTATCCCAGCGTCATGTCTACCGGCCAGAGCATACCTCAGCCTCCTAGGTTCCCTATCAGCAACCATTCCAATGGTCAGATGGGCGCAATGGAATACCAGACCCCTACAAGCCTCCTTCCTGCGCCAGTGGGACGGATGGTCCATGTCCCAATTGATTCGCATCCCAGAGGAAGCCAGGCTATCTTTACGGTGGTGGACCCACCCCGACAACCTCAGCAGGAGCAAGCAGATAGTCATCCTCCACCAGGAGGTAGTAACTTCAGACGCCAGTCTGGAAGGATGGGGGGCACACTACCTACACTATGCAGCTCAGGGCCGCTGGCCCTTCAAGACCAAGGATGTAGTATCGAACGTCCTAGAGATGAAGGCAGCCTTCCAAGCCCTCTTGGCATTCAGCTCACTCCTGAGAGGGAAACAAGTCCTCATTCAAATGGACAACCGAGTGGCGGTAGCCTACATCAACAGGCAGGGGGGTACCAAGAGCATCTCCATGATGCGGGAAGTCGGTCCGGTGATGCAATGGGCTCAACTGAACCTGTGGGACCTGAAGGCGACCTATATTCCGGGGGTTCAGAACCTACTGGCGGACTCTCTCAGCAGAACATTCGTTTCCAACAACGAGTGGTGTCTAAGCCCACAGGCCTTTGCCCTCATATGCCAGACATGGGGTCATCCAGACATAGACCTCGCAGCAACACCAGAGAACAAGAAGTGTCAGAGGTTTCTGTCGAGGAACCCCTTCCCCGCAGCGGAGGGTACGGATTGTCTCCAGCACGCCTGGAACTTTCGCCTAGGCTACATTTTTCCACCAACCCCACTGATAGCCAAGTTCCTTCTGAGGCTCAAACACTCAACAGCTCTAGTACTGGCTGTGATTCCCTTTTGGCCACGGAGGCCTTGGTTCACCACCCTCCTGCAACTGAGCACAGCGGATCCACTTCCACTCCCGGTAACAACGGATCTACTAACCCAGGGCCAGCTACTACATCCGAATCCAGAGAGATTGCACCTAGCGGCCTGGAGACTGAAAGGTCTAGGTTCCTAGATCAAGGATGTTCTCAGAAGGTAGTCGATACCCTGCTTCAAGCCAGGAAATCCTCCACGAATAGCACCTACGAGAGAATCTGGGAAAGATTCTCTTCCTTTGCTCAGGAACAAGGTTGGGACCCGTCTTCCCCATCAGCAGTACAGGTGCTTGAGTTCCTTCAGTCAGGTCTAGACAAAGGCCTTAGGTCTAACACCCTGAAAGTCCAAGTCTCTGCCATCTCTGCCTTGACAGGGGTCAGGTGGGCACTTAACCCTCTGGTGGTGCAATTTCAAAAAGCCTGCCTAAAGCTAAGACCGCCCAGGAAACCTTCATTTCCAACATGGGACCTATCAACTGTCCTAGAGGTTTTATCCGGAGAACCATTTTTCCCACTTGAGGATACCTCCCTCTGGGACCTGACTCTAAAGGTATCCTTCCTAATTGCCATCACATCAGCGAAGAGGGTCTCAGAAATGCAAGCCTTGCTGATCAAAGAACCGTATCTGATGGTTTACCCAGACAGACTAACCCTGAAGCCTTCAGACAGGTTTATCCCAAAAGTCTCCTCTGCGTTCCACTTTAACCAGGAGATTGACCTCCCGGCTTTGATCACGGATCAGGGCGTCCCTCATCCCCTGGATGTCAAGGGCAACATTCTCCATTACCTTTCGGTAACCAAGCCATTCAGGAAATGCGAGAACCTTTTAGTCATCCCACATGGGTTCAGGAAGGGCCAGGCAGCTTCTGCCCGTACCATCGCCTCATGGCTCGTGAAAGCTATCAAGAAGGCCTACTCCTTAAGCACCTTGCAGATTCTGGGAGATCTAAGAGCGCATTCCACCAGGGCAATGGCTACTTCATGGGCAGCTTACTGTAAAGTTTCAGCGGAAACCATTTGTAGAGCGGCCACTTGGTCTTCGAGGAACACCTTCATTTCTCATTATAGAATAGACGCTGCACGCTTAGCAGCAGTTGAATTTGGGAGGGCCGTTATACAGGCCAACTCTTCTGTTCCTTGTCAATAAATTTTGATTTTGCATTCCCACCCAGTTTGGCGAGTTACTCCCCAACGTGTATGCTGCCATGATGCGACAGGAAAATGGAAAATTGTATACTCACCTTTCCGTAATTTTCCTTTCCTGTCGCATCTTCATGGCAGCATACAATCACCCACCCTCTAAGGTGACATGTGTATATATTTACAGAGAATACTGGGGCAGGTGTCTACTCTCTAATTTATAGCTATGTGGTCCTATCAGGTTGTGGAGGCGGAGTCACAACCCAACGTGTATGCTGCCATGAAGATGCGACAGGAAAGGAAAATTACGGAAAGGTGAGTATACAATTTTCCGTTATACTGTCCTATATTATCCCAACCTATATCCTATACTTCTTGTACTGTTCTATATGTTATCCTAGGCTGTAAACTTTCCAATATCTTTTTATTTCCCATATCCTATTCCATAATCTATAATTTCCTATTCTATCGGATATCTTGTTCTATCTTTTCTTAAAGCCTTCCTATTGGTAACATATATCTAATCCTATTCTATATTTTTTTGAATTTTAATCCAAAAAAAAATACAATACATAACCCAATTTTTTTGGTAAAATATAAAAGATGATGTCATGCCAAGTAAACAGATACCAAACATGTCATGCTTGAAAACTGCGCACGCCCGTGCAACGGCGACAAACTATGTGATTTTTTTTTTTTTTTTAAACGATGTAAAGTTTACTATTCATAGGTGACACTGTAAAAGCCTTTACAGGTTACCAGATTAGATTTACAGAGGAGGTCTGGTGCTAGAATTACTGCCCATGATCTGACATTCGCAGTGATACCTCACATGTGTTTGCCTTGTAACCGGGGGTTACAAGTGTTCCCCCTTTTTGGAGGGTTCCTTCTATAAAATAATTTGGGATGTTGGCAACCCCTTATTGAGAATTCAATTGCTTCTCTTTGTGGTTCACCACTATACTCACATGTGTGGCTTGAATGCCCTTTTCATATGTGGGTACGACATACGCATTCGCTTCTGCGTGCGAGCACTTTACATTTTTTTTGTGGTTTTTATTATGTTTATTTTATTTTTTTTTTTATTTTTACACTTTGCCTTTACATTTTTTTTTAATCACTTTTATTTCCATTACAAGGAATGTAGACATCCCTTGTAATAGGAATAAGGCATGACAGGTTCTCTTTACAGGGAGATTGGTGGGTTTTGCAATTTTTTATGTCAAACAGTATTTGCGCAGCGGATTTTCAAACACAATTTTTTTCTGGGGGGGAAGTAACATACTTTTTGAATTTTAATGCAAAAAAATACAGAAAAATAACCCAATTTTTTGGTAAAATATCAAAGGTGATGTTACACCGAGTAAACAGATACCAAACATGTCACACTTTCAAACTCGACGAAAGATGTAAATTTTTCTATCCAGAGGCAACGCTTTAAAAGCCTTTACAGGTCACCGCTTTAGATTCACAAAGGAGGTCTGGTGCTAGAATTACTGACGTTCGTGGGGGATACCTCACATGTGAGGGACGATCGCTCTTTGCGTGCGTGCGGGGCCGATGCGTGCAGCATTTGCCTTTGTCCATCCAGTCAAACCAACATAGAAAATAAATAAAATAAAAAATAAATAAATAAATAACAAAATAACAAAAAAACAAAACATGCATCTGATTTATTTATTTCTTTTTTTCCTAGAAAATTACTATTTGTTTGGAGTGCATCCAATTTATTATTTATTTATTTTTTGCTAGAAAATGACTTGGAATCCCCAAACATTTTATATATTTTTTTAAGTCCCTAGAGAATAAAATATCCGATGTTGCAAATTTTTTTTTTTTTTTTTTTTTTGTCACACGATAATTGCACAGTGGTTCATTTATCGCAACTTTTCAGGAAAACAAAATAAATACATTGTAGTGAGCAGAAACACAATATAATACCCATTTTTTTTTTGGTAAAATATAAAAGATGATGTTACACAGAGTAAATAGACACCAAACATGTCACACTTTAAAATCGCACACAGCCGTGGAACGGCGACAAAATACAGTAGATTAAATTCTCCATAGGCAACGCTTTAAAAGTCTTTACAGGTCACCATTTTAGAGGAACACAGGAGGTCTGGTGCTAGAATTATTGCTCACGCTCTGACATTCACGAAGATACCTCACATGTGTTGTGCGATCGCCATTTACATATGTTTGTGGGACAGGACTGCACGTTCGCCTTTGTGTGTAAGCATAGTGCTTTAGATTATTATTTTTTGCCTAATTTTATTTAAATTGTCCCTTTTTTTTTTTTAATCAACTTTATTGCTATCACAAGGGATGGTCAACATCCCTTGTGATAGCAATGGGCGGTAACAGGTCCTCTTTATGGGTTTTATGGGACCCGGTATCTCTCCTCTGGCCTCCAATGCATCTGCTCAAACTGAGATCGGTTCGATCGGCTGCTTTACAAGCTGGTAACACCTCGTCAACACACAAACCGAAGCTGGAAGTGACACAATCCTCGTTTACAGTACAAGTAAGCCGATTAGTAGGCGATAACAAGAACACATAATGAAATAAACCATCAGACGCGGTTCCCTACATTATAATTCCATGCTACAAACACATGGATAATATTGAGTGGTGGAAAATATAAGGATTTGTTCTATAAAGTTGCTCCCTGAGCAGCAGATCATCCAGGTACCCCAGAATATTTGGGAGGTGGGCAGCACTATTGGTAGGCCCTGCACTGAAAATGCCAGTCCTCCATCACAAGAAAAGTTTAGGTAAGGAGGTAAAAATTCGGAACATGTAGGCACCATCTTTTACATCTACCAAAGCAAGGAAATCCTGGCTACAGCAAGGCCACTGCCATAGGAGATGATTGACACTGCCGGAAGAGCAGCCCCCCCTTTTCCAGGGGTCAGAGGCAGGCACCAAGCGGGCACAGACCACGCCATGGGACCTGGACCCCTAGGCGGTTGGCCCAGGTCCGTACCTAACAAACTTGTTGAGAACAACATAGAAAGAACATCGCCCCTTGGCCTGGGGCCGCAAGAGGTTCTAGGAGATATCGTGAACCTTTCACCAACTGGAAGCAGCATGATCTCTACTTGTGGCAGAAGGTGAGTGAAAACCCGAAACAGCAAACAACCTCTTCCAAACATGGGAATGACATTTTATTGGGAAAAGGCCTTCGAGTCCTACAGAACTGGCCCTGAGGCTTCGCTGTCGAGGCCGAAACCTGCGAGTGGCGAAGGATTGCCTCATGGTAACAGGAGTAGAAGCAGATGGAACAGGCACCCTATTGGATGCACTCGAAGGCAGTCAAAAGCTTTTTTCATTTTGGATAGAGAAGGCAAAAACACCCCTGTCAATATGGGTCCTGATGAAGAGATTTTCCTTCACTTCTTGTACTGTAGACCCAACAGGAAGTGACAGGAAATCCCTCCAAAAGTCCTCTCCTAGGTAGTTGTCCCTGAAATGTGATAATCACTTAGTCACCATGATAAGGACCATTGCTAGTAGGGTTTCATTTTTGAAGCCTGGCTGGAGTGCTACTTTAAATCAATAGCAGTATGTACTTTTTTTTTTTTTTTTTTTTTAGGAACAACGTGTTGGGAAAGATGTTTGCTATGTTATTAATGGAGCAATAAACGGATAAACAGATTATGCAAGACGTCTAAATAAAGAGGAAGATGGAGGTCCATAAATAGAGGGGAAATCAGACACGTAAATCACCATTACGGAGGACACAAGATGAAGATCTGGCAGTGTGTGGTATGGCTCTGTGCGGTCACATTGGAGGTGTCTCACTCTCAGTCTCCAGATAAGGAAGAACGGATCAGAGAGGCCCTGGATCTCTACAACCAGAGAGAGGATGTCCTCTATTTCTATAAACCCCTGGAGGACCTTCCAGCCATACCTATGCAGGTGCAGTACAGGGCAATACATGGGGGGAGGGATGGGGGCTTTAAAGACAATAGATTAGGGTTTGGAGGGCTTCAAGGGCATTTGTATTTTTTCAAGGATTTTTCAATATTCATATAAAATGTAATAACGTGTTAATTCCTTAAAAATGTTCAGAAAAAAGAGCCATTTATCCAACTGTCCATCCAGAGCCTCTGGTTTATAGACCAGATACATTCTAAATATAGAACCATTTCCATTCTTATCAATATTCTCGGCTCTCTTAGAGGTAACAACGTCTGAAAAGTCTATTTGCATTCGCCCCCATTCTGAATCTTTTTCCAGGAGGAAACAAAGGATGAAATCCTGAGATTTGGAATAATGGAGACGAGGTGTCTGAAGTCGGAGGGAGGTGACGCAGCGCGGTGTGAATTCAAACCGGATGGGGTGAGTTTTTATCTGAGAGGATTTCATGTGAAATGTGAAGTCTTTGTTTATGATGGAGAGCCACATGCAGATGACAGGTGATACGAATGATACAGAGTAATACAATGTAACAATATTATCACTTTGTATCTCTGAATCTGATGTTTTTGACAGCTCGATCGCTGTGCTGGGAGCACAAATGTGCAACATGTAGGCATTAAGGACCACCCGTCCTGCCGTCACATATGTGGGGAAAATAATTATTTGATCCCCTGCAGATTTCGTAGGTTTGCCCACTTACAAAGAAATGAAGGGTCTATCATTTTTATCATAGGTGTATTATAAATGATAGAATATCAACTAAAAATCCAGAAAAAAAAAATGATACAAATGTTATAAATAGAGTTGCAGTTCAGTGAGTAAAATAAATATTTGATCACCAAGCAAAACATGACTTAGTAGTGGAGAAACCCTTGTTGGCGATCACAGAGGTCAGACGTTTCTTGTAGTTGGTGACCAGGTTTGCACACATCTCAGGAGGAATTTTGGTCCACTCTTCTTTACAGATCTTCTCTAAATCCTTAGGGTTTCTTGATTGTCACTTGGCAACTCAAAGTTTCAGCTCCCATCATAAATTTTCTATAGGATTAAGGTCTGGAGACTGGCTGGCAATTCCATGACCTTAATGTGCTTCTTCTTGAGCCACTCCTTTGTTGCCTTGGCGGTACGTTTTGGGTTAATTGTCATACTGGAAGACTCATCCACGACACCTCTTCAGTGTTCTGGCTGAGAGAAGAAGGTTCTCATCCAAGATTTTACAATACACGACCCCATCCATTGGCCCCTCAATGCGGCAAAGTCAGCCTGTACCTTTAGCAGAGAAACAGCCCCAAAGCATCATGTGTTCCACCTCCGTGCTTGACTGTAGGGAAGGTGTTCTTAGGGTCATAGTCAGCATTTTTCTTTCTCCAAACACGACAAGTCCCCCTCCTCAAGAAGGTTCATGTACAGTCATGCCAATGAACATCTAAATGATTCAGAGAAGGATTGGGAGAAAGTGCTGTGGTCAGATGAGGCCAAATTAACTCGACTCGCCGTGTTTGGAGGAAGAAAAATGCTGACTATGACCCTAAGAACACCATCCCCCTACAGTCAAGCACGGACGTGGAAACATGATGCTTTGGGGCTGTTTCTCTGCTAAAGGCACAGGCCGACTTTACCTTGGATGGATATTCCAGCATGACAATGACCCAAAACATACCGCCAAGGCAACAAATGAGGGGCTCAAGAAGAAGCACATTAAGGTCATGGAGTTGCCAAGTCAGTCTCCAGACCTTAATCCTATACCCAATCATAGACAGGGGTAGACATCATAGACAGGGGTAGGTAGGAAAGGCTGTCCCACCACCCGATCTGGGGTGCGCTCCCACTTAGGCTCCAACTTGCTTCTTCGGGTGTGTGCGTGGCATTCTTTACCAACACACATTCCAGATGTTTAACGTGTTCTTCAAATGTTTTGGAGAGGAAGGCTAACACACTGTCGAAATTGAAGTTTCCGAGACATCTTTTCAGTAGGCGCTGGAAAGTGTTAAGGGTGTTACTGAGGCCAAGGGGCACTTGAGTCAATGTGAATAGTCCCAAGGGTGTGATAATGGTGTCTTCTCTCGTTCTGGAGCACCTGGGCAGATCCAGGGCGGAGAAGAACTTGGCTTGTCCAAGGGCCATTAGAGATTCCTTGACCCAAGGAAGTGGGCAGGCATCCCAGTAGGTGCATACATTGAGCTTAAGGTGGTTGTAAGGTCAGAATGTTTTTAATCCTAATGCATTCTATGCATTAAGATAAAAAAACCTTCTGTGTGCAGCAGTAGGGATGACCTTTATGTTCTGGTCGAACATGAGTTCGACTTGAACATTGGCTGTATGCCCGTTCGCCGAATAGCAAACAATTTGGTGTGATCACGGCCAATTCAAAAGCCGCGGAACATACTATAAAAGTCTATGGGAGAAATCAAAAGTGCTAATTTTAAAGGCTGATATGCAAGTTATTGTCATAAAAAGTGTTTGGGGACCTGGGTCCTGCCCCAGGGGACATGTATCAATGCAAAAAAAGTTTTAAAAATGGCCGTTTTTTCTGGAGCAGCGATTTTAATAATGCTTAAAGTGAAACAATAAAAGTGAAATATTCCTTTAAATTTCGTACCTGGGGGGTGTTTGTAGTATGCCTGTAAAGTAGCACATGTTTCCCGTGTTTAGAACAGTTCCTGCACAAAATGACATTTCTAAAGGAAAAAAGGTAATTTAAAACTACTCGCGGCTATAATGAATTGTCGGGTCTCGGCAATACACATAAAAGTCATTGAAAAAAACGGCATGGGATTCCCCCACAGTCCATTACCAGGCCCTTTGGGTCTGGTATGAATATTAAGGGGAACCCCGAACCCAAATTTTTTTAAAAAATGGCGTGGGGGTCCCCCAAAAAATCCATACCAGACCCTTACCTGAGCACGCAACCTGGCAGGCCGCAAGAAAAGAGGGGGGGCGAGAGAGCGCCCCCACCCTCCTGAACTGTACCAGGCCACATGCCCTCAACATGGGGAGGGTGCTTTGGGGTAGCCCCCCAAAGCACCTTGTCCCCATGTTGATGGGGACAGGGGCCTCATCCTCACAACCCTTTCCCGGTGGTTGTGGGGGTCTGCGGGCGGGGGACTTATCGGAATCTGGAAGCCCCCTTTAACAAGGGGACCCCCAGATCCCCCCCCCCGTGTGAAATGGTAACGGGGTACAAATGTACCCCTACCATTTCACAAAAAAAAGTGTGAAAATGTTTAAAATGACAAGACACGACTTGGGACATTTCCTTTATTTAAAAAATAAACAAATAAAAATGTCCCACGTAGTCCATTCTTCTTCTTCTCTTGCTCCGCCGATGGACCAAAAAAGAAAAAAAAAATCCACACCGATCTGGGGACGTCAGCGTGTGGCCCCGCCCCCTCTGACACTATGGGAAAGCCACAGGGATGTCCCCGTGCGTCAGAGGGGGGCCGGGTCACCCGGGGACGTCAGCGGGTAGCTCCGCCCTCAGTTATAAAAGAACTGTCACCTGTGAGGACGAGTCATACGGGGGTGCCTCCCATGGAGGCGGGTTGGTGCGGCTTTTTTTTTTTTTTTTTTTCGGTCTGTCGGCGGAGCAAGAGAAGAAGAAGAATGGACTACGTGGGACATTTTAATTTTTTTATTTTTTAATAAAGGAATTGTCCCAAGCCATGTCTTGTCATTTTTAACATTTTCACACTTTTTTTGTGAAATGGTAGGGGTACATTTGTACCCCATTACCATTTCACACAGGGGGAGGCCTGGACCTGGGGGTCCCCTTGTTAAAGGGGGCTTCCAGATTCCGATAAGCCCCCTGCCCGCAGACCCGCACATCCACCGGGCAAGGGTTGTGGGGACAAGGCCCTTGTCCCCATCAACATGGCGACAAGGTGCTTTGGGGGGGCCACTACCCCAAAGCACCCTCCCCATGTTGAGGGCATGTGGCCTGGTACAGTTCACGAGGGGGTGGGCGCTCTCTCGTCCCCCCCTCTTTTCCTTTCGGCATGCCAGGTTGCATGCTCGGATAAGGGTCTGGTATGGATTTTTGGGGGGACCCCCCACGCCATTTATTTTTCTACTTTTGGCGTCTGGTGCCCCTTAAAATCCATACCAGGCCTGAAATGGAATTTGGGGGGACCCCCACGCAATTTTATTTTTAAATTTTGGTTCGGGGTTCCCCTTAATATTCAAAGTGCCTGGTAATGGACAGTGGGGGAATCCAATGCTGTTTTTTTCAATGACTTTTATGTGTATTGCCGAGACCCGACAATTCATTATAGCCGCGAGTACTTTTAAATGACTTTTTTTCCTTTAGAAATGTCATTTTGTGCAGGGACTGTTCTAAACATGCGCCACTTTACAGACATACTATAGACACCCCCCAGGTACGAAACTTTAAAGGAATATTTCACTTTTATTGTTTCACTTTAAGCATTATTAAAATCACTGCTCCCGAAAAAACGGCCATTTTTAAAACTTTTTTTTGCATTGATACATGTCCCCTGGGGCAGGACCCGAGTCCCCAAACACTTTTTATGAGAATAACTTGCATATTAGCCTTTAAAATTAGTACTTTTGGTAATTCATGTTTGTGTCCCATAGACTTTAACCGCTTGCCGACCGCCGGCTGTCAATTGACGGCCAGGCGGCGCGGCTCTCGTTGCGGGAGGGCGTCATATGACGGCCTCCCATTTAAACAGGGAATGCGCGCGATTGTGCGCGCGCATCCCTGTTCCTTTGGTGGTGGCGTGTCACGGAGACACCGCTCGCCGCTGAGGGGGGTGAACAGCCATTGGATGAAGTCACGGCCGATCACAAATAGGTCCACCCCATTGTGCACGGCGCATGCGCGCGATCGCGAGCGCGCTGCGCGTGCACGTCGGTGACGGAGTGTTTCCGGGAACACTACTCGTCACCGACGCCGGTAAACAGCCATTGGCTGGCTGTTTACCCACGTGATCGGCTGTGATCCATTCACAGCCGATCATAAATGTAAACACAGAGCGGTAACTAGCTGTTACCAGCTCTTCTCTCCTCACACACCATTTCCAGTGTGAGGAGAGAAGAGCCAGAAGCAGTGAGTTACCGATCTGTGTTCTGTAGTGTCTGCACCAACACCACACCTGTCCCATCGCCCCCCCCAATTGTCATCTGTCACCCAACAGTCACCAGTGTCACCCAATAAAGTGCACCTGTCACATAAGGGACTGCCATCAGTGACCGTCAGCGGTGCACCTGTCACCCGTCACAAATCAGTGACCATCAGCGGTGCACCTGTCACCCGTCACCCATCAGTGACCGCCAGCCGTCACCCGTCACCCATAAGTGACCACCAGCCGTCACCCGTCACCCATCCGTGACCGCCCAGCTGTCACCAGTCACCCATCAGTGACCGCCACCCGTCACCCATCAGTGACCGCCAGCCGTCACCCGTCACCCATCAGTGACCACCAGCCGTCACCCATCAGTGACCACCAGCCATCACCCGTCACCCATCAGTGACCGCCAGCGGTGCAGCTGTCACCCGTCACAAATCAGTGACCATCAGCGGTGCACCTGTCACCCGTCAGCCATCACCCGTCACCCATCAGTGACCGCCAGCCATCACCTGTCACCCATCAGTGATCGCCACCCGTCACCCATCAGTGACCGCCAGCCATCACCCGTCACCCATCAGTGACCGCCAGCCATCACCCGTCACCCATCAGTGACCGCCAGCCATCACCCGTTACCCATCACCTGTCACCCATCAGTGACCGTCAGCCATCACCGATCACCTGTCATCTTTTAGTGACCGTCACCCATCACCAGTAACTGTCCGTGGCCTGTCACCCATCAGTGACCATCGCCTGTCACACCGTCATCACCAATCATTGAACGTCAGCTGCCACCTATCGCACAGCCCATCAGTGACCGTCACCTGCCACCTGTCACACCGCGTCATGTCCAAAAGAGTATTCAGCAGTCAGGAGGCGTTCCAGATCCTCTCCATGACCGATGAGAGCAACGGGGAGTTCTCATCAGATTCTAATTTGGATTCTGATTCAAGTTCGGCATTTGAACCAAATAGTGAATCGGCAAATGATTCGGAGGAAGAATGGGTCCCTCCCAAAAGGGCACGGCACTCTGGAAACCAGGATTATATTCCCAGGCCCAGTACCAGCGCTGCCACCACCAATATGCCCCAGGAACAAATTCCCAGGCCCAGTACCAGAGCTGCCGCCAGCGTTAGGCCCCGGGAACAAATGCCCAGTACCAGCGCTGCCACCACCAATAGGCCCCAGGAACAAATTCCCAGGCCCAGTACCAGAGCTGCCGCCAGCGTTAGGCCCCGGGAACAAATGCCCAGTACCAGCGCTGCCGCCGGCGATAGGCCCCAGGAACAAATGCCCAGACCCAGTACCAGTCCTGCCACATCACGCCTGAGTACCAGCACAGGAAATTCCAATCCAACTACTGGAGTGTCACACCCCCCAAGAGCCAGGGCCTCTACATACATGCCAGATGGTCTTGCCAACCCAATATGGCTGCCTTCCAACTCGGCATCGCCAATTATTCCCCCGTTTACAGCACTGCCAGGTGTGCAGACCAACACCCAAAATTTCTCAGAGATTGATTTCTTTTATATGTTTTTGCCCGACACTATGCTGCAATTTATTGTGGACCAGACAAATTTGTATGCCCAGCAATATATTGCCAACAACCCCCAATCATCCTATGCCCGTCCTTTTGAGTGGAGAGATCTGAATTTGGAGGAATTCAAAGTGTTTATGGGCCTCACCCTAAACATGGGGATTACAAAAAAAAATGAAGGACATGCCTATTGGTCCACCCACCCCATCCACAATATGCCCATTTATTCTGCCCTAATGTCCAGGTCCCGATACAAGATGATAATGCGCTTTCTTCACTTCAGCGACAACACCCAGTGCCCTCCCCACAATCATCCAAATTACGACAAGTTATACAAGATTCGCCCACTGATAAATTTCTTTTCTCAACAATTTGCAGAACTCTATGTCCCCGATCAGAAAATTTGCGTCGATGAGTCCCTGGTACCCTTTTCAGGCCGGCTAGGAATAAAGCAGTATATTCCTAGCAAAAGGGCCAGATACGGAGTAAAGTTATATAAGCTATGTGAGAGAGCCACAGGATATTTGTATGCATTCCGCATATATGAAGGAAAAGATTCCCAGCTCCAGCCCCCTGAGTGCCCGGCCTACATGGGCACAACTGGAAAGATTGTATGGGACCTGGCATACCCACTTCTAAACAAAGGATATCACATTTACGTTGACAACTTTTACACCAGCCTGCCCCTTTTCAAACATTTATACATCGCAAAAACCCTGGCCTGTGGAACCTCCAGAAAAAATAGAAAGGGCTTCCCACAATCTTTAGCGAATAAAAAGCTGCGAAGGGGGGAAAGAGCTTCATTGAGATGCAACGAAGTGCTGGCCTTGAGGTGGAAGGATAAGAGGGACGTGCACATGATGTCCACCATCCATGAAGACACTGCAATTGTGGTACAAAGAAGACAAGGTCCCATTGAAAAGCCAACATGTGTCCAAGATTATAATCTCTACATGGGGGGGGTAGATTTTAACGATCAAATGATTCAGCCCTATTTGTCAATAAGGAGGTCCCGATTCTGGTATAAGAAGGTAGCAATTTATCTCATCCATTTGGCCATTTACAATTCCTACGTAGTCTACACCAAATCCATTGAAAGCCCCGCCCCCTTCCTAAAATTCATAGAAGAAGTTGTCACGTCCCTCATCTATCACCAAAGACCCCCCCAAGAAGACCTTCGCTCTGAGGCTGTTTGCCGACTCCATGAGCGCCACTTCCTCTTCAGCATTCCACCATCTGAAGCAGGCCGAAGACGGCAAAAAAAATGTCGCGTGTGCACCAAAAGAGGATTTAGAAGAGATACCAGCTACCATTGTCCCCAGTGTCCCTCCCAACCTGGCCTTTGCATTGGTGAATGCTTCCAAATTTATCACACATCCATAAAATATTAGCCCATATTTTTAACCATTTCCCCATTTTCACCATCTGTGCTGACCATTTTCCATTCTTTCCCAAATAACCATGCCACTGCCTTCCATGTGAACTGACCCTGGCCTGTTTTTTGACTATGCCTCTGCCTACCGTTTGGACTGCTTTCATGTGAACTGACCCTGGCCTGTTTTGTGACTATGCCTCTGCCTACCGTTTGGACTGCCTCCACGTGAACTGACCCTGGCCTGTTTTATCAACTACTCTACTGCCTACCGCTTGGACTGCTTACATGTGAACCGACCCTGGCCTGTTTTATGGACTATGCTTTTGCCTACCGCTTGGACTGATCTGTTGCCCTGCTACTTTAGTACACAGGGGTCTCACATATGTGAGGGGCTCCAGAATTGTTTTTCCGGTTGGAGAAAACAATTATTTTTGTTTTCTCCGGGTTTCGGAATTAGGGTCTGGAGTCCGGAGGCTTCATAGAGATTTGGGTGGGTCGAAGCCTCTACCCCTGTGCACAGGTCTTACCTGATTGTGGCCCTCAGCCTGCTGCTGACTTACTGCCACCATGCCCATGCCTGTCGCGGTACAATAATGAGTGTCTGCAGTTAACAGTGTACCAGGACCAATATTATGGCTGTGCTGGCTGTCTCTGCATGGACAATTTCTATGGACTGTGCTGTGCCGACTATAGACAATATTCCTGCCTGCTGCCTGGATAGTTAATATTGCTGTCGCTAAGCACCTCCTTGCCTGCTGCCTGGACCAGTGCTCTCCTCTGTGGATACTACTAAAAGCACAGGTAATGCTTTTTTTTTTACCCTTTCTGCAATAGAATTTATTTTGGATTGTAATTATTGGTATGTGCATGCTATGTGTTAGAAATATGAAGGGTTTTCAAAAATGATAGGTTGCCAGGAAATTATATATGTCATTTATGCTCCTAGAACGCCTGATGGTGCTACTTTGATGTTGGGCCTCTGTATGTGGCCAGGCTGTGTAAAAGTCTCACACATGTGGTATCGCCATACTCAGGAGGAGTAGCAGAATGTATTTTGGGGTGTCATCTTTGCTACGTACATGCTATGTGTTGGAAATATCTGATAAATGGACAACTTTGTGTAAAAAAAAAATGCGTTTTCATTTTTTTCCACATTTTCCAAAAACTTTTGGAAAAAAATGAACCGTTCAAAAGACTCATTATGCCTCATAGATTATACGTTGGGGTGTTTGCTTTCCAAAATGGGGTCATTTTGGGGGCAATTCCATTGTCCTGGTGCTCCAGGGCCTTCAAAAATGCAATAGGTGGTTGAGAAATGAGATGTGTCATTTATGCTCGTAGATCGCCTGATGGTGCTACTCCAATGTTGGGCCTTTGTATGTGGCCACGCTGTGTAAAAGTCTCACACATGTGGTATCGCTATACTCAGGAGGAGTAGAAGAATGTATTTTGTGGTGTCATCTTTGCTACGTACATGCTATGTGTTGGAAATATCTGATAAATAGACAACTTTGTGTAAAAAAAAATGCGTTTTCATTTTTTTCCACATTTTCCAAAAACTTCTGGAAAAAAATGAACCGTTCAAAAGACTCATTATGCCTCATAGATTATACGTTGGGTTGTTTGCTTTCCAAAATGGGGTCAGTTTGGGGGCAATTCTATTGTCCTGGTGCTCCAGGGCCTTCAAAAGTGTAAATGGTGGTTGAGAAATGAGATGTGTCATTTAGGCTCGTAGAATGCATGAAGATGCTACTTTAATGTTCGGCCTTTGTATGTGGTCAGGCTGTGTAAAAGTCTCACACATGTGGTATCGCCATACTCAGGAAGAGTAGCAGAATGTATTTTGGGGTGTAATTTGTTGTATGCATATGCTCTGAGAGAGAAATAACCTGTTAATATGACAATTTTGTAAAAAAAAAAAAATCTTCATTTTGCAAAGAATTGTGGGAAAAAATTACAACTTAAAAAAATTCACCATGCTACTTACTTAATACCTTGGAATGTCTACTTTCTAAAAAGGGGTCATTTAGGGGGTATTTGTACTTTTCTGACTTGTTAGTGTACCAAGAAATGAGATAGACCATCAGTACATCTGTGTGATCAGATGTGATCAATTTTCAGTGCTTGGCACCATAGTTTGTAGACTCTATAACTTTCACAAAGATCAAATAATTTACACTAATTTGGGTTATTTTTACCAAAGATATGTAGCAGTATAAATTTTGGCCAAAATTTATGAAGAAAAATTACTAATTTGCAAAATTTTATGACAGAAACAAAGAAAAAGGCATTTTTTTCACAAAATTTACGGTCTTTTTTATTTATAGCACAAAAAATAAAAAACCCACTAGTGATTAAATACCACCAAAAGAAAGCTCTATTTGTGTGAAAAAAAGGACGCAAATTTCATATGGATACAGTGTTGCACGACTGAGTAATTGTCATTCAAAATGTGAGAGCGCTGAAAGCTGAAAATTGGTCTGGTCAGGAAGGGGGTGTAAGTGCCCTGTATTGAGGTGGTTAACAGTGTTCTCGTGTTCGAACAATTTTTTGCCTATTCACATGCTCTGCTGTGAACCGAACCGGGGGGTGTTCGGCTCATCCCTATGCAGCAGCCCTCCTCAGCCCCCCTAATATTTAGCGGAGCCCAGCTCGTTCCAGCGATGTTGCACGAGAGAGATTTGGCTTCCCAGAACAGAGACAGCGCCATAAGCTCCCGCTGCTGTCACTCAAAGTCAGTGAGCCAATGAGAAGAGAGAAGGGGCGGGGCAGGGCTGAAATGGACACAGTCCACAGTCCAAGGGATAGGAAAGAACTTGTATTGAAATAATGCAAAGACAGTTTTACAAATACTGGGAAGGCAGCCCAGCCAGGAACACTCACAGGTCCGACAGCGAGTAGGGAGCAGGATTCAGAAGGACTGACAGCGCCTGCTGAGAGAGGCAAAATGCAGCCTGGTCATCTTGTGTCCAAACAGGAAGATGTCCAGAGAAGTTGCGAGCCCTATGCTTTCCCTCCTCGTCAGGAACCTTTCCCTGTAGCTAGTTCTGTCCCTACCAGGTGGGGTGCCTGTCCCTTCTCTACAAACTCCCAAAATGCGGGCCAAGCCTGGGAGCCAGGGCCTTAATTGGCTCTGCCTGACCCAAGATGTCTGCTAGAGTCACATGGGACAGCAGCATACAATTGGATCGCTTCCCCAGTGACCAAGGAAACCATAGAGGAATCATGTTACTCTTGACTTCCTCTCAAACCGCAGTCCTGCTGAATAAGAGTGCCACCTGCAGGGGAGAAAGTCGATTGCACCTACCTAAAAGTCCAAATACAAAATTTCTTCAAACTGAGTGCTAAGTATGAGGGTTGGCCTGCTTTGATCACATGATCCTAATGTAACACAATTGTACCCTCCCCCCACTGACTTCCAATGATCTCAGAGAGGGGCGGGCACAGACAGCAGATTATTTGGAGTGTCGGTTTTAGAAGATCAGTGCTATGGTATAGGTGAGAGACATTCAGCTGTTATTTTATCTGAATATGCAGGAAGTTCAAATCTGTGATCTGAACCTGACTGCACCCGGCAAAGAGAACATGCAGTGTGACATCATAACCAAGGTAAGTGACCGACACAAAATCCATCCTCACCCCCTGCTGGAGGACTCGGCTCCTTCCTCTATAACTCTCCTCTCCTGAAATACTCTGCTCTGCTGGAGGACTCTGCTCCTCCTCTATAACTCTCCTCTCCTGAAATACTCTGCTCTGCTGGAGGACTCTGCTCCTTCCTCTATAACTCTCCTCTCCTGAAATACTCTGCTCTGCTGGAGGACTCTGCTCCTTCCTCTATAACTCTCCTCTCCTGAAATACTCTGCTGGAGGACTCTGCTCCTTCCTCTATAACTCTCCTCTCCTGAAATACTCTGCTGGAGGACTCTGCTCCTTCCTCTATAACTCTCCTCTCCTGAAATACTCTGCTGGAGGACTCTGCTCCTTCCTCTATAACTCTCCTCTCCTGAAATACTCTGCTGGAGGACTCTGCTCCTTCCTCTATAACTCTCCTCTCCTGAAATACTCTGCACTGCTGGAGGACTCCTCTCCTTCCTCTATAACTCTCCTCTCCTGAAATACTCTGCACTGCTGGAGGACTCTGCTCCTCCCTCTATAACTCTCCTCTCCTGAAATACTCTGCACTGCTGGAGGACTCTGCTCCTTCCTCTATAACTCTCCTCTCCTGAAATACTCTGCACTGCTGGAGGACTCTGCTCCTCCCTCTATAACTCTCCTCTCCTGAAATACTCTGCACTCCTGGAGGACTCCTCTCCTTCCTCTATAACTCTCCTCTCCTGAAATACTCTGCACTGCTGGAGGACTCTGCTCCTTCCTCTATAACTCTCCTCTCCTGAAATACTCTGCACTGCTGGAGGACTCTGCTCCTTCCTCTATAACTCTCCTCTCCTGAAATACTCTGCACTGCTGGAGGACTCTGCTCCTCCCTCTATAACTCTCCTCTCCTGAAATACTCTGCACTCCTGGAGGACTCTGCTCCTTCCTCTATAACTCTCCTCTCCTGAAATACTCTTCTCCTTCCTCTATGTATGGGTAGTAATGAATGGTGTACATGGGAGGAGCCATATAGGACAATTACATATGCGGCTTCTGCTTCCTGCTTTGTAGTGCTGCACAGTGATTGCACTTTAGTGTTCCTCCGCAGTACAAATCATTACATACACAGGTTGGTCTTTCCTGCATTGAACGTCTGTACAGTAAGTACACGATTGTTTACCTGTCTCCTCGGTGTAATTGGTTTTATCTCAGCAGTCCTTCTTCAGGGCGGTGACATTCCCGGGCCCCTCCCCCCTGAATGTAAATCCGACTTCTAATGTAATTATTTGGAAATCTCACTTCCTCCTTCAGATTTCAAGGGTGAGACGCGCCGGCAGACCCCCCAGAGGACACCCCTGCAATTACAACAGCAAACCACACCTTCCAGGCTGTAACTCACCTTCTTCAGCTGACAGACAAGATCGGGCCTTCAATGAAGAGAAATGAATTCTATGAAATGTCACTTAAATGAGTAAAATAAAGAATGAAAATGATGTGACTCTCGGAATTGTCATTGATGCACCAGATCCGGGTTATAATGTATGGCGGGGGGGGGGGATGGGTACATTTTGGCTCTCATTGTCGGACCAATACACACCATTGTCTTCAACCATGAAAAGACGATCGTCCCATTTCTTCATGTCACTCATTATCCACCAATGTATGAAATCTAAATTGTGAGTAAAAAAACATGTGAAGACAATCCTTCCAATAATATTATATCTACTTTCCTATCCTTCCTATACTATTCTATATCATATCCTTCCTATACTGTCCTATATCCTATCCTTCCTATACTATTCTATATCATATCCTTCCTATACTGTCCTATATCCTATCCTTCCTATACTGTCCTATATCCTATCCTTCCTATACTGTCCTATATCATATCCTTCCTATACTGTCCTATATCCTGTCCATCTTATACTATTCTATACCCTATCCTTCCTATACTGTCCTATCCTTCCTATACTATCCTATATCCTATCCTTCCTATACTGTCCTATATCCTATCCTTCCTATACTGTCCTATATCCTATCCTTCCTATACTGTCCTATATCCTATCCTTCCTATACTGTCCTATATCCTATCCTTCCTATACTGTCCTATATCCTATCCTTCCTATACTGTCCTATATCCTATCCTTCCTATACTATTCTATATCCTATCCATCCTATACTGTCCTATCCTTCCTATACTATTCTATATCCTATCCATCCTATACTGTCCTATATCCTATCCTTCCTATACGATTCTATACCATATCCTTCCTATACTGTCCTATCCTTCCTATACTATTCTATACCATATCCTTCCTATACTGTCCTATCCTTCCTATACTATTCTATACCATATCCTTCCTATACTGTCCTATATCCTATCCTTCCTATACTATTCTATATCATATCCTTCCTATACTGTCCTATATCCTGTCCATCTTATACTATTCTATACCCTATCCTTCCTATACTGTCCTATCCTTCCTATACTGTCCTATATCCTATCCTTCCTATACTGTCCTATATCCTATCCTTCCTATACTGTCCTATATCCTATCCTTCCTATACTATTCTATATCCTATCCATCCTATACTGTCCTATCCTTCCTATACTATTCTATATCCTATCCATCCTATACTGTCCTATATCCTATCCTTCCTATACTATTCTATACCCTATCCTTCCTATACTATTCTATACCCTATCCTTCCTATACTATCCTATCCTTCCTATACTGTCCTATATCATATCCTTCCTATACTTTCCTATACTGTCCTATATCCTATCCTTCCTATACTGTCCTATATCCTATCTTTCCTATACTGTCCTATATCCTATCTTTCCTATACTGTCCTATATCCTATCCTTCCTATACTGTCCTATATCCTATCTTTCCTATACTGTCCTATATCCTATCCTTCCTATACTATTCTATACCCTATCCTTCCTATACTATTCTATATCATATCCTTCCTATACTATTCTATACCCTATCCTTCCTATACTATCCTATATCATATCCTTCCTATACTTTCCTATACTGTCCTATATCCTATCTTTCCTATACTGTCCTATATCCTATCCTTCCTATACTATTCTATACCCTATCCTTCCTATACTATTCTATATCATATCCTTCCTATACTATTCTATACCCTATCCTTCCTATACTATCCTATATCATATCCTTCCTATACTTTCCTATATCCTATATTATCCCAACCTATATCCTAAACTACTTTTGCTATTCTATATGTTATCCTAGGCTGTAAACTTTCCAATGTCTCATTTTTGAGTCTGTTGGAACTCTGTGCAAGTGGAACTGGTCTAAGTGGTGAGTTAAAACTAGAGTTTAAAACAGGAGAGTTATAACAGGGGTCATAGTACCTGTGTAGTGTGAGTAGTGTGTGTGGATCGTTAGTACTTGTGTATTGTGTACTGTATACTTGTGTACTTGTGTACTGCGGGGGCCCGTAGGTCTGCGGGGGCCCGTAGGTCTGCGGGGGCCCGTAGGTCTGCGGTTGAACGTAGGTCTGCGGTTGCACGTAGGTCTGTGGGGGCACGTAGGTCTGCGGTTGCACGTAGGTCTGTGGGGGTACGTAGGTCTGCGGTTGCACGTAGGTCTGTGGGGGTACGTAGGTCTGCGGTTGCACGTAGGTCTGTGGGGGTACGTAGGTCTGCGGTTGCACTTAGGTCTGCGGTTGCACTTAGGTCTGTGGGGGCACGTAGGTCTGTGGGGGCACGTAGGTCTGTGGGGGCACGTAGGTCTGCGGTTGCACGTAGGTCTGCGGTTGCACGTAGGTCTGCGGTTGCACGTAGGTCTGCGGTTGCACTTAGGTCTGTGGGGGCACGTAGGTCTGCGGTTGCACTTAGGTCTGTGGGGGCACGTAGGTCTGTGGGGGCACGTAGGTCTGTGGGGGCACGTAGGTCTGCGGTTGCACGTAGGTCTGCGGTTGCACGTAGGTCTGCGGTTGCACGTAGGTCTGCGGTTGCACTTAGGTCTGTGGGGGCACGTAGGTCTGCGGTTGCACTTAGGTCTGTGGGGGCACGTAGGTCTGCGGTTGCACTTAGGTCTGCGGTTGCACTTAGGTCTGTGGGGGCACGTAGGTCTGCGGTTGCACGTAGGTCTGCGGTTGCACTTAGGTCTGCGGTTGCACTTAGGTCTGTGGGGGCACGTAGGTCTGTGGGGGCACGTAGGTCTGCGGTTGCACTTAGGTCTGTGGGGGCACGTAGGTCTGCGGTTGCACGTAGGTCTGTGGGGGCACGTAGGTCTGCGGGGGCACGTAGGTCTGCGGTTGCACGTAGGTCTGCGGGGGCACGTAGGTCTGTGGGGGCACGTAGGTCTGCGGTTGCACGTAGGTCTGTGGGGGCACGTAGGTCTGCGGGGGCACGTAGGTCTGCGGTTGCACGTAGGTCTGCGGTTGCACGTAGGTCTGCGGTTGCACGTAGGTCTGTGGGGGCACGTAGGTCTGCGGTTGCACGTAGGTCTGCGGGGGCACGTAGGTCTGCGGTTGCACTTAGGTCTGCGGTTGCACTTAGGTCTGTGGGGGCACGTAGGTCTGTGGGGGCACGTAGGTCTGCGGGGGCACGTAGGTCTGCGGTTGCACGTAGGTCTGTGGGGGCACGTAGGTCTGCGGTTGCACGTAGGTCTGCGGTTGCACGTAGGTCTGTGGGGGCACGTAGGTCTGCGGTTGCACTTAGGTCTGCGGTTGCACGTAGGTCTGTGGGGGCACGTAGGTCTGCGGTTGCACTTAGGTCTGCGGTTGCACTTAGGTCTGTGGGGGCACGTAGGTCTGCGGTTGCACGTAGGTCTGCGGTTGAACGTAGGTCTGTGGGGGCACGTAGGTCTGCGGTTGCACTTAGGTCTGCGGTTGCACGTAGGTCTGTGGGGGCACGTAGGTCTGCGGTTGCACTTAGGTCTGCGGTTGCACTTAGGTCTGTGGGGGCACGTAGGTCTGCGGTTGCACGTAGGTCTGTGGGGGCACGTAGGTCTGTGGGGGCACGTAGGTCTGTGGGGGCACGTAGGTCTGTGGGGGCACGTAGGTCTGCGGGGGCACGTAGGTCTGCGAGTGGTCTGCGTATTGTCTTGTTGAGTACCTGTGTATTGTCTTGAGTATTAGTGTCAGGAAGCTAGTTGTTAGGTAATTTGGACAAGATATAATCCCCAATCCTCATTAAATTAGTGGGTACGATGCCCGGCGGGTGTGGAGAGGCGACTCTTTGTACATCTTGCGGCATGTATGCGTTCTTTGATCATCCGATCGAGGTCGAATACTGCTGTGCGAAATGTAAGCGCATTGTTTCCCTGGAAGCCCAGGTTCTGAATCTGGGGAAGTAACTGTCAGCACTGAGAGGTTCCTCCAGCTCTCATGATTTGCTGGCAAACATTCAAGGGTATACCCTTTATCGCAAGGATAGAGAGGGTAAAAAAGGGGGAGGGGTATGCCTATATCTCAAGAATAATGTACAAGTGAATGTGAGAGATGACATCACAAAGGGATCTAGGGAGGAGGTGGAATCCTTATGGGTAGAGCTCCAAAGGGATGAAGCTAAGGCAGTGGTTCTCAACCTCGGGGTCGGGACCCCCTCTGGGGTCGCATGACGATTTGCCAGGGGTCACCAAATCCTGGGCTGTTCCTGAAGCCCACACCACTCTCCCAGCCTTTTCGCGGCTGCCCAGCAGGACTGTCCCTGGAGCCTGTGGGCACCCAGCTGGGCTGTTCCTGAGTGGGCGGCCCGCGGCCGCCCACTCAGCCTCTTTGCAGCCGCCCATTCAGTTCACGGCATGGCTTTGGGGGCAGAGACTAGAGGTCAGCTGACTGGTGAGGAATGTGAAGTGGGAGGGGCTGGAGGAGACCCTATCTCCTGATTTCGGCATAGGTGTCACTGCTGCGAGACACCACAGAGCTGGAGTCACAATGAAGCCGGTGACACAGTGAGTAACACTACCTGTGATTGGAGTTGCCATTAAAAGTCCCCACTACAGTTCTCAGATCAGCAGATGACCTTGATCAAGAGCACCCAAGTTGGCTGATCAGAACTCCCCCCAGCACTGCCACTTATCCCACCCCCCCACTCCCCACCAAGGAATAAAAATAGAGAATATATGGAAGTGAGAGGAAAAGAGGGGAGGAACAAAGAAAAAGGGAGAGGAAAGAATAAGATAAAGAACAAGAAAGACTAAAGAGAGGGATGGGGGGAAAAAAACAAGAAATTAGGATAGAGAGAGATAAAAGGGAAAGAAAGGAGAACAACGAGAAAGAGGGGTACATCCTAAAATGTACCATAAGGGGTTTTAATACTGTACAAGTGGAAGAGACTCGGGGAGCGCTAAATGTCCGTGGGTTAGGGGCGCAAATTACTTGTCCTGCCTTGGGTACTGAAAACCCACACTGCGAAAATTTTACTGTTAGGGGTCCCCACAACTTGGGAAATTTTATCAAGGGGTCACGGCACTAGAAAGGTTGAGAACCACTGAGCTAAGGGGAAAATAATACTGGGAGTATGCTATAGGCCCCCTAACCTGAGGGAGGAGTGGGAGACGGATCTCCTATTTACAAGTTGGATTAGCAGCAAGGATGGGAAGTGTTATCATAATGGGGGATTTTAATTATCCAGACATAGACTGGGCGGAGGGAACCGCGCATTCATTTAAGGCTCGCCAGTTCCTTAATGGCTTGCTGGACAATTTTATGGGTCAGATGGTAGACGCACCAACTAGAAATAAAACATTACTAGATCTACTGATTACCAACAATACAGACCTGATAACAGATGTGGAAATACAGGGCAATTTAGGTAACAGCGATCTCAGGTCAATTAGTTTCAGTATAAATCACACAAATAGGAAACATGAAGGGAACACAAAGACACTGAATTTCAAAAGAGCCAACTTCCCTAAACTACAAACCTTGCTAAAAGGCATAAATTGGGATAAAATATTAGGAACAAAGAATACGGAGAAGAGATAGGTTTGCTTTAAGAGCATATTAAATAAGGGCATTAGCCAATGTATCCCGTCGGGTAATAAATTTAAAAGAGCGAACTAAAATCCTGGATGGCTTAACTCCAATGTAAAAATGCATATAAAAGCAAAGAAGGGCTTTGAGGGATCATCATCAGCATTCAGACTTTATAAAGAATGCAATAAAGATCGAACATGAAAGACACATAGCGGAGGAGAAAAATTTTTACTGACAGTCTACTGACTGGATTGGTACCAGCTGATTGGAGAAAAGCCAATGTAGCACCAATATTTAAAAAGGGCCCAAAATACATCCCTGGGAATTACAGACCAGTTAGCCTAACATCAATAGTATGTAAACTCTTGGAGGGGATGATAAGGGACTATATACAAGATTTTAGTAATAAGAACGGTATCATTAGCAGTAATCAGCATGGATTCATGAAGAATCGTTCTTGCCAAACCAATCTATTAACCTTCTATGAGGAGGTGAGTTGCCATCTAGATAAAGGAAGGCCAGTAGATGTGATGTATCTGGATTTTGCAAAAGCATTTGACACAGTTCCCCATAAACGTTTACTGTACAAAATAAGGTGCGTTGGCATGGACCATAGGGTGAGTACATGGATTGAAAACTGGCTACAAGGGCGAGTTCAGAGGGTGGTGATAAATAGGGAGTACTCGGAATGGTCAGGGGTGGGTAGTGGGGTCCCCCAGGGTTCTGTGCTGGGACCAATCCTATTTAATTTGTTTATAAACGACCTGGAGGATGGGATAAACAGTTCAATCTCTGTATTTGCAGACGATACTAAGCTAAGCAGGGCAATAACTTCTCCGCAGGATGTGGAAACCTTGCAAAAAGATCTGAACAAATTAATGGGGGAGGGGCGACTACATGGCAAATGAGGTTCAGAAAAATGTAAAATAATGCATTTGGGTGGCAAAAATATGAATGTAATCTATAGACTGGGGGGAGAACCTCTGGGGGAATCTAGGATGGAAAAGGACCTGGGGGTCCTAGTAGATGATAGGCTCAGCAATGGCATGCAATGCCAAGCTGCATTAAAAAGGGGATCAACTCCAGAGATAAAACGATAATTCTCCCGCTCTACAAGACTCTGGTCCGGCTGCACCTGGAGTATGCTGTCCAGTTCTGGGCACCAGTCCTCAGGAGGGATGTACTGGAAATGGAGCAAGTACAAAGAAGGACAACAAAGCTAATAAAGGGTCTGGAGGATCTTAGTTATGAGGAAAGGTTGCGAGCACTGAACTTATTCTCTCTGGAGAAGAGACGCTTGAGAGGGGATATGATTTCAATTTACAAATACTGTACTGGTGACCCCACAATAGGGATAAAAAATTTTCGCAGAAGAGAGTTTAACAAGACTCGTGGCCACTCATTACAATTAGAAGAAAAGAGGTTTAACCTTAAACTACGTAGAGGGTTCTTTACTGTAAGAGCGGCAAGGATGTGGAATTCCCTTCCACAGGTGGTGGTCTCAGCGGGGAGCATTGATAGCTTCAAGAAACTATTAGATAATCACCTGAATGACCGCAACATACAGGGATATGTAATGTAATACTGACATATAATCACACACATAGGTTGGACTTGTGTCTTTTTTTCAACCTCACCTACTATGTAACTATCTTTTTATATCCCATATCCTATTCTATACGCTATAATTTCTTATTGTATCAGATATCTTATTCTATCCTTTCTTAAAGCCTTCCTATTGGTATCATATATCTTATTCTATATTTTTTTAATTTAAATGCAAACAAATACAACACAACCCAATTTTTTTCGTAAAATATAAAAGATGATGTCATGCCGAGTAAACAGACACTTTAACCATTAGAGGACCAGCCGCCGCAGTTATACTGCAGCAGTTTACCCCCCCTGGGCAAATGGCCGTAGCTGTACGTAGGCCGCTTTAAGACCACTAAGGGGCGCATGCGCGGTGTGATGACAGGGCTGCGACGTCTGCCAGGCAACCACGATCGCTCTTGAGAGAGATAGAATAGACATCTGTCAATGAAAACAGACAGATCTCTGTTCTGTCAGGAGAGAGGAGACAAATCTGTTCATACTAAGTATGAATAGTGATTTCTCTCTTCCTCCTAGGCAGTCCCATCCCCCCTCCACAGTTAGAATCACTCCCCAGGACACGTTTAACCCCTTGATCGCCCCCTAGTGTTAACCTCTTCCCTGCCAGTCACATTTACACAGTAATCAGTGGATATTTCTAGCTCTGATCGCTGTATAAATGTCACTGGTCCCCAAAAAAGTGTCCAATATGTCCGCCGCAATGTCGCAGCCCAGCTAAAAATCGCAGATTGCCGCCAGTACTAGTAAAAAAAAATAATAAAAATGCCATAAATCTATCCCCTTTTACCAAAAACATGTAGAAGGATAAATATCGGCCTAAACTGAGGAAGAAATGTGTTTTTGTTTTTTTTATATATATTTTTTTTGGGGATATTTATTATAGCAAAAAGTAAAAAATATTCTTTTTTTTTTTTTTCAAAATCGACGCTCTTTTTTTGTTTACAGCGCAAAACATAAAAACCGCAGAGGTGATCGAACACCACCAAAAGAAAGCGCTATTTGTGGGGAAAAAAGGACGTCAATTTTGTTTGGGTACAACGTTGCACGACCGCGCAATTGTCAGTTAAAACAAAGCAGTGCAGAATCACAAAAAAATGGCCCGGTCATTAAGGGGGGAAATCCTTCTGGGTCTTTGAAATGGTTCAAAGCCTTTACAGGTTACCAATTTAGATGTACAGAGGAGGTCTGCTGCTAGAATTACTGCCCCATGATCCGACATTCGCAGTGATACCTCACATGTGAGGGACGATCGCTGTTTGCGTGCGTGCGGGACCGATTCGTGCATGAAGTTCAACCAACATAGAAAAAAAAAATTAATTAGAAAATAAATAAAAAAATAAGAAAAAAAAAAATAAAAAAACATGCATCTGATTTATTTATTTATTTTTTTTTTGCTAGAAAATTACTTGAAATCCCCAAACATTTTATAATTTTTTTTTTTAAGCAGAGACCCTAGAGAATAAAATATCAGATGCTGCAATGTATTTTTTTTTTTTTTATATGTCACACATTCATTGCAAAGTGGTTAATTTATCGCAAATTTTCAAGAAAACAAAATAAATTTGTTTTAGTGAGAACAAATACACTATAATACCCATTTTTTAATTTTTTATTGGTAAAATATAAAAGATGATGTTACACAGAGTAAATAGACACCAAACATGTCACACTTTAAAATCGCACACACCTATTCACGGCGATACCTCACATGCGTTGTGCGATCGCCATTTACATATGTTTGTGGGACAGGACTGCACGTTTGCCTTTGCGTGTAAGCATAGGGGGTGCTTTTTTTTGGCCTAATTTTATTTAAATTGTCCCTTTTTTTTTTTAACCACTTCCCTCCCGCCCTATGGCAGATTGACGTCCGGGAAGTGGTTCTGTTATCCTGACTGGGCGTCATATGACGTCCAGCAGGATAACATGCCGCAGCACGCCCCCGGGGGCGCGCATCGCGGCGATCGGTGGAGCGGTGTGTCAGTCTGACACACCGCTACACTGATCTTGGTAAAAAGCCTCCGGCAGAGGCTCTTTACCACGTGATCAGCCGTGTCCAATCACGGCTGATCACGCTGTCAATAGGAAGAGCCGTTGATCGGCTCTTCCTCACTCGCGTCTGACAGACGCGAGTAGAGGAGAGCCGATCGGCGGCTCTCCTGGCAGGGGGGTCTGCGCTGATTGTTTATCAGCGCAGCCCCCCCGCAGATCACCCCACTGGACCACCAGGGATCGCCACTAGGACCACCAGGGAAGGGGCAACATGTGGATGGCCAGGTATGTACCCCATGGCCATCCACATGTGCCCAGTGTGCCAAATCTGTGCCAATCAGTGCCCACAAATGGGCACTGATTGGCACTATTATGTTGCAGTGATGCCCAGCAATGCCACCCTTAGGGGCATCACTGCAAACAAGCAAGGCCACCAGTGCCACCCATCAGTGTCCATTCGTGCCACCTGTCAGTGCCCATCAGTGCCCATCTATCAGTGCCCATCCATGCCCATCTGTGCCAACTATCAGTGCCACCCATAATTAACCATCAATGCCACCTACGAGTGCCCATCAGTGCCGCCTATGAGTGCCCATCAGTGCCGCCTATGAGTGCCCATCAGTGCCGCCTATGAGTGCCCATCAGTGCCGCATACCAGTGCCACCTATCAGTGCCCATCAGTGCCCATCAGTGCTGCCTATCAGTGCCCATCAGTGCCACCTCATTGGTGCCACCTCATCGGTGCCCATCAGTGCAGCCATATCAGTGCCCGTCATTGAAGAAGAAAACTTACTTATTTACAAAAAGTTTTAATAGAAACAAAGAAAAACTTGTTTTTTTTCAAAATTTTCAGTCTTTTTTTATTTGTTGCGCAAAAAATAAAAACCGCAGAGGTGATCAAATACCACCAAAAGAAAGCTCTATTTGTGGGAACAAAATGATAAAAAATTTGTTTGGGTGCAGTGTAGCATGACCGCGCAATTGTCATTCAAATTGCGACAGCGCTGAAAGCTGAAAATTGGCCCGGGTGGGAAGGTGTCTAAGTGCCTGGTATTGAAGGGGTTAATCAACTTTATTGCTATCACAAGGGATGGTCAACATCTCTTGTGATAGCAATGGGCGGTAACAGGTCCTCTTTATGGGTTTTATGGGACCCAGTATCTCTCCTCTGGCCTCCAATGCATCTGCTCAAACTGAGATCGGTTCGATCGGCTGCTTTACAAGCTGGTAACACCTCGTCAACACACAAACCGAAGCTGGAAGTGACAAGATCCTTGTTTACAGTACAAGTAAGCCGATTAGTAGACGAAAACAAGAACACATAATGAAATAAACCATCAGACGCGGTTCCCTACATTATAATTCCATGCTACAAACACATGGATAATATCGAGTGGTGGAAAATATAAGGATTTGTTCTATAAAGTTGCTCTCTGAGCAGCAGATCATCCAGGTACCCCAGAATAGTTGGGCTGTGGGAAGCACTAATGGTAGGGCCCTGCACTGAAAATGCCAGTCCTCCATCACAAGAAAAGTTTAGGTAAGGAGGTAAAAATTGGAAGATGTAGGCAGAATCTTTTACATCTACCAAAGCAAGGAAATCCTGGCTACTGCAAGGCCACTGCCATAGGAGCCAATTCCCACTCCTGGAAGGGCAGCCCCCCCCCCCCTTTTCCAGGGGTAAGATGCAGGCACCAAGCGGGCACAGACCACGCCATGGGACCTGGACCCCTAGGCGGTTGGCCCAGGTCAGTACCTAACAAACTTGTTGAGAACAACATAGAAAGAACATCGCCCCTTGGCCTGGGACCGCAAGAGGTTCTAGGAGATATCGTGAACCTTTCACCAACTGGAAGCAGCATGATCTCTACTTGTGACAGAAGGTGACTGAAAACCCGAAACAGCAAACAACCTCTTCTAAACTAGACATGTGCGCCGTCAATAAATTTGTTTCTTATCGTTCCATTTCGTATTAGCCGTTAATTCGTATTTTGTGTCCGAAATTCCATTTGGATTCGTACGAAATACGAATTTTCGTTAGGCTCGTTAACTTTTCACAGCAGTTACGAAAGTTCGTTATGATAAATTTATAATTATGAGGGGCTCCCGCCATCCCTGTGCTGTGCTCATTATGAGGGGCTCCCACCATCCCTGTGCTGTGCTCATTATGAGGGGCTCCCCCCATCCCTGTGCTCATTATGAGGGGCTCCCACCATCCCTGTGCTCATTATGAGGGGCTCCCCCATCCCTGTGCTGTGCTCATTATGAGGGGCTCCCGCCATCCCTGTGCTGTGCTCATCATGAGGGGCTCCCACCATCCCTGTGCTGTGCTCATTATGAGGGGCTCCCACCATCCCTGTGCTCATTATGAGGGGCTCCCACCATCCCTGTGCTGTGCTCATTATGAGGGGCTCCCACCATCCCTGTGCTCATTATGAGGGGCTCCCCCCATCCCTGTGCTGTGCTCATTATGAGGGGCTCCCACCATCCCTGTGCTGTGCTCATTATGAGGGGCTCCCCCCATCCCTGTGCTCATTATGAGGGGCTCCCCCCATCCCTGTGCTCATTATGAGGGGCTCCCCCCATCCCTGTGCTGTGCTCATTATGAGGGGCTCCCGCCATCCCTGTGCTGTGCTCATCATGAGGGGCTCCCACCATCCCTGTGCTGTGCTCATTATGAGGGGCTCCCACCATCCCTGTGCTGTGCTCATTATGAGGGGCTCCCGCCATCCCTGTGCTGTGTTCATTATGAGGGGCTCCCGCCATCCCTGTGCTGTGTTCATTATGAGGGGCTCCCGCCATCCCTGTGCTGTGTTCATTATGAGGGGCTCCCCCCATCCCTGTGCTGTGCTCATTATGAGGGGCTCCCGCCATCCCTGTGCTCATTATGAGGGGCTCCCGCCATCCCTGTGCTGTGCTCATTATGAGGGGCTCCTCCCATCCCTGTGCTGTGCTCATTATGAGGGGCTCCCGCCATCCCTGTGCTCATTATGAGGGGCTCCCCCATCCCTGTGCTGTGCTCATTATGAGGGGCTCCCCCCATCCCTGTGCTGTGCTCATTATGAGGGGCTCCCCCATCCCTGTGCTCATTATGAGGGGCTCCCACCATCCCTGTGCTGTGCTCATTATGAGGGGCTCCCCCCATCCCTGTGCTGTGCTCATTATGAGGGGCTCCCCCCATCCCTGTGCTCATTATGAGGGGCTCCCACCATCCCTGTGCTGTGCTCATTATGAGGGGCTCCCCCCATCCCTGTGCTGTGCTCATTATGAGGGTCTCCCACCATCCCTGTGCTGTGCTCATTATGAGGGTCTCCCACCATCCCTGTGCTGTGCTCATTACGAGGGTCTCCCACCATCCCTGTGCTGTGCTCATTATGAGGGGCTCCCACCATCCCTGTGCTGTGCTCATTATGAGGGGCTCCCACCATCCCTGTGCTGTGCTCATTATGAGGGGCTCCCCCCATCCCTGTGCTGTGCTCATTATGAGGGGCTCCCCCATCCCTGTGCTGTGCTCATTATGAGGGGCTCCCCCCATCCCTGTGCTGTGCTCATTATGAGGGGCTCCCCCCATCCCTGTGCTCATTATGAGGGGCTCCCACCATCCCTGTGCTGTGCTCATTATGAGGGGCTCCCCCCATCCCTGTGCTGTGCTCATTATGAGGGTCTCCCACCATCCCTGTGCTCATTATGAGGGTCTCCCACCATCCCTGTGCTGTGCTCATTACGAGGGTCTCCCACCATCCCTGTGCTGTGCTCATTATGAGGGGCTCCCACCATCCCTGTGCTGTGCTCATTATGAGGGGCTCCCACCATCCCTGTGCTGTGCTCATTATGAGGGGCTCCCCCCATCCCTGTGCTGTGCTCATTATGAGGGGCTCCCCCCATCCCTGTGCTCATTATGAGGGGCTCCCACCATCCCTGTGCTCATTATGAGGGGCTCCCACCATCCCTGTGCTGACTTCCTGGGTTTCATCATAACGAATAATCGGAATTAACGAACATTCTTATTTTGTCTGATTCTGAATCTCCCATCGACTACCTGTACCAGTCTCCCACCCCCATATTAAAAAAGGTAATTTTTCCCAACCTTCACTCAGC
Source organism: Aquarana catesbeiana (assembly GCF_042186555.1). Classification (NCBI taxonomy): domain Eukaryota; kingdom Metazoa; phylum Chordata; class Amphibia; order Anura; family Ranidae; genus Aquarana; species Aquarana catesbeiana. The sequence continues at coordinate 643,435,114 of NC_133328.1, forward strand.
AGCAGAAGAAAACCTCTGATTGGTCAACAAAACACAAGTCACGTTTCCGCTGTAACGGAATTTGGATCCGAAATTCGTAAACTAAATTTCGTATTTCATACAAAATTCGGAAGCATAGCAATTCGTATTTCGGATCCTCCCGAAGGTACGAATTTACGGAAATTCGTACGAATTTTTCGAAACTAATCGCACATGTCTATTGTAAACATGGGAATGCCAGTGAAAGCAGATGGAACGGGAAGAACCAGCTTCACGCTCCGAAGTAGATCTCAAGTCAAAAGCTTTTTTCATTTTGGATAGAGAAGGCAAAAACACCCCTGTCAATATGTGTCCTAATGAAGAGATATTCCTTCACTTCCTGTCCTGTAGACACAACAGGAAGTGACAGGAAATCCCTCCAAAAATCCTCTCTTAGGTAGTTGTCCCTGAAGTGTGATAATCACTTACCCACCATGATAAGGACCATTGCTAGTAGAGTTTCATTTTGAAGCCTGGCTGGAGTGCTACTTTAAATTGTATAGCAGTGTCTACTTTTTTTTTTTTTTTTTTGGAACAACGTGTTGGGAAAGATGTTTGCTATGTTATTAATGGAGCAATAAACGGATACAAATATTCTGCAAGACTTTTAAAAAAAGAGGAAGATGGAGGTGCGGACCATAAATAGAGGGAGAATCAGACACATAAATCACCATTACAGAGGACACAAGATGAAGATCTGGCAGTGTGTGGTATGGCTCTCTGCGGTCACATTGGAGGTGTCTCACTCTCAGTCTCCAGATCAGGAAGAACGGATCAGAGAGGCCCTGGATCTCTACAACCAGAGAGAGGATGTCCTCTATTTCTATAAACCCCTGGAGGACCTTCCAGCCATACCTATACAGGTGCAGTAGAGGGCACTACATGGGGGAGGGATGGGGGCTTCAAGGGCAATAGATTAGGATTTAAAGGGCTTCAAGGGCAATAAATTGGGGGATGGAGGCTTCAATGGCGTTTGTATTTTTTCAAGGATTTTCCGATATTCCTATAAATGTAATAATGAGTTAATTCCTTAAAAATGTTCAGAAAATATAGAGCCATTTATCCAACTGTCCATCCAGAGCCTCTGGCTTATAGACCGGATACATTCAAAATATAGAACCATTTCCATTCCTATCAATATTCTCGGGTCTCTTAGACTTAGAGGTAACAACCAGTCTGAAAAGTCTATTTGCATTCGCCCCCATTCTAGATCTTCTTCCAGGAGGAAACAAAGGATGAAATCCTGAGATTTGGAATAATGGAGACGAGGTGTCTGAAGTCGGAGGGAGGTGACGCAGCGCGGTGTGAATTTAAACCGGATGGGGTGAGTTTTATCTGAGAGTATCTCATGTGAAATGTGAAGTCTTTGTTTATGATGGAGAGCCACATGCAGATGACAGGTGATGCGAATGATACAGAGTAATACAATGTATCAATATTATCGCTTTGTATCTCTGAATCTGATGTCTCTGACAGCTCGATCGCTGTGCTGGGAGCACAAATGTGCAACATGTAGGCATTAAGGACCACCCGTCCTGCCGTCACATACTGTATATGGGGAAAATAATTATTTGATCACCTGCTGATTTCGTAGGTTTGCCCACTGACAAAGAAATGAAGGGTCTATCATTTTTATCATAGGTGTATTATAAATGATAGAGACAGAATAGCAACCAAAAATGCAGAAAAAAAAAATGATACAAATTATTAGTTATAAATGGAGTTGCAGGTCAGTGAGTAAAATAAATATTTGATCCCCAAGCAAAACATGACTTATGCCCCGTACACACGAGCGGAATGTCTGACAGAAAAAGTCCGACGGGAGCTTTTCATCGTTTATTCCGATAGTGTGTATGCCCCACCGGACTTTTTATGTCAAAAATTCTGACGGACCTAGAAATGGAACATGTTCTAAATATTTCCGACGGAACCAATTCTTATCGGGAAAACCGCTCATCTGTATGCTGTTTCCGACGTACCAAAAAAAAAAACGCATGCTCTGAAGCAAGTACGAGACGGAAGCTATTGGCTACTGGCTATTGAACTTCCGTTTTCTAGTCCCGTCCTACGTGCTGTACCTCACCGCGTTGTGTACGGTCGGAATCTGGTGTGACCGTGTGTATGCAAGACAGGTTGAGTGGAATTCCATTGAGAACTCCGTGGGATAAACTTTCAGAGTTTATTCCGACGCAAAAACCGGTCATGTGTACAGGGCATAAGTAGTTGGTGGAGAAACCCTTGTTGGCAAGCACAGAGGTCAGACGTTTCTTGTAGATGGTGACCAGGTTTGCACACATCTCAGGAGGAATTTTGGTTACAGATCTTCTCTAAATCCTTAAGGTTTCTTGCTTGTCGCTTGGCAACTCGAATTTCAGCTCTCATCATAAATTTTTTATAGGATTAAGGTCTGGAGACTGGCTAGGCCACTCCATGACCTTAATGTGCTTCTTCTTGAGTCACTCCTTTGTTGCCTTGGCGGTATGTTTTGGGTTCATTGTCATGCTGGAAGACACATCCACGACCCATCTCCAGTTTAACGACACCCCGAGTATGAAAGGGGTTAAAGTCGTTTAGGACATTCCCTTCCCGAACACAAAGGCAGCTACCGGACACTTCAATCAGCCGAACAAGAAACCCATACGAATATTTCTCCCCCAAGTCCGAGACAAGGCTCTGTGTGTCTTGAGGTTCAAGCAGGAATGAATCTTTATTCAAACACATGTTATACGGATCCCACATCAAAACACCACCCCCCCCCCACCCACCCTTGGAAAACAGGGCGGGTAAAAATGTCCAATGACAATGGACACACAGGTCAGGTGTGTTTAACGTCTCATCAGTAAACAGTCTTAACAGGGGGGCTACTGGAGGAATCCCCCCTCCCTCTTTCCTCACAGCAAAACACTTCGACATCCCATAATAGTTGAGGCAGATAGCCACAATAGACAATAGAATACAGTCACACCCCAACCATCACAGCAAATAGTACACAACATAATGAGACAGCACACATTATATATACATATATACAGCATTGAGTCTGACTAGCATAGATCATAGTGGGGTTCTCATTCACCGTGTGCCCCTATTAGTGACTGCCATCACAATGGCATATCCAGGGTCCCTAGAGTCTGTGTGTCTTGGGGGACATGGACCTGAATCTAAAGTAACACCACCTCCAGGGTCCCCAGGCATACAGCTCACAACGAGCACCGTTCCCCCAAATGCCAGGGCCCATAATCGGTAGGCAAGAGGCTGGCATTCAGTCTCCTCCAAAAGCCCCTGTCCCGGCTATGTCTGTCACATTCAGTGTCCTGGCTGAGGGAAGAAGGTTCTCATCCAAGATTTTACAATAACTGGTAAATGGGAAAAAAATGCAGCGCTAAGAAATATTAGGAAGTTAGGGTGTAGTGAAACAATTAAGTAAGAGATGCTGTACTGAACAGTAAAGCATATGTGCAAAAACCATAAGTGAAATGAAATGAACAAACACAGTATAAAGTGTCCACATATGGTAAATGGATGATTCCAAACTCAAATTATTAAGAGGAACTGGTATGGACCAAAAAATGATGTGAAACTAGAAAATAAAGTCAATGGTGCACGGTGTGGATCTGTGACTGTGAGTCAACAACGGGGTACAGAACTTCCGTAGCTGTAAACCAACATCTCGATATGGGGCATCAGAATGAAAACATCAGGAAGTAAGATAAGATGGGTACTCTTACCAGATGACGTGGACTCCACTGTCATATGACATGGAGTCAATGGTGCATGGAGCCAAACCTAGGCTGGAAAACGATATCCGGAACGGTGGAACCTCTGTCTCACTTCTCGACTTCTCTGGTGGGGTGAAGAAACATCAGGAAGGGCCGCCAACTGGATATCAGCCAATAGACCTCAAGGATGTGTTCCAAGGAGAAGCCGGGGACAGATTTGATCCAGACCCCGTGATGGAAGTAGGGCTACTGGAAGGCAGTTTCTTGCATCGGGATAATATGCAAATAAAAAATAAAAAGCTTCTGCATAGTGCAGGTAAACCAGGGATTTTTATTTCTAAAAATACCATACAAAAAATGGATAAAAGTGATCACAATTAAAATAAAATCTAAGCAGCGTAAGGAAGGGGAGATCGCCCGACGCGTTTCGACCAAGGGGATCTTCAACAGGGGCAAGATGTTGGTTTACAGCTACGGAAGTTCTGTACCCCGTTGTTGACTCACAGTCACAGATCCACACCGTGCACCATTGACTTTATTTTCTAGTTTCACATCATTTTTTGGTCCATACCAGTTCCTCTTAATAATTTGAGTTTGGAATCATCCATTTACCATATGTGGACACTTTATACTGTGTTTGTTCATTTCATTTCACTTATGGTTTTTGCACATATGCTTTACTGTTCAGTACAGCATCTCTTAATTGTTTCACTACACCCTAACTTCCTATTATTTCTTAGCGCTGCATTTTTTTCCCATTTACCAGTTATTGTTTGTCACAATGTATGCAGCTGCTGGCTCACATATATTTTATTTTTGCTATTAGAGCGCAGTGTTTTCTTATTCTCTTGTAAGATTTTACAATATATGGCCCCGTCCATTGGCCCCTCAATGCGGCAAAGTCAGCCTGTACCCTTAGCAGAGAAACAGCCCCAAAGCATCATGTTTCCACCTCCGTGCTTGACTGTAGGGAAGGTGTTCTTAGGGTCATAGTCAGCATTTTTCTTTCTCCAAACACAAGTCCCCCTCCTCCAGAAGGCACATGTACAGTCATGCCAATGAACATCTAAATGATTCAGAGAAGGATTGGGAGAAAGTGTTGTGGTCAGATGAGGCCAAAATTGAGCTCTTTGGCATTAACTCAACTCGCCGTGTTTGGAGGAAGAACAATGCTGACTATGACCCTAAGAACACCATCCCTACAGTCACACACGGAGGTGGAAACATGATGCTTTGGGGCTGTTTCTCTGCTAAAGGTACAGGCCAACTTTGCCGTGGATGGGTCTTCCAGCATGACAATGACCCAAAACATACCGCCAAGGCAACAAAGGAGTGGCTCAAGGAGAAGCACATTAAGGTCATGGAGTTGCCAAATCAGTCTCCAGACCTTAATCCTATAGAAAATTTATGGATGGAGCTGAAATTTCGAGTTGCCAAGCGACAGCCAAGAAACCTTAAGGATTTAGAGAAGATCTGTAAAGAAGAGTTGAGACAAGAAACATCCTACCTCTGTGCTTGCCAACAAGGGTTTCTCCACCAAGTGCGAAGTCATGTTTTGCTTTGGGATCAAATACTTATTTTGCTCACTGAACTGCAACTTAATTTATAGCATTTGTTTTATGTGGTTTTTTTTTTTTTCTGTATTTTTGGTTAATATTCTGTCTCTCACGTAAAATACACCTATGTTAAAAATAATAGACCCTTCATTTCTTTGTAAGTGGGCAAACTTGCACAATCTGCAGGGGATCAAATCATTATTTTCCCCACTGTATGCGTTATATGGTCAGCAGGAAGTTAAGACCTTGATCAAAGTAGAATAAAGTTAGTTTTTCCCGTATTTTGTCGCCAGTACTTTTGGCTGATATTTTGTTTACAGTAGGGGAATATTTAAAGGACTAACAGCGTGTAGAGAGCAGGATTCAGCCCAAGTGACAACACCTGTTGAGAGAGGCAGAATGCAGCCTGGTCGTCTTGTGCCCAAGCAGAAAGATGTCCAGAGAAATTACGAGCCCCTACTCTTTCCCTCCTTGTCAGGAACCTTTCCCTGTTGCTAGTTCTCTCTCTACAAGACGGGGTACCTGTCCTTATCCTATGCATTTGCAAAATGCGTGCCAAGCCTGGGAACCAGAGCCTTAAATAGGCTCTGCCTAACCCAAGATGGCTGCTAGAGTCACATGGAGCAGCAGCATCCAAATGGATCGCTTCCCCAGTGACCAAGGAAACCATAGAGGAACCATGTTCCTCTTGACTTCCTCTCCAGCTGCAGTGCTGCTGCGAAAGAGTGCAATCTGCAGTGGAGAAAGTGAACCGAGCCTGCCTACACTCCCCCTTCTTTAACAGATGCTGTCCTCATAACAACATGAAAACAACAATAACATTGGTGATAAAAGCACAATCAGAGTATAGTTAAGGCAGAACAATAAACAATTTTTTACAACATAGGAGCAAAGGTAACCGGTTCCTCCTGATTTTCTGTAGAGTAACTTGGTGAAGGTTCAGCTGCAGACAGTGACTCGGAGGTCTCGGGTAGCCGGGAATCAGGTGTATCTCCTATTTCTCTTCACCTGAGTCCAAGGTTGATTCCTCTGATTAATCTGCACAGTTTGTGATGCTGGATGGGGTGGATGGGGTGGATGAGCCTTCCAGGCTTCCAACTTCAATGTCGCCAGGCTTAGGACTGAGATGGGCTGGGGACTAGAACACGAGGGGTGGCAGGAACCAATCAGCTTGAGCTTCAAAGATCCGCAGCGGCAAACGCCTCCCGGCTATTCGACAGTTTCCAGGAGGAGTCCCCACCCAGCACACAAGGTGTCAGCATATTTCAATGTAGTTGCCTCTTCACAGGGTCAGGCCTTTCCGAGACCTGATCATAGACAGGGGTAGGTGGGAAAGGCTGTCCCACCTCCCGATCTACGGAGCGCTCCCACTTAGGCTCCAACTTGCTTCTCTGGGGTGTGCGTGGCATTTTTTACCAACACAGTCCAGATGTTTAAGGTGTTCTTCAAATGTCTTAGAGAGGAAGGCTAACACACTCTCGAAATTAAGGTTTCCAAGACATCTTTTCAGTAGGCGCTGGAAAGTGTTAAGGGTGTTACTGAGGCCAAAGGGCACTTGAGTCAATGTGAATAGTCCCAAGGGCGTGATAATGTTGTCTTCTCTCGCTTTTGGTCCCACAACGGGACTTGCCAGTAGCCGCTGGGCAGATCCAGGGTGGAGAAGAACTTGGCTTGTCCAAGGGCCATTAGAGATTCCTTGACCCAAGGAAGTGGGCAGGCATCCCAGTGGGTGCATGCATTGAGCTTAAAGTGGTTGTAAGGTCAGAATGTTTTAATTCCTAATGCATTCTATGCATTAAGATAAAAAAAACATCTGTGTGCAGCAGCCCTCCTCAGCCCCCCCTCCTCAGCCCCCCTAATATTTACCTGAGCCCATCTCATTCCAGTGATGTTGCACGAGAGAGATTTGGCTTCCCGGAACTCTCCCTCCTCATAGGCTGAGACAGCAGCGCGGTGCCATTGGCTCCCACTGCTGTCACTCAAAGCCAGTGAGCCAATGAGGAGAGAGAAGGGGCAGGGAGGAAATGGATGGACACAGTCCAAGTGATAGGAAAGAAATTGTATTGAAATAATGCAAAGACAGTTTTACAAATAACCCAGTAGGAAGGCAGCCCATCCAGGAACACTCACAGGTCCGACAGCGAGTAGGGAGCAGGAATCAGAAGAACTGACAGCGCCTGCTGAGAGAGGCATAATGCGGCCTGGTCATCGTGTGTCCAAACAGGAAGATGTCCAGAGAAGTTGCGAGCCCTATGCTTTCCCTCCTCGTCAGGAACGTTTCCCTGTCGCTAGTTCTGTCCCTACCAGGTGGGGTACCTGTCCCTTCTCTACAAACTCCCAAAATGCGAGCCAAGCCTGGGAGCCAGGGCCTTAATTGGCTCTGCCTGACCAAAGATGGCTGTTAGAGTCACATGGGACAGCAGCATCCAATTGGATCACTTCCCCAGTGACCAAGGAAACCATAGAGGAATCATTTTATTCTTGAATTCCTCTCAAACCGCAGTGCCGCTGCGGAAGAGTGCCACCAGCAGGGGAAAAAGTAGATTGCACCTACCTACAAGTCCAAAACAGTAATTTCTTTAAACTGAGTGCTAAATATGAGGGTTGGCTTGCTTTGATCACATGATCCTAATGTAACACAATTGTACCCCCCCCCCCCCACCGACTTCCAATGATCTCAGAGAGGGGCGGGCACAGAAAACAGATTATTCGGAGTGTCGGTTTTAGGAGATCGGTGCTATGGTATAGGTGAGAGACATTGAGCTGTTATTTTCTCTGAATATGCAGGAAGTTCAAATCTGTGATCTGAACCTGACTGCACCCGGCAAAGAGAACATGCAGTGTGACATCATAACCAAGGTAAGTGACCGACACAAAATCCATCCTCACCCCCTGCTGGAGGACTCTGCTCCTTCCTCTATAACTCTCCTCTCCTGAAATACTCTGCTCTGCTGGAGGACTCTGCTCCTTCCTCTATAACTCTCCTCTCCTGAAATACTCTGCTCTGCTGGAGGACTCTGCTCCTTCCTCTATAACTCTCCTCTCCTGAAATACTCTGCTGGAGGACTCTGCTCCTTCCTCTATAACTCTCCTCTCCTGAAATACTCTGCTCTGCTGGAGGACTCTGCTCCTTCCTCTATAACTCTCCTCTCCTGAAATACTCTGCTCTGCTGGAGGACTCTGCTCCTTCCTCTATAACTCTCCTCTCCTGAAATACTCTGCACTGCTGGAGGACTCTGCTCCTTCCTCTATAACTCTCCTCTCCTGAAATACTCTGCACTGCTGGAGGACTCTGCTCCTTCCTCTATAACTCTCCTCTCCTGAAATACTCTGATCTGCTGGAGGACTCTGCTCCTTCCTCTATAACTCTCCTCTCCTGAAATACTCTGCTCTGCTGGAGGACTCTGCTCCTTCCTCTATAACTCTCCTCTCCTGAAATACTCTGCTCTGCTGGAGGACTCTGCTCCTTCCTCTATAACTCTCCTCTCCTGAAATACTCTGCACTGCTGGAGGACTCTGCTCCTTCCTCTATAACTCTCCTCTCCTGAAATACTCTGCACTGCTGGAGGACTCTGCTCCTTCCTCTATAACTCTCCTCTCCTGAAATACTCTGCACTGCTGGAGGACTCTGCTCCTTCCTCTATAACTCTCCTCTCCTGAAATACTCTTCTCCTTCCTCTATGTATGGGGAGTAATGAATGGTGTACATGGGAAGAGCCATATAGGACAATTACATATGCGGCTTCTGCTTCCTGCTTTGTAGTGCTGCACAGTGATTGCACTTTACTGTTCCTCCGCAGTACAAATCATTACATACACAGGTTGGTCTTTCCTGCATTGAACGTCTGTACAGTAAATGCACGATTGTTTACCTGTCTCCTCGGTGTAATTGGTTTTATCTCAGCAGTCCTTCTTCAGGGTGGTGACATTCCCGGGCCCCTCCCCCCTGAATGTAAATCCGACTTCTAATGTAATTATTGGGAAATCTCACTTCCTCCTTCAGATTTCAAGGAGGAGACGTCCCTGTAGACCAAACCGTCCAAACCGTCCAGGTTGCAACAGCAGTATTGGTTTCCTACGAAGCGCAAAAAGAGCGGGCCTTCAATGAAGAGAAGAGAAAGAGAAATGAATTCTATGAAATGTCACATAAAGGAGTACAATAAAGAATGAAAATGATGTGACTCTCGGAATTGTCATTGATGCACCAGATCCGGGTTATAATGTATGGTGGGGGGATGGGTACATTTTGGCTCTCATTGCCGGACCAATACACACCATTGTCTTCAACCATGAAAAGACGATCGTCCCATTTCTTCATGTCACTCATTATCCACCAATGTATGAAATCTAAATTGTGAGTAAAAAAACATTATGTGAAGACAATCATTTCTACAATATTATATATGTGTTCCTAACCTATATCCTATCCTTCCCATACTATCCTATATCTTATCCTATCCTTCCTATATCCTACACTACTTGTACTATTTTATATGTTATCCTAGGCTGTAAACTTTCCAATTTCTTTTTAATTCCTATAGCCTATTCTATACTCTATACTTTCCAATTCTATCAGATATCTTATTCTATCCTTTATCATATAATATAATACAAAACTTCCTTTACTGTCCCATATCCTATTCCAACCTAGATCCCATCTTTCTGTAGCGTCACCCCAGTAGGAGCTGCAGTTGCACATTCGTCCCTCAGAAGCTGTCAGGGACTCCTCGCTTCCACTCTATCAACGTGGATGTGTGGTATGTCCCACAGCCTGGTCTAAAATCGATCACCCACACCTTCTTGTCTGGGACCAATGTCTTTACCGCTTGACTGATCTGCTCTTAAGTCCGGGCCTTCCCAGGTAACTTGATTACCACACTTGACTCCCGCCTGCCATTTTCATCTTCACACCATGGGATCGCAGTAGCAGGGTCCATCTTGATGCTTTCAGGGGTGCTGTCTTGGAGATTTGATAGCAGAACAAAGGTATCCCGGATGAGCCCCCACATGTAGCGCCACCCCCGTAGGCGCCCCTTGATAATTTTAGGTTCTATGTTCTGCCTCTCAAGAACAGTCTCATTTTGACACAAAGTCTCCCAAAGCAGCAAAGAACTCTAGCCCAATCATGGCCAGGGGTGCTGTCGAAGTGACCTCTTCCTCTGCGGACACTGCTTGGCTGGAACTCCCTGGGCACATATCTGGTGCATTCAGCTGGATTAGACAAGCCTCATCCTTGTTAGCCAGTTGCACGTTGGTCCCTCGGAAGCTGTCAGGGACTCCTCGCTTCCACCCTATTAATGCATATGTGCGGGAGTTCCCACGGTCTGGTCTAACATCGATCATCCACACCTTCTTGTCTGGGACCAATGTCTTCACCGCTTGACTGATCAACTCTTCAGTCCAGGCACCCCCAGGGAATTCGATTACCACACTTGACTCCCAGCTGCCATTTTCTTCTTCACATCACTAGATCGCAGTAGCAGGGTCCATCTTGATGATTTCAGGGGTGCTGTGTTGGAGATTTGATATCAGAACAAAGGTATCGCAGACGGGCCCCCACTTGTAGCACCACCCACATAGGGGCCATTTGATAATTTTAGGTTCTGCCTCTCAACCCCAAGAACAATCGCAGCCCCTCTGGCACACCTGGTAAACAAATATTACTGCAGAAACAATGGTAAAAGGACACCAAACTGTAGCAGGTCAAAAAGTAATTTTACTGAAAGACTTTGCAATAAACAAGACAGTAATAGCTTGTAATTGGTAATTACGTTAGTAATCTCTGATATTAAGCAACTAGGCACAATGAATATGCAATGTAATCAAAACACAATTTAACCAACCCACAGACCTTAAAATTACCTATGTGCTCAGGTATAAAAGGGAGAAAGAGTGACTTCTCATATGTTAATCTACTTCCTTAAAATCCTGAGATCACGGGCCCAGAACATAAATGTACAATGCAATATGCAACTTAACGCAACATTAAACTGTGCACTTTTTAAATGGGAGTTCCCCCTTAATGTGTACCAGTATTTCCCACTGAGTCCTTAGAGTTGGTAGAAACAAGGCATGTGGGAGTCCTTGCAGTGGAGATACTTGGTGTCTTCAGCTAGCACTACAAGGGCCCAAAAAGATCTCTGTACAATAAGGCCCAATGACAAGGGCTAACTTGTGTGAAGTGCCTCCTGTGAAGACTCTGACGGGAAGATATGATAAAGGTGTCTGCCTGCAGTGTCTCTCATAATGTATGTGCTCAAGGTGGGCTTCGGCCGCTCACCAATCCTGGCAACACCAAGGCCCAAGGGAAGGGATGTCCTGAAACAGGGTCTTGAAGGATGCCAGACTGGCAACCTGGCGACCGAAGAACCCAGCGATTTCTGTACAGTACAGGTGTCCACGCGGCCAATGGGGTGCCTGTGACGGTGGGTCTGCTGTCACACTGGTCTGGCCATGATGTACCTCTAGCTGTCTCATCCCTCTGCCTCGTGGTCTACCCTGGACTCATTGTGGTCTCTCCTTCCTAAATCACCTGGATTTACATTTGCATTTATAAAAACAAAATAAAAATAAAAATAAAAAAATTAAATTAGAATTAAAATGAAAAAAAAAACATGCATGTAAAAATCAGATTTATTTTTTTTAGAATATTACTTAGAACCCCCAAACATTGTATAATTTTTTAAGCGGTGGTCCCGGAGACTAAAATTGTGGGTGTTGCAATTGTTTATGCCATAGAATAATTGTACAGTAGTTAATTAATCGCACATTTTCTGGAATTTCTTGAATTTTAGTGAGCACAAACACAATATAATACCCATTTTTTGGGTAAAATATAAAAGAGGATGTTACACAGGGTAAATAGACACCACACATAAAATCGCTCACACCCGTGGAACGGAAAATTACATTCTTCATAGGCAACTGTTTGAAAGCCTTTACAGGTTATTAGTTTAGCGGTACACAGGAGCTTGGGTGCTAGAATTATTATTCACGCTTCGACATTTGCAGCGATACCTCACATGTGTGGTGCGATCGCCATTTATATATGGGCGTGGGACAGAAGTACACATTTGCCTTTGAGTGTGAGCACAGGGGGATGGAGGGTCCTTTACATTTTTTTGTTTAATTTTATTTAGATTGTCCCTTTAATTTTTTTTATCAACTTTATTGCTATCACAAGGGATGAACAACATCCCTTGTGATAGCTAGGGCAGTGACAGGTCCTCTTTATGGAGTTATCTTGGGTCCATGGGACTCCATATCTCTCCTCTGGCCTGTAAAGGATCTGCTAAAACCGGTTTAATCAGCTTCTTTACAAGCTGGTAACACCTTGTCAGCAAACAACCCGAAGCTGGAAGTGACAAAATCCTCGTTTACAGTACAAGTAAGCCCATTAGTAGCAGTTAACAAGCATACATAATGAAATAAACCATCATACACGGTTCCTTATATTATAATTCCATGCTCCAAATACATGGATAATATTGAGTGGTGGAAAATTAGATTTTTTTTTATAAAGTTAGCAAGGGGATTGTAGAGCATTGGTATAGATATATTGATGACATACAAGAGTCTTCCATGCCCAGAGAACCAAACCAACAGAGGACAGTCCATATAGGGGTTATAAAACTCTAATCTTATCTATAGAACACATAGAGAGAGTTAGGAAAAGGGCAGAAATGTCATTTATAGAAGTATTCCATTTGCATTGTTTTCCCATTTTCAGATGAGTTGGGTATTTTGAGTCACATGCCAAGACCCCCATTCAAAGCCAATTACAACTACCCTGTCAAGGAAAGATGCGAATACTTACCTATTCTGAGGGTGCCCTGGTCAGGTCACATGATCTCTATAGCAGCCAGGCTCCAGAGAGATGGCAGACAACGTCTGCAATGCCTAACCAGTGAGGTCACCCATAGACTTGCTATGGGGCATTCATTATCGGTTGTCCCTCCTCTACACTGAAGCCAGTGCTGAGAGCCGATCATGTGACTGGACCAGAGTGCCCTCAGCCTAGGTAAGTATAGACATCTTTCCTTTATGGGGTAGTTAGATTAGGCTTATAATGGGGATGGGAGCAGGTTTAAGTGGTTAGGAATTGACTAGTGCCTGCTTAGTAAGATCTGACAAAGTGGGAACGTAAATGATGGGTGCATGGTCCAAACACAAGATACTGGCAGCAGAGCACTGTAGATGGACAAGCAGGTCATATTGGCTACTAAAAAATCTATGAATGTGGGAGGAGGAATTGTGCTCCAAGTTAAAAATAAAGGTGAAGTCCTTATCAATAGGGCGTGTTGTTCTTCATACGGCAATTATGCAATGTTGGAGTGGGAATTCTGTGTAGTTGGGGTCTGGATATGAAGCTTTTACTATCAAAGAGTCTATAGAGGAGTTAAGTATACAGTTTATATCCCTATCTTGTAAGGTGACACCCTCTGCGAATCCCAGAAGATTAGTATGGTAATGGATAGCGAACTCTACCTGATCCTAATTAGGGACATACAATTTCATCATAATATATGTACTCACCCCCAACTTGGGCTTGAGAAATGAATATCTACCCTCAGGGTTGAACCAGATCTCCAGTAGTTGGCATACTAGGGACTTATGGAAAGCAATAGACACCCCCCACCCCTAGACTTTGAGTGCTGGATTTTTGCACCTACTTGTAAAATTAATTCTTGGAGAACATCAAGGGACACAAAGCAGCCATATTAATCCTTACTTATTGGGTTATGCGCAACCTACAGGTGATTGAACACTGGCAAAAAAAGACAGGAAGTCCTCCCCTATGTAATCCCTTCAACACAAGAAGTACCTCAGTTTTGTAGCAAGCCATACATCCCAAAAGAGGAGAGGGGTCTCTGTGTCTAGGCCCCCCAAAAAAGGACTATACAGCAGTCTATGGCTATAACATCCACCTGATAAAACCTAATTCTTGTAGAATTTGCCATCACCAGCAATGGTGGAGCCTTCCCATTCAAGCAATTGGCATGAGAAATAAGCTGACAAATCCAACTGGAAATGGATGACTTAGTAGCCGTCTGACCCTTCCTCAGTCCTACAGGAAGCGCAAAAAGTGAATCCGACTGTGGAAGTCAACCTCAAAAACATCTTGAAAGTCCAAACCTCATCTAATGTGTGAAGGGCCTAGTCTACCAGTGAATAAAGCCTTGGAAAAAATGAAGGCAAACAATGCCATGCTTCAGATGGAAAGATGAACCACCTTCAACAAAAATGATGGCTGAGGTAGAAAAACCACCTTGTCATGGTGGAGTACCTGAAACAGCTCCTCCCAAGAAAGAGCTGACAATTCTGATGTTATTTTTACTGAAGTACAGCAACCAAGAACACAACTTTCTATATAAAAACTGATGGAAAGCCATGATCTGATTTAAAAAAAGGTGATCTTTGGAAGCACCAATTTGAGGTCCAATGGGAAAAAGGGCAACCTGCCCATATACTTGACCCCCTGGACAAAAACAAACCCTTAGGAAGTAATTAGCCTTAGAAATAGGACTTGTACTCGTACTCAAGGGCAGTCTTGTTTTTGTATCTATTCCAAACCAGAGGAAAACCAGAATCTGGCCCACAACATACTTGTGAGGAAGATTTTCCTAGTCTCACACTATGCCACATGGGATTTTCTAGGCCTGTGGTAATCTTCCTTGAAGCAGACTTCCTGCCTCTCAAAAGTTTGGGGATGACTGTATCAGACACTCCCCCATCCTCAAGGATTTTTGGTTCAATAGCCATGCTGTCAAAACCAACAACCGTAGGGAAGGATGAGTGATCAGAATATAACCTTCTACAGTATTGGTTCAGCTGGTGCACTTATGATTATCCTCATTCCTTCCATCCAGATCCCGTGAAGCAGATATGGAGAAAGCCATAGAGGAGTAAAACAATACAGGAGGAACTGGTCCTACGGCATTACCAGGACATCTATTGCAAATATTTGAGGTTTCCTGGATTTGGCAATAAACCTGTACAGTTTACGCTGAACCTGGCAGCCAACAGGTCTATTTCTGGCATGTCAGTGAACCTAGAATACCTCCAGCAATCACCGTTGATGGCTGAGGAATCCACTGGACAATAGTTTACACCTGGAAAATTTACTGTGGACAGAGTGGGGCATTTAGCTCTGCCAAAGACAGGACGAAGTCCACCTCTTCTTGGTGCCTCCCTGATATAAGGATAGTCCAGCAAAAGCTTCACCAAAAGGCCCCACAACTGATCCAACTAATGCAGGAGAACCAGGCAATTTGCTCCAGTTCCAGCATACTGATGGGCAGTGACCTCTCCAACTCAGACCCCATTCCAGAACTCCTCCTCAACCTGTTAAGCTGGTGTCCATCGTCAGCACCTTTCAAGAACAGGGGGAAAAAGATGTCCCTATCTCCAACCTTAGGCAAGACATCCAACAGTCTACAGACTTGGTGTAGGGATATTGGAGAATCCCACAACTGAGTCCTCCTATCTCATGCAAACAGAACATTCGGCTGTCATTTCAGGAAGGAATTGAGCAAAAATAACCGACTGAAGCAAGGCAACCTTCCTTCCCAATATTCTCATGCAGAGGCAAATTGAGGGAAAACTCAGGGTTCTCATTGAAGCCCCTGATTCCTTATTGCAAGGCACTTCTCTGAAGGAAGAATTACCCTTGCCTGGACAGCGTCCATAGTCATAGCCACCGGAAATGATGGCACCACTGCAACCGTCGCCCAGAAATGACGCTACTTCCGCGGCGTGAGGTGGGGGACACCATGGTGGCCCTATTACATGCCACATTTGTTCCTGCTTTGAGTGCCGCATTAGTCCAAATAGGCTGTTTACTACCTTGTTTGTGCGGCATGCAATTGGTTGGGGTGATTTCTCATTGGTGCATGACACTGCCCCCCCCCCCCCCATTTTCACAATGACCTATTAAGGTGTTCTGATCAGTTAGAGACAGATTGCTGAACCCTTCACTACACTTGTCCAGGAGACTGTTTTCTACTCCTTGGAAATTAATAAATTAATAATAAGAAGAAGTAATTCATTCATTTTTTATTTGCTACTCCAGTGGATTTATGCTTATAGGTTTTGATACTCATTTGCCCTTATTTTGAGTTATTTATATCGGTATTATAGATGTTCCTTGGAGTATCTTCTGGCTACTCTACAAGTTGATATAATACAGTACTATATCTGGGATAGGCATCAACAACTTCACCAGGGAGGTTGTTATGGGTTTCCCCCATGGCCATGTGCTCTTGATTCATTTCCCCACTCTATGCTGCACAAGGGTGGTAATTTCCATTATCCACGTGACTACAGGCACACAAATGTGAAAATTTAGTATTTTCAGCTTCTTTTGCTATGTTTGTGCCCATATATATCGGATGCACAGTACTTCCAGTTTATACAACTCAACCCCATTTGTTCATTGAGCCCTTATTATTCATTAGGTTTATGACCTTTGAACTGTTTTCTACTTGTGGAGGCTTTGGAGGGATCCTGGTGCTCTTGCATGCATGTGTTCTCTGCCATATGTAGTAAGTTGCCTTACTTGATACATTTTCCTATATGCATGGTTTTTTTGCTCATTTATATGTGTTTATGACATTTATCACTGTTTATATTTTTAGACAGTTGTTCAATCTGTTGCTCTTGAGAACCCCCAGATGAAGACCTTTGAGTAGAAAACGCGTAGGGATACCCACGATTTTTTGCGATCTACAGCTTTTTCTTGTATGAAGAAAATCCTATCATCCTGTGCAAATTTTGCATTTACTGCTGCATGTATTTTTATTAGTGTCTTAAGATTGTATTTAATAAAATGTATATTTGTATTTTTATATATTTGTCATAGTGGTGCCTTTACAAAAGTCCCTTCCATAAACCCCCTTTCTGTATCTACTTACCGGGAAGTGGCACCATAATGCCTTCCAATCTGGGCATTCAGATAAGAATTTTTGAGCGTCCATAGTCAGGCCCGTAAATTTCTAATAGCTGAGCTGGCACCAATACTGATTTCTGGAGACAATCCAGCCGAACTCTCCTGAGAGTGCACTAAGAGAGATACACTTTGCCGCTTATGCTGAATAAGTTGCTCCCTGAGCAGCAGATCATCCAGGTACCCCAGAATAGTTGGGATGTGGGCAGCACTAATGGTAAGGCCCTGCACTGAAAATGCCGGTCCTCCATCACAAGAAAAGTTTAGGTAAGGAGGTAAAAATTGGAACATGTTTTACATCTACCAAAGCAAGAAAATCCTGGCTACAGCACTGCCAGTAGGGCAGCCCCGCTTTTTCAGGGGTCAGATGCAGGCACCAACCAGGCAACGCCATGGGACCTGGACCCCAGGTAGTTGGCCCAGGTCTGTAACTAACGAAATGGTTGCGAACAACATAGAACGAACATCAACCCCATGACTTGGGACCGCAAGTTGTTTGAGTAGATATTGTGAACCTTTCATCCACTGGAAGCAGCATGGTCTCTACTTGTGACAGAAGGTGATCGAAAAAAGCCAAAAGATTTTAGTTTCATTTTGGATAGAGTAGGCAAAAAAAAAAAAAAACTCAATCTGTGTCATAATGTCTGTCCTGTAGCCACAACAGGAAGACAGGGGAAATCCCTCCTAAAATCCCTACTTAGATAGTCACCACAGTGTGATAAGGACCATTGCTACCAGGAATTTCATTTTTGTAGCCTAGTTGGAGTGCTACTTTAAATGAATAGCAGTGTGTTTTTTTTATTTTTTACTTTTAGGAACAATGTGTTGTGAAAGATGCTTGTCATGTTCTTAATGGAGCAATAAATGTAGAAACAGATTTCACAAGACTTCTAAAAAAAAAAGAGGAAGATGGAAGTGCGGACCATAAATAGAGGGGGAATCAGACACGTAAATCACCATTACGGAGGACACAAGATGAAGATCTGGCAGTGTGTGGTATGGCTCTCTGCGGTCACATTGGAGGTGTCTCACTCTCAGTCTCCAGATCAGGAAGAACGGATCAGAGAGGCCCTGGATCTCTACAACCAGAGAGAGGATGTCCTCTATTTCTATAAACCCCTGGAGGACCTTCCAGCCATACCTATGCAGGTGCAGTACAGGGCAATACATGGGGGGAGGGACGGCGGCTTCAAGGGCAATATATTGGGTGGGGGGAATTCAAGGGAATTTGTATTCTTTCAAGGAGTTTTCAATATGACTATAAATGTAATAATATGTAAATTCCTTAAAAATGTTCAGAAAAAGTAGAGCCATTTATCCAACTGTCCATACAGAGCCTCTGGTTTGTAGACCAGATACATTCTAAATTTAGAACCATTCATCCAACTGTCCATCCAGAGCCTCTGATTTATAGACCGGATACATCCTAAATATAGAACCATTTATCCAACTGTCCATCCACAGCCTCTGATTTATAGACCGGATACATCCTAAATATAGAGCCATTTATCCAACTGTCCATCCAGAGCCTCTGATTTATAGACCGGATACATCCTAAATATAGAACCATTTATCCAACTGTCCATCCAGAGCCTCTGATTTATAGACCGGATACATCCTAAATATAGATCCATTTATCCAACTGTCCATCCAGAGCCTCTGATTTATAGACCGGATACATCCTAAATATAGATCCATTTATCCAACTGTCCATCCACAGCCTCTGGTTTATAGACCAGATACATTCTAAATCTAGAAACATTTATCCAACTGTCCATCCAGAGCCTCTGATTTATAGACCGGATACATCCTAAATATAGATCCATTTATCCAACTGTCCATCCACAGCCTCTGGTTTATAGACCAGATACATTCTAAATCTAGAAACATTTATCCAACTGTCCATCCACAGCCTCTGGTTTATAGACCAGATACATCCTAAATGTACAACCATTTGCATAACTGTCCATCCAGAATCTTTGGTTTATAGACCGGATACATATATAGAGCCATTTATCCAACTGTCCATCCAGAGCCTCTGGTTTATAGACCAGATACATCCTAATTATAGAACCATTTATCCAACTGTCCATCCAGAGCCTCTGGTTTATAGACAAGATACAGCCTAAATATAGAGTCATTTATCCAACTGGACATCGAGTGATCAAGATTGTCCGGGCTGGAAGACGTTTATTAATGATAATAAATAATAATATGATTTGGTAATGGGGGGAGATGTGGTGATTGATTGAAGACAGGTCCACTTTAATGCCTTTCAAAAATAAGGAACAGTTACATTTAGACCCCTTTCACACGGAAGGCGTTTTTCAGGCACTTTAGCGCTAAAAATAGCGCCTGTAAAGCGCCTGAAAAAAGCCTCAGCTGCAATCCCAGTGTGAAAGCCCGAGTGCTCTCACAGTGGGGCGCGGCGCTGGCAGGGCGTCACAAAAGGTCCTGCAAGCAGCTTCTTTGCAGCGCTGTAGGAGCGGTGAATACACCGCTCCTAAAGCGCCCCTGCCCACTGAAAACAATGGGGCAGTGCTGCCATACTGCAGCAGCGTTTTTCGGCCGCTAGCAAGGGTTAAAACCACCCCGCTAGCGGCTGAATAGCGCCGCATTACCGTCGTTTTAGCGGCGCTATTCGCCCACTAAAAATAGCGCCACCAACGCTCAGGCGCTGGCAGTGTGAAAGGGGTCTTACATTACAAGTCACATCTAAAGACTTATTTTTCTTTTTTATTAATCCAACATTGCCACTTTTCATTCTGATCAATATTCCCTGATCACTTAGGAGTGACAAAAAGTCTGAAAAGTTTATCTGTATCCTTCCATCTTCCAAATCTTCTTCCAGGAGGAAACAAAGGATGAAATCCTGAGATTTGGAATAATGGAGACGAGGTGTCTGAAGTCGGAGGGAGGTGACGCAGCGCGGTGTGAATTTAAACCGGATGGGGTGAGTTTTATCTGAGAGGATTTCATGTGAAATGTGAAGTCTTTGTTTATGACGGAGAGCCACATGCAGATGACAGGTCACTCCTCTGATGATGAATGATACAGAGTAATACAATGTAACAATATTATCACTTTGTATCTCTGATCTGATGTGTGTGACAGCTCGATCGCTGTGCTGGCAGCACATACGAGCGGCGTGTGGGCGTTATGGACCACCCGTCCTGCCGCTGCACATATGCGTTGCATGGTCAGCAGGAGGTCGTACTTGTGCCCACGCTTCGCTTACATTATATAGCTAGTTTGTTAGTTTGGCCCAACTAAATGATTTAAAGAGAAATTACACCATGAATTCTACTTCTCAGAATTTCCAATAGCTTAAATTCAGCTCAGCGAAGCTGTCCCCCCCCCCATTTAGCACAAATAATAACTCAAGTGTGTTTCTTTAGTGCCACATTTGTGCTGCTTTTATTTTTAAGATATTAGCAATTGTTTTTTCCAGACATCACCCAGCCCCCCTACAACACCCAAAAGACATAAAAAAGGGCTGGTTGGTTAGTGTTGCGTTTGTGCTGTTTTTTTGTTGTTTAAACCTCTGTTCTATTTGCTATCGTTTTTGCGTTATTACCATATGTGGCCATCAGAAAGCCCCCTTACACCATATGTGGCCATCAGAAATCCCCTTCACACCATATGTGGCCATCAGAAAGCCCCTTTTCACCATACGTGGCCATCAGAAAGCCCCTTTTCACCATATGAGGCCATCAGAAAGCCCCTTTACACCATATGTGGCCATCAGAAAGCCCACTTACACCATATGTGGCCATCAGAAATCCCCTTTACACCATATGTGGCCACCATAAAGCCCCTTTACACCATATGAGGCCATCAGAAAGCCCCTTTGCACCATATATGGCCATCAGAAAAGCCCCTTACACCATATGTGGCCATCAGAAGCCCCCTTACACCATATGTGGCCATCAGAAATCCCCTTCACACCATATGTGGCCATCAGAAAGCCCCTTTTCACCATACGTGGCCATCAGAAAGCCCCTTTTCACCATATGTGGCCATCAGAAAGCCCCTTTACACCATATGTGGCCATCAGAAAGCCCACTTACACCATATGTGGCCATCAGAAAGCCCCCTTAGACTGTATGTGGCCATCAGAAAGCCCCTTTGAATCATATGTGGCCATCAGAAAGCCTCTTTACACCATATGTGGCCATGAGAAAGCCCCCCTACACCATACGTGGCCATCAGAAAGCCCCTTTTCACCATTTGTGGCCATCAGAAAGCCCCTTTACACCACATGTGGCCATCAGAAAGCCCACTCACACCATATGTGGCCAACAGAAAGCCCCCTTACACCATATGTGGCCATTAGAAGCCCCCTTACACCATATGTGGCCATCATAAAGCCAAATCACACCATATGTGGCCACCGGAAAGCCCCTTTACACCATATGCGCCATCAGAAATCCCCTTTACACCATATGTGGCCACCATAAAGCCCCTTTACACCATATGAGGCCATCAGAAAGCCCCTTTGCACCATATATGGCCATCAGAAAGCCCACTTACACCATATGTGGCCATCAGAAATCCCCTTTACACCATATGTGGCCACCATAAAGCCCCTTTACACCATATGAGGCCATCAGAAAGCCCCTTTGCACCATATATGGCCATCAGAAAAGCCCCTTACACCATATGTGGCCATCAGAAGCCCCCTTACACCATATGTGGCCATCAGAAATCCCCTTCACACCATATGTGGCCATCAGAAAGCCCCTTTTCACCATACGTGGCCATCAGAAAGCCCCTTTTCACCATATGTGGCCATCAGAAAGCCCCTTTACACCATATGTGGCCATCAGAAAGCCCACTTACACCATATGTGGCCATCAGAAAGCCCCCTTAGACTGTATGTGGCCATCAGAAAGCCCCTTTGAATCATATGTGGCCATCAGAAAGCCTCTTTACACCATATGTGGCCATGAGAAAGCCCCCCTACACCATACGTGGCCATCAGAAAGCCCCTTTTCACCATTTGTGGCCATCAGAAAGCCCCTTTACACCACATGTGGCCATCAGAAAGCCCACTCACACCATATGTGGCCAACAGAAAGCCCCCTTACACCATATGTGGCCATTAGAAGCCCCCTTACACCATATGTGGCCATCATAAAGCCAAATCACACCATATGTGGCCACCGGAAAGCCCCTTTACACCATATGCGCCATCAGAAAGCCCCTTAACACTTTATGTGGCCATCAGAAGCCCCCTTACACGATATGTGGCCATCAGAAAGCCCCCTTAGACCATATGTGGCCATCAGAAAGCCCCCTTAGACCCTATGTGGTCATCAGAAAGCCTCTTTACACCATATGTGGCCATCAGAAAGCCCCTTAACACCATATGTGGCCATCAGAAAGCACCTTCACACCATATGTGGCCATCAGAAAGCCCCTTTACACCATATGTGGCCATCAGAAATCCCCTTTACACCAAATGTGGCCATCATAAAGCCCCTTAACACCATATGTGGCCATCAAAAAGCACCTTCACACCATATGTGTCCTTTAGAAAGCCTCTTTACACCGTATGTGGCCATCAGAAAGCCCCCTTACACCATATGTGGCCATCAGAAAGCCCCCTTACACCATATGTGGCCATCAGAAAGCCACTTAACACCATATGTGGTCATCAGAAAGCCTCTTTACACCATATGTGGCCATCAGAAAGCCCCTTAACACCATATGTGGCCATCAGGCACGGGCAGAGCTGAGTGACCTTTGGTGACCTTTTAGTAAATCATTAATAATGCAAAAACAATAAAAAGATATCACAGAGATTTAAACAGCACAAACGTGGCACTAACCAACCAGCCCGGTTTTGTGTCTTTTGGCTGTTGTAGGGGGGCTGGGTGATTTCATCATCTAGAAACCTTGCTAATATAATTTTTAAAAAAAGCAGCACAAATTAAAATTTTTACGGCACAAAACAGCATATACAGTGCCTTGAAAAAGTATTCATACCCCTTGAAATTTTCCGCATGTTGTCATGTTACAACCAAAAACGTAAATGTATTTTATTTGGATTTTATGTGATAGACCAACACAAAGTGGCTCATAATTGTGAAGTGGAAGGAAAATGATAAATGATACAAATATATATGTGAAAAGTGTGGGGGGGGGGCATTTGTATGGAGCCCCCCGGAGTCAATACTTTGTAGAACCGCCTTTCTCTGCAATTACAGCTGCTAGTCTTTTTGGGGATGTCTCTACCAGCTTTGCACATCTAGAGAGAGACATTTCTCCCCATTCTTCTTTGTAAAATATCACAAGCTCTGTCAGATTGGATGGAGAGCGTCTGTGATCAGCAATTTTCAAGTCTTGCCACAGATTCTCAATGTGATTTAGGTCTGGACTGTGACTGGGCCATTCTAACACATGAATATGCTTTGATCTAAACCATTCCATTGTAGCTCTGGCTGGATGTTTCAGGTCGTTGTCCTGCTGGAAGGTGAACCTCCGCCCCAGTCTCAAGTCTTCTGCAGACTCTAACAGGTTTTCTTCTAAGATTGTCCTGTATTGATGCTGCCACCACCATGTTTCACAGTGAGGATGGTGTGTTCAGGGTGATGTGCAGTGTTAGTTTTCCCCCACACATAGAGTTTTGCTTTTAGGCCAAGAAGTTGAATTTTGGTCTCCTCTGACCAGAGCACCTTCTTCCACATGTTTGCTGTGTCCTCCACATGGCTTCTCACAAACTGCAAACAGGACTTCTTATGACTTTCTTTCACCAATGTCTTTCTTCTTGTCACTCTTCCATAAAGGGCAGATTTGTGGAGAACACGACTAATAGTTGTCCTGTGGACAGATTCTCCCACCTGAGCTGTGGATCTCTGCAGCTCCTCCAGAGTTACCATGGACCTCTTGGCTCTTCTCTGATGAATGCTCTCCTTGCCCGGCCGGTCAGTTTAGGTGGACGGCCATGTCTTGGTAGGTTTGCAGTTGTGCCATACTCTTTCCATTTTCCGATGATGGATTGAACAGAGCTCTGTGAGATGTTCAAAGCTTGGGAGATTTTTCTATAACCTAACCCTGCTTTATACTTCTCCACAACTTTATCCCTGACCTGTCTGGTGTGTTCCTTGGCCTTCATGATGCTGTTTGTTCACTAAGGTTCTCTAACAAACATCTGAGGGCTTCACAGAACAGCTGTATATATACTGAGATTCAATTACACACAGGTGGACTCTATTTACTAATTAGGTGACTTCTGAAGGCAATTAATTCCACTAAATTTTAGTTAGGGGTATCGGAGTAAAGGGGGCTGAATACAAATGCCCCCCCCCCCCCACACTTTTCACATATTTATTTGTAAAAACATTTTGAAAACCATTTATCATTTTCCTTCCACTTCACAATTATGGGCCTCAACTGAATTATTTAAAATGAAATCTACTTCTCAGGATGTCAGAAAACTTACATTCAGATTCTTGCCTGCTTTTGCCCTGGAGATATTGTGACAGTACAGTAATTTCTTTGAGTGCTGAGTATGAGGGACGGCCTGCTTTGATCACATGATCACTCCCAGTGTACACCCCCCCCCCCTCACTGACTTCCAATGATCCGGGAGAGGGGCGGGCACAGACAGCAGATTATTTGGAGTGTCGGTTTTAGAAGATCGGTGCTATGGTATAGGTGAGAGACATTCAGCTGTTATTTTATCTGAATACACAGGAAGTTCAAATCTGTGATCTGATCCTGACTGCACCCGGCAAAGAGAACATGCAGTGTGACATCATAACCAAGGTAAGTGACCGACACAAAATCCATCCTCACCCCCTGCTGGAGGACTCGGCTCCTTCCTCTATAACTCTCCTCTCCTGAAATACTCTGCTCTGCTGGAGGACTCTGCTCCTTCCTCTATAACTCTCCTCTCCTGAAATACTCTGCTGGAGGACTCTGCTCCTTCCTCTATAACTCTCCTCTCCTGAAATACTCTGCTCTGCTGGAGGACTCTGCTCCTTCCTCTATAACTCTCCTCTCCTGAAATACTCTGCTGGAGGACTCTGCTCCTTCCTCTATAACTCTCCTCTCCTGAAATACTCTGCTCTGCTGGAGGACTCTGCTCCTTCCTCTATAACTCTCCTCTCCTGAAATACTCTGCTCTGCTGGAGGACTCTGCTCCTTCCTCTATAACTCTCCTCTCCTGAAATACTCTACACTGCTGGAGGGCTCTGCTCCTCCCTCTATAACTCTCCTCTCCTGAAATACTCTGCACTGCTGGAGGACTCTGCTCCTCCCTCTATAACTCTCCTCTCCTGAAATACTCTGCACTGCTGGAGGACTCTGCTCCCTCCTCTATAACTCTCCTCTCCTGAAATACTCTGCTCTGCTGGAGGACTCTGCTCCTTCCTCTATAACTCTCCTCTCCTGAAATACTCTGCTCTGCTGGAGGACTCTGCTCCTTCCTCTATAACTCTCCTCTCCTGAAATACTCTGCACTGACCTCTATGTATGGGAAGTAATGAATGGTGTACATGGGAGGAGCCATATAGGACAATTACATATGCGGCTTCTGCTTCCTGCTTTGTAGTGCTGCACAGTGATTGCACTTTAGTGTTCCTCCGCAGTACAAATCATTACATACACAGGTTGGTCTTTCCTGCATTGAACGTCTGTACAGTAAGTACACGATTGTTTACCTGTCTCCTCAGTGTAATTGGTTTTATCTCAGCAGTCCTTCTTCAGGGCGGTGACATTCCCGGGCCCCTCCCCCCTGAATGTAAATCAGACTTCTAATGTAATTATTGGGAAATCTCACTTCCTCCTTCAGATTTCAAGGGTGAGACGCGCCGGCAGACCCCCCAGCAGACCACGCTTTCCAGGCAGCCGCTCCCCCATTGTAGGCATACCATAGTACAAGTTCTTTCAATGAAGAGAAGAGAAGTGGATTCCATGGAACGTTCTCTATGAAATGTCACATAAAGGAGTAAAATAAAGAATGAAAATGATGTGACTCTCAGAATTGTCATTGATGCACCAGATCCGGGTTATAATGTATGGTGGGGGGATGGGTACATTTTGGCTCTCATTGCCGGTCCAATACACACCATTGTCTTCAACCATGAAAAGACGATCGTCCCATTTCTTCATGTCACTCATTATCCACCAATGTATGAAATCTAAATTGTGAGTAAAAAAATATATTATATCCTATTCTATATACCATCCTTCCTATCCTATATTATATCCTATTCTATATACCATCCTTCCTATCCTATATTATATCCTATTCTATATACCTTTCTTCCTATCCTTTGGAATGCCCGCTCTGTCTGCAACAAACTCACTTCTCTCCATGACCTCTTTATCGCTAACTCATTTAATCTACTCACCATTACTGAAACCTGGCTTCATGAATCTGACACTCCTTCTCCTGCTGCCCTCTCCCATGGTGGCCTTCTTTAGACTCACTCCCCCAGACCCAATGGACGGAAGGGAGAGGGAGAGGGAATCCTTCTAGCCCCACATATCACCTTTCAGGTACTTCACCCACCTCCCTCCCTGTCACTTTCCTCATTTGAAGCACATCGCATTCGTCTGTTCTCTCCAGTTTCTCTAAGGATAGCGGTAATCTACCGGCCCCCGCGACCAGTATCAGCCTTTCTTGATGAATTCTCCGTCTTGCTCACCTGCTTTCTCTCTTCTGAAATCCACACAATCATTCTATATTATATCCTATTCTATATACCATCCTTCCAATTCTATATACCATCCTTCCTATGCTATATTATATCTTATTCTATATACCATCCTTCCTATCCTATATTATATCCTATTCTATATACCATCCTTCCTATCCTATATTATATCCCATTCTATATACCATTCTTCCTATCCTATATTCTATTCTATTCTATTCTATATACCATTCTTCCTATCCTATATCCTATTCTATATACCATCCTTCCTATCCTATATTATATCCTATTCTATATACCATCCTTCCTATCCTATATTATATCCCATTCTATATACCATTCTTCCTATCCTATATCCTATTCTATATACCATTCTTCCTATCCTATATCCTATTCTATATACCATCCTTCCTATCCTATATTCTATCCTATTCTATGCTTTCTTATAGCCTTCCTATTATTATCTTACATCTTATGCTATTCTATATCCTTCCCTTCCTATCCTGTATCTTATTCTATGTCAGTGGCGGCCGGTCCATAAGGGGTGCAGGGGCGAATGATAATATGACTAACATTTTTTAACATCTTAAAGTTAAAAAAATGTTTAGCATACTGTGATGTATTTAAAAATAAATCGTTCTATGTGTGTGCAGTGCACTGCAGGGCGCTGGACTAATAGAAGTCTATGAGGCCCGTCAATGTTTAACAAGCACGTGATTAGATCCTGATGCTCTAATTGGCTTGTTTAACATTGTGCTCGGGGCGCACAGAACCCGACCACTTTTGACTTTAGACATCAAAGAAATTCTGGGCAGCCACACTCCAAAGATATTTGCCTTTATTCAATAAGGTGTCATCCAAAATACACTTTTGACTTTAGCGACTCAAAATTCGCAAAGCGTCACTTCCCGGCCAATCAAGAGGCTGAATATTTGCAGCACGGAATAATGACAGCGATGGAGGCTCCTGTTGCAGGTAAGTGAAAAATACATAAACAGAACCATGTGGAATAATATGAATTACTGCCAAGATCCCAATATTTACAGTAAATGGAAATGTTACAGGTGAGGAGGACAAAGACAAGTGTGTCTTGTCTACAGTCAAGCATGGTGGTGGGAGTGTCATGGTCTGGGGCTGCATGAGTGCTGCCGGCACTGGGGGGCTACAGATCATTGAGGGAACCATGAATGCCAACATGTACTGTGAGATACTGAAGCAGAGCATGATCCCCTCCCTTCAGAGACTGGACCGCAGGGCAGTATTCCAACATGATAACCACCCCGAACACACCTCCAAGATGACCACTGCCTTGCTAAAGAAGCTGAGGGTAAAGGTGATGGACTGGCCAAGCATGTCTCCAGACCTAAACCCTATTGAGGATCTGTGGGGCATCCTCAAGCGAAAGGATGAGGAGCGCAAGATCTCTAACATCCACCAGCTCAGTGATGTCATCATGGAGGAGTGGAAGAGGACTCCAGTGACAACCTGTGAAGCTCTGGTGACCTCCATGCCCAAGAGGGTTAAGGCAGTGCTGGAAAATAATGGTGGCCACACAAAATATTGACACTTTGGGCCCAAATTGGACATTTTCACTTAGGGGTGTACTGACTTTTGTTGCCAGCGGTTTAGACATTAATGGCTGTGTGTTGAGTTATTTTGAGGGGACAGCAAATTTACACTGTTATACAAGCTGTACACTCACTACTTTACATTGTAGCAAAGTGTCATTTCTTCAGTGTTGTCACATCAAAAGATAGAATAGAATATTTACAAAAATGTGAGGGGTGCACTTACTTTTGTGAAATACTGTAAGTACAAAATTATATATGGACACAATATACAAAATATACAAATGACATGGAGAGGTGTACACAACAAGGGGATCCAACCAAATGGACTGCCTACTAGTAGGCTGATTCTGGGGGTCCCATTTGACAACCCGACATGTTTCAGAGTAATGCCTCCTTCTAGGGGTCTATTAGTTGTGTGTATGTTAGAGAATACATAAATCTATATTGCATAGGCATAAAAATGCCTTCAAATGGAGCTGATATACCATACAGACCGACCAATGGGAGCCAACACGACTGCAACCAACACTGTGCTACCGCAAGGACCCACCCAGAAAAGGGATCCCTCAATGTAATCGCCCTCGGGCGATCAAAAAAAAAGCCTGGAAGGGGTGGGTGTGAATTTAAGGAACCGGCTGTCTTTGCATAACAAAAGCATAGCATCTTCCAGGCATCCTGGCCCGGTCACCAACGGGTGGGTCCTTGCGGTAGCACAGTGTTGGTTGCAGTCGTGTTGGCTTCCATTGGGCGGTCTGTATGGTATATCAGCTCCATTTGAAGGCATTTTTATGCCCATGCAAATGTAATTGATGTATTCTCTAACATAAACACAACGAATAGACCCTTAGAAGAAGGAATTACTCCGAAACATGTCGGGTTGTCAAATGGGACCCCCAGAATCAGCCTACTAGTAGGAAGGCCTTTGGGTTGGATCCCCTAGTTGTGGATACTTCTCTTTGTCATTTGTATGTACATTTGAATATTTTGTATATTGTGTCCATATGTCATTTTGTACTTATGTCTCATGGACCTTTGCCTGTTGCAGGTAAGGACCTGGTGGGGTTTGCGCCCCCCCCCCCCCCCCAAAAAAAAAAAATTTTCACCAGCCGCCATTTTTCTATATCCAATTCTATATGTGATAATGATTTCTAGGCTTCTAGGCAACCCCAAAACTGGGTTAGGAACACCAGGATACTTTTATTATGTTACAATTTACCAGGTTGCAACACAGGTTAGATCCAAATTGAATTCTGTCTGTAAAGGCATCATAAGACAGATTCCATACCCCCCCCCGGGGGATTACTCCAGGACTGCATTAGAACCCCCAAACATTATTATTATTATTTTTTTTTTTTTTAAGCAGAGGCCCTAGAAAATAAATTGGTGGGTTTTACCATTTTTTATGTCACACACAGTATTTTCAAAAACATAATTTGCGGGAGAAAAAAGACACTTTTTTGAATTTTAATGGCGGCACTGGTGGTCAGGGATAAGCGGCACTGATGGGCATTGATGGGTGGCAATGATGGGCAGCAGTGATAAGCATTGATGGGCAGCACTGATGGCCAGCACTGACTGGCATCACTAATGGCCATTGGTTGCTGGGCACAGATTGGTGGCAATTGCTGGCAGTGGTTGGCAATCATTGCTGGCACTGGTGGACACTTAATTATAATCAGGGCACTGGCTACTGAACTTCATTTTTCTCGGCTCCTCGTACGTCTTGTACGTCACCGGGTTCTTGACGTTCGGAATTTCCGACAACATTTGTGTGACCGTGTGTATGCAAGACAAGTTTGAGCCAACATCCGTCGGAAAAAAATCCACGGTTTTGTTGTCGGAATGTCCGATCGTGTGTACGCGGCATTAGTGTAGAAACATGGGAAAATCCCACAGCTGAGTCCTCCTAATTAATGCCAACAGAACATTCTGCTGTAATATCTGGAAGGTACTGAGGAAAAAGAACCAATATTCTCATGCAAAGACAAATTAAGGTAAAACTTATGCCGCGTACACACTGTTGGAATTTTCGGCTACAAAAGTCCGACAGACTTTCGACGGACTTTTGGCGGACTTTTGGCGGACTTTTGGCGGACTTGCGGCAGACTTTCTTACGAACGGACTTGCCTACATACGATCACGCAAAAGTCCGACGGATTGGTACGTGATGACGTACACCAGACTAAAATAAGGAAGTTGATAGCCAGTAGCCAATAGCTGCCCTAGCGTCGGTTTTTGTCCGTCGGACTAGCATACAGACGAGCAGATTTCTGGGTCCGGCGGAGTTACAACGTAAAGATTTAAAGCATGTTTCAAATCTAAAGTCCGTCAGATTTGCGGCTGGAAAAGTCAGCTGAAAGTCCGGGGAAGCCCACACACGATCGGATTGTCAGCCAGCTTTAGTCCGTCGGCGTCCGTCGGACTTTTGTAGACGAAAAGTCCGACGGTGTGTAAGCTGCATTAATGTTCTGAGAGAAGCCCCATGGTTCCTTATCGCAAGGAACTTCTCTAAAGGAAGACTTACCCTTGCCAGGACAGCATCCATAATCAGGCCCGTATATTGCAATGGCTGAGCTGCCACCAATACTGATTTCTGGAGACAATTTAGCTAAACTCTCCAGAGAGCGTACTATGAGACTGTCACGTACCTGGTTCATGAGCCTGACATGTAGAGGAGAGCCTCTCTTACCACACCGGCTTGTGGGTCACCAAGGGTGAAACAGCAGCCACAGAAGCACGGTGACGTAGGAGTGCCTGAGATCAGTCCAGTAGTCAGTATGGCTGGTTGTCAGTGGCCGGATGTGCAGCAGGCACGCTGGTGATGGTTAGGCAAACCAGAGCCGTGGAAGGCTGGGATCACAGCAGGAGCAGGAACCGGATGCGGTTTGCAGAGCAGAGCGGTGGCGGGCTGGATGAGCAGGGGCAGGGTCAGGCAAGCCGGGTCAGTAACGTTCGGGCAGATAAGCAGAGCACCAGGCAGAAGAGAATTCCAAAACAAGCCGGGGTCAGGGTATCAAGCTATCAAGCAGACAGCGTTAGTGGGAACAAGATGGATCAAGATCAGAGGTCAGCACAGGTAACAGGTCAGAACACACAGAAGCTGCAGACCAAAAAGCAAAGACTCCTTGGTGCACTCAGTTTAAATAGTCCCTTTGGTGCCAGCGTTAGTGACAGGTGCGCCAACGCGCAGTGAGCATGCGTGCATGCCGTGCAATTCCTGCTGCACGGACATGCCTTTCCTGACAGATACACTTTGCTGCTTACGCTGAACAAGCTGCTCCCTGAGCAGCAGATCATTCAGGTACCCCAGAATAGTTGGGCTGTTGGCAGCCCCAATGCCAGGGCCCTGCACTGAAAATGATACTCCTCTATCACCAAAAAAGTTCAGTTGAGGAGGTAAAAATTGGGACATGTAGGCAGCATCCTTTAGATCTACCAAAGCAAGGAACTTCTGGCTAAAGCAGGGCCACTGCTGTAGGCTACAATTCCCACTGCCGGAAGAGCAGCCCCCCCCTATTTCCAGGGGTCAGATGCAGGCACCAAGTGGGCACAGACCGCCCTAGGCGGTTGGCCCAGGTCCGTACCTAACAAACTTGTTGAGAACAACATAGAAAGAACATCGCCCCTTGGCTTGGGACCACAAGAGGTTCGAGTAGATATCGTGAACCTTTCACCAACTGAAAGCAGCATGATCTCTACTTGTGACAGAAGGTGATCGAAAAAAGCCAAAAGTATTATTATTTTCATTTTGGATAGAGTAGTTATACTCAATCTGTGTCATAATGTCCGTCCTGTAGCCACAACGGGAAGTGAGAGGAAATCCCTCCTAAAATCCCTTCTTAGATAGTCACCGCAGTGTGATGAGGACCATTGCTAGCAGGGATTTCATTTTTTGTAGCCTGGTTGGAGTGCTACTTTAAAAGGCAGTATGTTTTTTTTTTTGTTTTTTTTTTACTTTTTGGAACAACGTGTTGTGAAAGATGTTTCTTGTGCTATTAATGGAGCAATAAACGTACAAACAGATTCCACAAGACTTGTAAAAAAAGAGGAAGATGGAAGTGCGGACAATATATAGAGGTGGAATCAGACACATAAATCACCATTACGGAGGACACAAGATGAAGATCTGGCAGTGTGTGGTATGGCTCTGTGCGGTCACATTGGAGGTGTCTCACTCTCAGTCTCCAGATCAGGAAGGACGGATCAGAGAGGCCCTGGATCTCTACAACCAGAGGGAGGATGTTCTCTATTTCTATAAACCCCTGGAGGACCTTCCAGCCATACCTATGCAGGTAGAGTACAGGGCAATACATGGGGAAGGGATGGGGCCTTCAAGGGCAATACACTGGATGGAGGGGCTTCAAGGGCAATACACTGGATGGGGGGCTTCAAGGGCAATACACTGGATGGGGGGCTTCAAGGGCAATACACTGGATGGGGGGGGCTTCAAGGGCAATACACTGGATGGGGGGGCTTCAAGGGCAGTACACTGGATGGGGGGCTTCAAGGGTATTTGTATTCTTTCAAGGATTTTTCACTATGACTATAAATGTAATAATATGATCATTCCTTAAAAATGTTCAGAAAAAGTAGAACCATTTATCCAACTGTCCATCCAGAGCCTCTGGTTTTATAGACCAGATACATCCTAAATATAGAGTCATTTATCCAACTGTCCATCCAGAGCCTCTGGTTTATAGACCAAATACATCCTAAATATAGAACCATTTATCCAACTGTCCATCCAGAGCTTCTGGTTTGTAGACCAGATACATCCTAAATATAGAGCCATTTATCCAACTGTCCATCCAGAGCCTCTGGTTTATAGACCAGATACATCCTAAATACAGAACCATTTATCCAACTGTCCATCCAGAGCTTCTGGTTTATAGACCAAATGCATCCTAAATATAGAGTCATTTATCCAACTGTCCATCCAGAGCCTCTGGTTTATAGACCAAATACATCCTAAATATAGAGTCATTTATCCAACTGTCCATCCAGAGCCTCTGGTTTATAGACCAAATACATCCTAAATATAGAGTAATTTATCCAACTGTCCATTGTGTGATCAAGACTGTCCGGGCTGGAGGACGTTTATTAATGATAATAAATAATAATATGATTTGGTAATGGGGGGAGATGTGATGATGATTGATTGATGACAGGTCCACTTTAATGTCACCCAAAAATCATCAATAGTTACATTTATGTTACAAGTCACATCTAAGGACTTATTTTTCTTTTTTATTAATCAAAAACTGCCAATTTCCTTCAAATCAATATTCCCGGATTACTTAGAGGTGACAATAAGTCTGAAAAGTTTATCTGTATCCTTCCATCTTCCAAATCTTCTTCCAGGAGGAAACAAAGGATGAAATCCTGAGATTTGGAATAATGGAGACGAGGTGTCTGAAGTCGGAGGGAGGTGACGCAGCGCGGTGTGAATTTAATCCGGATGGGGTGAGTTTTATCTGAGAGTAATTCATGTGAAATGTGAAGTCTTTGTTTATGACGGAGAGCCACATGCAGATGACAGGTCACTCCTCTGATGATGAATGATACAGAATAATACAATGTAACAATATTATCACTTTGTATCTCTGAATTTGATAGTTTGTGTCAGCTTGATCCCTGTGGTAAATTCAGTTGATTGGACATGATCTGGAAAGGCACACACCTCTCTACAGAAGGTCCCACAGTTAACAGTGCATGTGAGAGCGCAAACCAAGCCATGAAGTCCAAGGAATTGTCTGTAGACCTCGGAGACAGGATTGTATGGAGGCACAGATCTGGGGAAGGGTACAGAAACATTTCTGCAGCATTGAAGGTCCCAATGAGCACAGTGGCCTCCATCATCCCTAAATGGAAGACGTTTAGAACTTCCAGGACTCTTCCTAGAGCGGGCCGCCCGGCCAAACTGAGCGATCGGGGCAGAAGGGCCTTAGTCAGGGAAGTGACAAAGAAACCGATGGTCACTCTGACAGAGCTCTAGCATTTCTCTGTGGAGAGAGGAGAACTTTCCAGAAGAACAACCATCTCTGAAGCACTCCACCAATCAGGCCTGTATGGTAGAGTGACCAGATGGAAGTCACTCCTCTGTAAAAGGCACATGACAGCCCGCCTGGAGTTTGCCAAAAGGCACCTGAAGGACTCTCAGACCATGAGAAACAAAATTCTCTGGTCTGATGAAACAAAGATTGAACTCTTTGGCCTGCATGGCAAAGCGTCATGTCTGGAGGAAACCAGGCACCGCTCATCACCTGGCCAATACCATCCCTACAGTGAAGCATGGTGGTGGCAGCATCATGCTGTGGGGATGTTTTTCAAAGGCAGGAACTGGGAGACTAGTCAGGATCGAGGGAAAGATGAATGCAGCAATTTACAGAGACCTCTTTGATTAAAACCTTCTCCAGAGCGCTCTGGACCTCAGACTGGGGCGAAGGTACATCTTCCAACAGGACAACGACCCTAAGCACACAGCCAATATAACAAAGGAGTGGTTACGGGACAACTCTGTGAATGTTCTTGAGTGGCCCAGCCAGAGCCCAGACTTGAACCTGATTGAACATCTCTGGAGAGATATAAGAATGGCTGTGCACCGACGCTCCCCATCCAACCTGATGGAGTTTGAGAGGTCCTGCAAAGAAGAATGGGAGAAACTGCCCTAAAATAGGTGTGCCAAGCTTGTAGCATCATACTCAAAAAGACTTGACGCTGTAATTGGTGCCAAAGGAGCTTCACCAAAGTACTGAGCAAAGGCTGTGATACTTATGTGCATGGGAGGAGTCTGTGATACTTATGTGCATGGGAGGAGCCTGTGATACTTATGTGCATGGGAGGAGCCTGTGATACTTATGTGCATGGGAGGAGCCTGTGATACTTATGTGCATGGGAGGAGCCTGTGATACTTATGTGCATGGGAGGAGCCTGTGATACTTGTGTACATGGGAGGAGCCTGTGATACTTATGTACATGGGAGGAGCCTGTGATACTTGTGTACATGGGAGGAGCCTGTGATGCTTGTGTACATGGGAGGAGCCTGTGATACTTATGTACATGGGAGGAGCCTGTGATAATCATGTACATGGGAGGAGCCTGTGATACTTATGTACATGGGAGGAGCCTGTGATACTTATGTACATGGGAGGAGCCTGTGATACTTATGTACATGGGATTTTTTTTAATTTGCAAAGATTTCAAACAAACTTCTTTCCCGCTGTCATTATGGGGGATTGTTTGTAGAATTTTGAGGAAAATATTGAATTTAATCCATTTTGGAATAAGGCTGTAACATAACAAAATGTGGAAAAAGTGAAGCTCTGTGAATACTTTCCGGATGCACTGTATGTGCGGCGTGTGGGCAATAAGGAACCACCCGTCCTGCTGCCACACATATGGGTTACATGGTCAGCAGGAGGTCATACTTTGCATACAGTATGCAGCTAATTTGCTAGTTTGGCCCAACTAAATTATTTAAAGTGAAATTATACGGTGAAATCTACTTCTCAGGATTTCAGATAACTTAAATTCACATTCTTGCCTGTTTTTTCCCTGGAGATATTATGACAGTACAGTCATTTCTTCACTCTAAGTGCTGAGTATGAGAGGGTCGGCCTGCTTTGATCACATGATCACTGTCAGTGTACCCTCCCCCCACTGACTTCCAATGATCTGGGAGAGGGGCGGGCACAGACAGGCAGATTATTTGGAGTGTCAGTTTTAGAAGATCAGTGCTATGGTATAGGTGAGAGACATTCAGCTGTTATTTTCTCTGAATACACAGGAAGTTCAAATCTGTGATCTGAACCTGACTGCACCCGGCAAAGAGAACATGCAGTGTGACATCATAACCAAGGTAAGTGACCGACACAAAATCCATCCTCACCCCCTGCTGGAGGACTCTGCTCCTTCCTCTATAACTCTCCTCTCCTGAAATATTCTGCTGGAGGACTCTGCTCCTTCCTCTATAACTCTCCTCTCCTGAAATACTCTGCACTGCTGGAGGACTCTGCTCCTTCCTCTATAACTCTCCTCTCCTGAAATACTCTGCTGGAGGACTCGGCTCCTTCCTCTATAACTCCCCTCTCCTGAAATACTCTTCTCCTTCCTCTATGTGGGCGGCACAGTGGTGTAGTGGGTAGCACTCTCGCCTAGCAGTAAGAAGGGTCGCTGGTTCCAGTTTCCTCCCACACTCCAAAGACATGCTGGTAGGTTAATTGGATCCTGTCTAAATTGGCCCTAGTATATGTATGAATGTGAGTTAGGGACCTTAGATTGTAAGCTCCTTGAGGGTATAGGGACTGATGTGAATGTATAATATATATATGTAAAGCCCTGCGTAAATTGACGGCGCTATATAAGTACCTGAAATAAATAAATAAAATATGTATGGGGAGTAATGAATGGTGTACATGGGAGGAGCCATATAGGACAATTACATATGCGGCTTCTGCTTCCTGCTTTGTAGTGCTGCACAGTGATTGCACTTTACTGTTCCTCCGCAGTACAAATCATTACATACACAAGTTGGTCTTTCCTGCATTGAACGTCTGTACAGTAAGTACACGATTGTTTACCTGTCTCCTCAGTGTAATTGGTTTTATCTCAGCAGTCCTTCTTCAGGGCGGTGACATTCCCGGGCCCCTCCCCCCTGAATGTAAATCCGACTTCTAATGTAATTATTGGGAAATCTCACTTCCTCCTTCAGATTTCAAGGGTGAGACGCGCCGGCAGACCCCCCAGCAGACCGCGCTTTCCAGGCAGCCGCTCCCCCATTGCAGGCATACCACAGTACAAGTTCTTTCAATGAAGAGAAGAGAAGTGGATTCCATGGAACGTTCTCTATGAAATGTCACATAAAGGAGTAAAATAAAGAATGAAAATGATGTGACTCTCAGAATTGTCATTGATGCACCAGATCCGGGTTATAATGTATGGCGGGGGGATGGGTACATTTTGGCTCTCATTGCCGGACCAATACACACCATTGTCTTCAACCATGAAAAAGACGATCGTGTCAGAGGATCTAATTGACCAGACCGTGTGGACTGCACAGAGGAGACCAGAAACACATGTAAGTGAAATAATGGTGTTTATTAAATAAGTGACAAGTAAAAGGAATATAAACAGTGCAAAACCAACACAACAAACCCACTACAAACAACAATATATACAAGTAAATGGAGATACCGGAATCGTAAACAAAGCCAGGCCAAGGTCATACACAGGGAGGTCAGCAGATGGGCAAGGACGGGAAACCAAACAGGACAGGGAGAGGATGGATGGATGGGATACAGGGCAGGGATCCAAGGTAACCAGGAACAGAAGGGACAGGACCAGGAAGGGCTCAGGATAGGGATTGGATCAGATCAGGTCAGGACAAGGCAGATGCAGGCTCAAGGTCAAAATAACAGGCAGCAAGGTCAGAATGCAGGGAGAGAGATACCAAGGCAAGCCTATGAGGGCTTGCTGGGTATTTATAAGGCTGTGGTAATTGAACTCATGTCACAGCTGAGCGCAGTGTGTGCTGTTTGCTCCACACTGCCGGAGTGCACCCGCTGGTGGACACCGGTACTACGGCCCAGGGATGCAACAGTGCCACCAGCAGGAGAGACTTCTTACTGCAGGACCCAGGTGTTGGAAGACACCCGCTGGTGGACACTGGTACTGCGATCCAAGAGACCGATAGCGCCACCAACGGGTAAACCCTCTCATGACAGTACCCCCCCCTAAAGGAGCGGCCTCCGGACGCTCCAACAAGGTGCGATTGTCCAAAGTTTGTGGCCTCCAACCGAACAGATGAGGGCACATCAGGCCGGGCATCGGGTACTTCAAACTGGACAGTGGGTATGTCCGAGAAGACAGCGGGCACAACCGAGAAGACAGCGGGCACATCCGAGAAGACAGCGGGCACATCCGAGAAGACAGCGGGCAGGAAAACACCAAGCTGGGCAGCGGGCTCCGGGTCATCGAGCTGGCAAGCAGGCTCCGGGTCATCGAGCTGGGAAGCAGGCTCCAGGTCATCGAGCTGGGAAGCAGGCTCTGGGTCATCGAGCTGGGAAGCAGGCTCTGGAGCATTAGGCCGAACAGCGAGTACCGTAAGGGCAGGCCGAATTACAGGCACCGGCTCAGCAAGCTGGGTAACGGATCCCGGCCCAGTGGGCTGGGTAATAGGGCCCGACTCAGCGAGCTGGACACTGGGCACTGGTTCGGCAAACCGGATAACGGGTACTGACTTGGCAGGCAAAGTGACGGACTTCGGTTTAGCAGACTGGGCAACGGGCACCGGATCAGCAGACCGGGTAACAGGCACCGATTCAACAGACTGGGTAACGGGCACCGATTCAGCAAGCTGAGACACGGGCACCGAAACTCCAGGCTGAAACACGGGCACCGAAACTTCAGGCTGAGACACGGGCACCGAAACCTCAGGCTGAGACACGGGCACCGAAACCTCAGGCTGAGATACCAACATCACGACATCAGGCTGGAAGACAGGTACCAGGATATCAAGCTGGAGGATGGGCACATCAGACCAGAAAGTGGGTACCGAAACATCAGACCGGGCAGCAGGTGCTGGAGCTTCAGGCTGGACAGCAAAGACAGGCGCTGGCACATCGGGCAGAACGGCAGGTGCTGGCATACCAGGCTGGACAATAGGTACATCGGACTGGACAGCAGTCACTGAAGCGTCAGACGGGGTAGCAGTCACTGGATCGTCAGACGGGGTGGCAGGCACTGGATCGTCAGGCTGGGTGGCAGGCACTGGATCGTCAGGCTGGGTGGCAGGCACTGGATCGTCAGGCTGGGTGGCAGGCACTGGATCGTCAGGCTGGGTGGCAGGCACTGGATCGTCAGGCTGGGTGGCAGGCACTGGATCGTCAGGCTGGGTGGCAGGCACTGGATCGTCAGGCTGGGTGGCAGGCACTGGATCGTCAGGCTGGGTGGCAGGCACTGGATCGTCAGGCTGGGTGGCAGGCACTGGATCGTCAGGCTGGGTGGGCAGGCACTGGATCGTCAGGCTGGGTGGCAGGCACTGGAACGTCAGGCTGGGTGGCAGGCACATCAGGCTGGTAGGCAGGCATTGAGACATCAGACTGGGAAGCTGGCACATCAGGCTGGGAAGCTGGCACATCAGGCTGGAAGGTAGGCATCGAGACATCAGGTGGAAATGCAGAAACCAAGACATCAGGCTGAAAGGCAAGCTTCGAGACATCAGGCTGGGAGGCAGGCATGAAGACATCAGACTGGGAAGCGGGCACAGACTGAAAAGCGGGCACCGGGACTTCAGGCTGGAAGGCAAGCTTCAAGACATCGGGCTGGGAGGCTGGCACATCAAACTGGGAAGCTGGCACATCAGACTGG
This sequence comes from Aquarana catesbeiana, assembly GCF_042186555.1. NCBI lineage: Eukaryota > Metazoa > Chordata > Amphibia > Anura > Ranidae > Aquarana > Aquarana catesbeiana. The sequence continues at coordinate 643,474,957 of NC_133328.1, forward strand.
GAAGCTGGCACATCAGACTGGGAAGCTGGCACATCAGACTGGTAGGCAGGCATCGAGACATCAGGCTGGGAAGCTGGCACGTCAGACTGGGAAGCGGGCACATCAGACTGGGAAGCTGGCACGTCAGACTGGGAAGCCGGGACATCCGGCTGGACGGCAGGCATCGGGACATCCGGCTGGACGGCAGGCATCGGGACATCCGGCTGGACGGCAGGCATCGGGACATCCGGCTGGACGGCAGGCATCGGGACATCCAGCTGGACGGCAGGGATTAGGGACATCCGGCTGGAAGGCAGGCATATCAGACTGGATAGCAGGTGCATCAGACTGGAAAGCAGGCACCGAGTCTTTGGGCTGGATGGCAGACATCAGGACAGACTGGACAGCGGGCACATCAGACTGTGAGGCAAAGACATCAAGCTGGGAGGCAGGCGCCGGGACATCAGGCTGGGTAGCAGGAGCAGGTTGGGTTACTGGCAAGATGGTGTGGGTCGGGAAGAATTTTTGTTTCTTTTTTGGTTTAGCCTGTGCAGTTTTGTATGTAGGTGCAGGGCTGTAAGAAAAGAAAGTAGCTGGATCGAAGGAAGACCAAGGAACTGTAGCTAGAGAAGGGTTTTGTGGGACTGTTACAGGTGGAGGAGAAGAGACAGGTGGATTGAGGGCAGGATAGGTGCAGTGAGTGGAGACTGGGTAATAATACTTGGTGGAAAGCTGTGTATACTGGGCTGTAGCTGAGGTTGCCATGAGCGATGGGGGAATAGATTCTTGGGAAGGCAGGTGATTAATGGCAGGGCTGGGTTGTTGTGGCTTGGCTAAATTAAGGAGATCTGACCATGCCTGTAGCACAGGATGAACAAACATTGATTCGCACACAGCTTGACTAACCAGCGTTTGCACTGAATGGATGCAATCAGACAACACCCGCTGTGAACAAGAGGCATAACGTTCCATGAAAAAGGCTGGATCATCCTCTAATAACCACACCATAGACTCAACCTGATCAAAACTGAAGGGGGGAGAAAAATCATCCCTGCCCTCTGGAGTACTGGACAAGGCTAGCTCTGCACACAGCTGGATCAGAGGCTGAACATTTTCAAATAGCATACCGCCCTCATCCACCAGAGAATGGGCCAGACGGATACACTCTAATAGTTGATCCCTGGTCCACTCCTTCAATACCAGACGGCAATAACAATTATCCTCAGTTACCAATGAGGTAAGATAAATCACTATTTCTGCCTGCATTTTCAAAAAGGCTCCTCAGTGCAGTCACGTCTGGTAGGGATGGCCTTGGTGTACTGTCAGAGGATCTAATTGACCAGACCGTGTGGACTGCACAGAGACCAGAAACACATGTAAGTGAAATAATGGTGTTTATTAAATAAGTGACAAGTAAAAGGAATATAAACAGTGCAAAACCAACACAACAAACCCACTACAAACAACAATATATACAAGTAAATGGAGATACCGGAATCGTAAACAAAGCCAGGCCAAGGTCATACACAGGGAGGTCAGCAGATGGGCAAGGACGGGAAACCAAACAGGACAGGGAGAGGATGGATGGATGGGATACAGGGCAGGGATCCAAGGTAACCAGGAACAGAAGGGACAGGACCAGGAAGGGCTCAGGATAGGGATTGGATCAGATCAGGTCAGGACAAGGCAGATGCAGGCTCAAGGTCAAAATAACAGGCAGCAAGGTCAGAATGCAGGGAGAGAGATACCAAGGCAAACCTATGAGGGCTTGCTGGGTATTTATAAGGCTGTGGTAATTGAACTCATGTCACAGCTGAGCGCAGTGTGTGCTGTTTGCTCCACACTGCAGGAGTGCACCCGCTGGTGGACACCGGTACTACGGCCCAGGGATGCAACAGTGCCAACAGCAGGAGAGACTTCTTACTGCAGGACCCAGGTGTTGGAAGACACCCGCTGGTGGACACTGGTACTGCAATCCAAGAGACCGATAGCGCCACCAACGGGTAAACCCTCTCATGACAGATCGTCCCATTTCTTCATGTCACTCATTATCCACCAATGTATGAAATCTAAATTGTGAGTAAAAAAACATTGTGTGAAGATAATCCTTCCTATCTTATATTATATCCTATTCTATATACCATCCTTCCTATGCTATATTATATCCTATTCTATATACCATCCTTCCTATCCTATATTATATCCTATTCTATATACTATCCTTCCTATCCTATATTATATCCTATTCTATATACCATCCTTCCTATCCTTTGGAATGCCCGCTCTGTCTGCAACAAACTCACTTCTCTCCATGATCTCTTTATCGCTAACTCATTTAATCTACTCGCCATTACTGAAACCTGACTTCATGAATCTGACACTCCTTCTCCTGCTGCCCTCTCCCATGGTGGCCTTATTTAGACTCACTCCCCCAGACCCAATGGACAGAAGGGAGAGGGAGTGGGAATCCTTCTAGCCCTACATATCACCTTTCAGGTACTGCACCCACCTCCCTCCCTGTCACTTTCCTCATTTGAAGCACATCGCATTCGTCTGTTCTCTCCAGTTTCTCTAATAATCCTATATTATATCCTATTCTATATACCATCCTTCCAATTCTATATACCATCCTTCCTATCCTATATTATATCTTATTCTATATACCATCCTTCCTATCCTATATTATATCCTATTCTATATACCATCCTTCCAATTCTATATACCATCCTTCCTATCCCATATTATATCCCATTCTATATACCATCCTTCCTATCCTATATTATATCCCATTCTATATACCATCTTTCCTATCCTATATTCTATCCTATTCTATATACCATCCTTCCTATCCTACATTATATCTTATTCTATATACCATCCTTCCTATCCTATATTATATCCTATTCTATATACCATCCTTCCTATCCTATATTATATCCTATTCTATATACCATCCTTCCAATTCTATATACCATCCTTCCTATCCCATATTATATCCCATTCTATATACCATCCTTCCTATCCTATATTATATCCCATTCTATATACCATCCTTCCTATCCTATATTATATCCCATTCTATATACCATCTTTCCTATCCTATATTCTATCCTATTCTATATACCATCCTTCCTATCCTACATTATATCCTATTCTATATACCATCCTTCCTATCCTACATTATATCCTATTCTATATACCATCCTTCCTATCCTACATTATATCCTATTCTATATACCATCCTTCCTATCCTATATTATAGCCTATTCTATATACCATCCTTCCTATCCTATATTATATCCTATTCTATATACCATCCTTCCTACCCTATATTATATCCTATTCTATATACCATCCTTCCTACCCTATATTATATCCTAGTCTATATACCATCCTTCCTATCCTATATTATATCCTATTCTATATACCATCCTTCCTATCCTATATTATATCCTATTCTATACTTTCTTATAGCCTTCATATTGTTATCTTATATCTTATGCTATTATATATCCTTCCCTTCCTATCCTGTATCTTATTCTATGTCAGTGGCGGCCGGTCCATAAGGGGTGCAGGGGCGAATGATAATATGACCAACATTTTTTAACATCTTAAAGTTAAAAAATGTTTAGCATACTGTGATGTATTTAAAAATAAATCGTTCTATGTGTGTGCGGTGCACTACAGGGCGCCGGACTAATAGAAGTCTATGAGGCCCGTCAATGTTTAACAAGCACGTGATTGGCTTGTTTAACATTGTGCTCGGGGCGCACAGAACCCGACCACGTTTGACTTTAGACATCAAAGAAATTCTGGACAGCCGCACTCCAAAGATATTTGCCTTTATTCAATAAGGTGTCATCCAAAATACACTTTTGACTTTAGCGACTCAAAATTCGCCAAGCGTCACTTCCCGGCCAATCAAGAGGCTGAATATTTGTAGCACGGAATAATGACAGCGATGGAGGCTCCTGTTGCAGGTAAGTGAAAAAATACATAAACAGAACCATGTGGAATAATATGAATTACTGCCAAGATCCCAATATTTACACTAAATGGAAATGTTACAGGTGAGGAGTACAAAGACAAGTGTGTCTTGTCTACAGTCAAGCATGGTGGTGGAAGTGTCATGGTCTGGGGCTGCATGAGTGCTGCCGGCACTGGGGGGCTACAGATCATTGAGGGAACCATGAATGACAACATGTACTGTGACATACTGAAGCAGAGCATGATCCCCTCCCTTCAGGGACTGGGCCGCAGGGCAGTATTCCAACATGATAACCACCCCAAACACACCTCCAAGACCACCACTGCCTTGCTAAAGAAGCTGAGGGTAAAGGTGATGGACTGGCCAAGCATGTCTCCAGACCTAAACCCTATTGAGCATCTGTGGGGCATCCTCAAGCGAAAGGATGAGGAGCGCAAGATCTCTAACATCCACCAGCTCTGTGATGTCGTCATGGAGGAGGTGAAGAGGACTCCAGTGGCAACCTGTGAAGCTCTGGTGACCTCCATGCCCAAGAGGGTTAAGGCAGTGCTGGAAAATAATGGTGGCCACACAAAATATTGACACATTTGGCCCAATTTGGACATTTTCACTTAGGGGTGTACTGACTTTTGTTGCCAGCGGTTTAGACATTAATGGCTGTGTGTTGAGTTATTTTGAGGGGACAGCAAATTTACACTGTTATACAAGCTGTACACTCACTACTTTACATTGTAGCAAAGTGTCTTTTCTTCAGTGTTGTCACATGAAAAGATAGAATAGAATATTTACAAAAATGTGATGGGTGCACTTACTTTTGTGAAATACTGTAAGTACAAAATTATATATGGACACAATATACAAAATATACAAATGACATGGAGAGGTGTACACAACAAGGGGATCCAACCAAATGGACTGCCTACTAGTTGGCTGATTCTGGGGGTCCCATTTGACAACCCGACATGTTTCAGAGTAATGCCTCCTTCTAGGGGTCTATTAGTTGTGTGTATGTTAGAGAATACATAAATCTATATTGCATAGGCATAAAAATGCCTTCAAATGGAGCTGATATACCATACAGACCGACCAATGGGAGCCAACACGACTGCAAGCAACACTGTGCTACCGCAAGGACCCACCCAGAAAAGGCATCCCTCAATGTAATTGCCCTCGGGCAATCAAAAAAAAAGCCTGGAAGGGGTGGGTGCGAATTTAAGGAACCGTCTGTCTTTGCATAACAAAAGCACAGCGTCTTCCAAGCATCCTGGCCCGGTCACCAACGGGTGGGTCCTTGCGGTAGCACAGTGTTGGTTGCAGTTGTGTTGGCTCCCATTGGGCGGTCTGTATGGTATATCAGCTCCATTTGAAGGCATTTTTATGCCCATGCAATAAATTGATGTATTCTCTAACATAAACACAACGAATAGACCCTTAGAAGAAGGAATTACTCCGAAACATGTCGGGTTGTCAAATGGGACCCCCAGAATCAGCCTACTAGTAGGAAGGCCTTTGGGTTGGATCCCCTAGTTGTGGATACTTCTCTTTGTCATTTGTATGTACATTTGAATATTTTGTATATTGTGTCCATATGTCATTTTGTACTTATGTCTCATGGACCTTTGCCTGTTGCAGGTAAGGACCTGGTGGGGTTTGCGCCCCCCCCCAAAAAAAAAATTTTCACCAGCCGCCATTTTTCTATATCCAATTCTATATGTGATAATGATTTCTAGGCTTCTAGGCAACCCCAAAACTGGGTTAGGAACACCAGGATACTCTTATTATGTTACAATTTACCAGGTTGCAACACAGGTTAGATCCAAATTGAATTTTGTCTGTAAAGGCATCATGGGACAGATTCCATACCCCCCCCCCGGGGGATTACTCCAGGACTGCATTAGAACCCCCAAACATTATTATTATTTTTATTTTTTTTTAAGCAGAGGCCCTAGAAAATAAATTGGTGGGTTTTACCATTTTTTATGTCACACACAGTATTTTCAAAAACATAATTTGCGGGAGAAAAAAGACACTTTTTTTAAATTTTAATGCAAAAAAAAAAAAAAAAAAAAGGCGGCACTGGTGGTCAGGGATAAGCGGCACTGATGGGCATTGATGGGTGGCAATGATGGGCAGCAGTGATAAGCATTGATGGGCAGCAGTGATGGCCATTGATGGGCAGCACTGATGGCCATTGATGGGCAGCACTGATGGCCAGCACTGACTGGCATCACTAATGGCCATTGGTTGCTGGGCACAGATTGGTGGCAATTGCTGGCAGTGGTTGGCAATCATTGCTGGCACTGGTGGACACTTAATTATAATCAGGGCACTGGCTACTGAACTTCATTTTTCTCGGCTCCTCGTACGTCTTGTACGTCACCGGGTTCTTGACGTTCGGAATTTCCGACAACATTTGTGTGACCGTGTGTATGCAAGACAAGTTTGAGCCAACATCCGTCGGAAAAAAATCCACGGTTTTGTTGTCGGAATGTCCGATCGTGTGTACGCGGCATTAGTGTAGAAACATGGGAAAATCCCACAGCTGAGTCCTCCTAATTAATGCCAACAGAACATTCTGCTGTAATATCTGGAAGGTACTGAGGAAAAAGAACCAATATTCTCATGCAAAGACAAATTAAGGTAAAACTTATGCCGCGTACACACGGTCGGACTTTTCGGCTACAAAAGTCCGACAGCCTGTCCGACAGACTTTCGACAGACTTTTGTCGGACTTTTGTCGGACTTTTGGCGGACTTGCGGCAGACTTTCTTACTTTCTTTGGCGGACTTTTGGCGGACTTGCCTACATACGATCACACAAAAGTCCGACGGATTCGTACGTGATGACGTACACCAGACTAAAATAAGGAAGTTGATAGCCAGTAGCCAATAGCTGCCCTAGCGTGGGTTTTTGCCCGCCGGACTAGCATACAGACGAGCGGATTTCTGGGTCCGGAGTAGTTATGACGTAAAGATTTGAAGCATGTTTCAAATCTAAAGTCCGTCAGATTTGCGGCTGGAAAAGTCCGCTGAAAGTCCGGGGAAGCCCACACACGATCGGATTGTCAGCCAGCTTTAGTCCGTCGGCGTCCGTCGGACTTTTGTAGACGAAAAGTCCGACCGTGTGTACGCGGCATTAATGTTCTGAGAGAAGCCCCATGGTTCCTTATCGCAAGGAACTTCTCTAAAGGAAGACTTACCCTTGCCAGGACAGCGTCCATAATCAGGCCCGTATATTGCAATGGCTGAGCTGCCACCAATACTGATTTCTGGAGACAATTTAGCTAAACTCTCCAGAGAGCGTACTATGAGACTGTCACGTACCTGGTTCATGAGCCTGACATGTAGAGGAGAGCCTCTCTTACCACACCGGCTTGTGGGTCACCAAGGGTGAAACAGCAGCCACAGAAGCACGGTGACGTAGGAGTGCCTGAGATCAGTCCAGTAGTCAGTATGGCTGGTTGTCAGTGGCCGGATGTGCAGCAGGCACGCTGGTGATGGTTAGGCAAACCAGAGCCGTGGCAGGCTGGGATCGCAGCAGGAGCAGGAACCGGATGCGGTTTGCAGAGCAGAGCGGTGGCGGGCTGGATGAGCAGTGGCAGGTTCAGGCAAGCGGGGTCAGTAACGTTCGGGCAGATAAGCAGAGCACCAGGCAGAAGAGAAGTCCAAAACAAGCCGGGGTCAGGGTATCAAGCTATCAAGCAGACAGCGTTAGTGGGAACAACCCGGATCAAGATCAGAGGTCAGCACAGGTAACAGGTCAGAACACACAGAAGCTGCAGACCAAAAAGCAAAGACTCCTTGGTGCACTCGGTTTAAATAGCCCCTTTGGCTCCAGCGTTAGTGACAGGTGCGCCGACGTGCGGTGAGCGTGCGCCCATGCCGTGCAATTCCTGCTGCACGGACATGCCTTTCCTGACAGATACACTTTGCTGCTTACGCTGAACAAGCTGCTCCCTGAGCAGCAGATCATTCAGGTACCCCAGAATAGTTGGGCTGTTGGCAGCCCCAATGGCAGGGCCCTGCACTGAAAATGATACTCCTCTATCACCAAAAAAGTTCAGTTGAGGAGGTAAAAATTGGGACATGTAGGCAGCATCCTTTAGATCTACCAAAGCAAGGAACTTCTGGCTAAAGCAGGGCCACTGCTGTAGGCTACAATTCCCATTGCCGGAAGAGCAGCCCCCCCTATTTCCAGGGGTCAGATGGTGGCACCAAGTGGGCACAGACCGCCCTAAGCGGTTGGCCCAGGTCCGTACCTAACAAACTTGTTGAGAACAACATAGAAAGAACATCGCCCCTTGGCTTGGGACCACTGGAGGTTTGAGTAGATATCGTGAACCTTTCATCCACTGGAAGCAGCATAATCACTACTTGTGCCAGAAGGTGATCGAAAAAAGCCAAAAGTATTTTTATTTTCATTTTGGATAGAGTAGGTATACTCAATCTGTGTCATAATGTCTGTCCTGTAGCCACAACAGGAAGTGAGAGGAAATCCCTCCTAAAATCCCTTCTTAGATAGTCACCGCAGTGTGATGAGGACCCTTGCTAGCAGGGATTTCATTTTTGTAGCCTGGTTGGAGCGCTGATTTAAATGGCAGTATGGTTTTTTGGTTTTTTTTTTACTTTTTGGAACAACGTGTTGTGAAAGATGTGTCTTGTGCTATTAATGGAGCAATAAACGTACAAACAGATTCCACAAGACTTGTAAAAAAAGAGGAAGATGGAAGTGCGGACCATAAATAGAGGTGGAATCAGACACATAAATCACCATTACGGAGGACACAAGATGAAGATCTGGCAGTGTGTGGTATGGCTCTGTGCGGTCACATTGGAGGTGTCTCACTCTCAGTCTCCAGATCAGGAAGAACGGATCAGAGAGGCCCTGGATCTCTACAACCAGAGAGAGGATGTCCTCTATTTCTATAAACCCCTGGAGGACCTTCCAGCCATACCTATGCAGGTAGAGTACAGGGCAATACATGAGGGAGGGATGGGGCCTTCAAGGGCAATACAATGGATGGGGGGCCTTCAAGGGCAATACACTGGATGGGGGGCTTCAAGGGCAATACACTGGATGGGGGGCTTCAAGGGCAATACACTGGATGGGGGGCTTCAAGGGAAATACACTGGATGGGGGGCTTCAAGGGCAATACACTGGATGGGGGGCTTCAAGGGCAATACACTGGATGGGGGGCTTCAAGGGCAATACACTGGATGGGGGGCTTCAAGGGTATTTGTATTCTTTCAAGGATTTTTCACTATGACTATAAATGTAATAATATGTCCATTCCTTAAAAATGTTCAGAAAAAGTAGAACCATTTATCCAACTGTCCATCCAGAGCCTCTGGTTTATAGACCAGATACATCCTAAATACAGAACCATTTATCCAACTTCCCATCGTGTGATCAAGACTGTCCGGGCTGGAGGACGTTTATTAATGATTATAAATAACAATATAATTTGGTAATGGGGGGAGATGTGATGATTGATTGATGACAGGTCCACTTTAATGTCACCCAAAAATCAGGAATAGTTACATTTACATTACAAGTCACATCTAAGGACTTATTTTTCTTTTTTATTAATCAAAAACTGCCAACTTCCTTTAAATCAATATTCCCGGATTACTTAGAGGTGACAAAAAGTCTGAAAAGTTTATCTGTATCCTTCCATCTTCCAAATCTTCTTCCAGGAGGAAACAAAGGATGAAATCCTGAGATTTGGAATAATGGAGACGAGGTGTCTGAAGTCGGAGGGAGGTGACGCAGCGCGGTGTGAATTTAATCTGGATGGGGTGAGTTTTATCTGAGAGGATTTCATGTGAAATGTGAAGTCTTTGTTTATGACGGAGAGCCACATGCAGATGACAGGTCACTCCTCTGATGATGAATGATACAGAATAATACAATGTAACAATATTATCACTTTGTATCTCTGAATTGGATAGTTTGTGTCAGCTTGATCCCTGTGGTAAATTCAGTTGATTGGATATGATTTGGAAAGGCACACACCTGTCTATAGAAGGTCTCACAGTTAACAGTGCATGTCAGAGCGCAAACCAAGCCATGAAGTCCAAGGAATTGTCTGTAGACCTCGGAGACAGGATTGTATGGAGGCACAGATCTGGGGAAGGGTACAGAAACATTTCTGCAGCATTGAAGGTCCCAATGAGCACAGTGGCCTCCATCATCCCTAAATGGAAGAAGTTTGGAACCACCAGGACTCTTCCTAGAGCGGGCCGCCCGGCCAAACTGAGCTATTGGGGGAGAAGAGCCTTAGTCAGGGAGGTGACCAAGAACCCAATGGTCACTCTGACAGAGCTCCAGCATTTCTCTGTGGAGAGAGGAGAACCTTCCAGAAGAACAACCATCTCTACAGCACTCAACCAATCAGGCCTGTATGGTAGAGTGGCCAGACGGAAGTCACTCCTCAGTAAAAGGCACACGACAGCCCCGCCTGGAGTTTGCCAAAAGGCATCTGAAGGGCTCTCAGATCATGAGAAACAAAATTCTCTGGTCTGATGAAACAAAGATTGAACTCTTTGGCCTGAATGGCAAGCATCTTGTCTGGAGGAAACCAGGCACCGCTCATCACCTGGCCAATACTATCCCTACAGTGAAGCATGGTGGTGGCGGCATCATGCTGTGGGGATGTTTTTCAACGGCAGGAACTGGGAGACTAGTCAGGATCGAGGGAAAGATGAATGCAGCAATGTACAGAGACCTCTTTGATGAAAACCTGCTCCAGAGCGCTCTGGACCTCAGACTGGTACGAAGGTTCATCTTCCAACAGGACAACGACCCTAAGCACACAGCCAATATAACAAAGGATTGGTTACGGGACAACTCTGTGAATGTCCTTGAGTGGCCCAGCCAGAGCCCAGACTTGAACCCGATTGAACATCTCTGGAGAGATCTGAAAATGGCTGTACACCGACACTCCCCATCCAACCTGATGGAGCTTGAGAGGTCCTGCAAAGAAGAATGGGAGAAACTGCCCAAAAATAGGTGTGCCAAGCTTGTAGCATCATACTCAAAAAGACTTGAGGCTGTAATTGGTGCCAAAGGAGCTTCACCAAAGTATTGAGGCTGTGATACTTATGTACATGGGAGGAGCCTGTGATACTTATGTACATGGGAGGAGCCTGTGATACTTATGTACATGGGAGGAGCCTGTGATACTTATGTACATGGGAGGAGCCTGTGATACTTATGTGCATGGGAGGAGCCTGTGATACTTATGTACATGGGAGGAGCCTGTGATACTTATGTACATGGGAGGAGCCTGTGATACTTATGTGCATGGGAGGAGCCTGTGATACTTATGTGCATGGGAGGAGCCTGTGATACTTATGTACATGGGAGGAGCCTGTGATACTTATGTACATGGGAGGAGCCTGTGATACTTATGTACATGGGAGGAGCCTGTGATACTTATGTACATGGGAGGAGCCTGTGATACTTATGTACATGGGAGGAGTCTGTGATACTTATGTACATGGGAGGAGTCTGTGATACTTATGTACATGGGAGGAGCCTGTGATACTTATGTACATGGGAGGAGCCTGTGATACTTATGTATATGGGATTTTTTGTTTAATTTGCAAAGATTTCAAACAAACTTCTTTCCCGTTGTCATTATGGGGGATTGTTTGTAGAATTTTGAGGAAAATATTGAATTTAATCCATTTTGGAATAAGGCTGTAACACAAAATGTGGAAAAAGTGAAGCTCTGTAAATACTTTCTGGATGCCCTGTATGTACGGCGTGTGGGCAATAAGGAACCACCCGTCCTGCTGCCACTCATATGGGTTACATGGTCAGCAGGAGGTCATACTTTGCATACAGTATGCAGCTAATTTGCTAGTTTGGCCCAACTAAATTATTTAAAGTTTAATTATACGGTGAAATCTACTTCTCAGGATTTCAGATAACTTAAATTCATATTCTTGCCTGCTTTTGCCCTGTAGATATTGTGACAGTATAGTAATTTCTTTGAGTGCTGAGTATGAGGGTCGGCCTGCTTTGATCACATGATCACTCCCAGTGTACCCTCCCTCCACTGACTTCCAATGATCTGGGAGAGGGGCGGGCACAGACAGCAGATTATTTGGAGTGTCGGTTTTAGAAGATCGGTGCTATGGTATAGGTGAGAGACATTCATCTGTTATTTTATCTGAATACGCAGGAAGTTCAAATCTGTGATCTGAACCTGACTGCACCCGGCAAAGAGAACATGCAGTGTGACATCATAACCAAGGTAAGTGACCGACACAAAATCCATCCTCACCCCCTGCTGGAGGACTCTGCTCCTCCCTCTATAACTCTCCTCTCCTGAAATATTCTGCACTGCTGGAGGACTCTGCTCCTTCCTCTATGACTCTCCTCTCCTGAAATACTCTGCACTGCGGGAGGACTCTGCTCCTTCCTCTATAACTCTCCTCTCCTGAAATACTCTGCTCTGCTGGAGGACTCTGCTCCTTCCTCTACCCAACTCTCCTCTCCTGAAATACTCTGCTCTGCTGGAGGACTCTGCCCCTTCCTCTAATTCTCCTCTCCTGAAATACTCTGCACTGCTGGAGGACTCTGCCCCTTCCTCTAATTCTCCTCTCCTGAAATACTCTGCACTGCTGGAGGACTCTGCTCCTTCCTCTATAACTCTCCTCTCCTGAAATACTCTGCTCTGCTGGAGGACTCTGCTCCTTCCTTTATAACTCTCCTCTCCTAAAATACTCTGCACTGCTGGGGGACTCTGCTCCTTCCTCTAACTCTCCTCTCCTGAAATACTCCGCACTGCTGGAGGAGGAGGACTCTGCTCCTTCCTCTATAACCCTCCTCTCCTGAAATACTCTGTACTGCTGGAGGACTCTGCTCCCTCCTCTTGGGGGTCCTCCTCAAAGTCCATACCAGACCCTTATCCGAGCACGCAGCCCGGTCGGTCAGGAAAGGGGGTGGGGATGAGCGAGTGCCCCCCCCTCCTGAACTGTACCAGGCCTCATGCCCTTAACATGGGGGGGTTGGTGCTTTAGGGCAGGGGGGCGCCCAGGCGGGCTCCCCACCCCAAAGCACCTCGTCCCCATGTTGATGACAAGGGCCTCTTCCCGACAACCCTGGCCGTTGGTTGTCGGGGTCTGCAGGCGGGGGGCTTATCGGAATCCAGGAGCCCCCTTTAATAAGGGGGCCCCCAGATACCGGCCCCCCCACCCTATGTGAATGAGTATGGGGGTACATCGTACCCTTACCCATTCACCGGGGGGGGGAGTGTCAATAAAAAAAACACAGTAGACAGGTTTTTAAAGTGATTTATTAGGCAGCTCTGGGGGTCTTCTTCCAACTTCGGGGATCCCTCAGGCCTCTTCCCTCTCTCCAGTGTCGTCTCCGTGCTCTCTGGTTCTTCTCCGGTGCCTTCTTCCTTCTGCCGGGCTCCTCCGCTATCTTCTGCTCTTTTGCTAGCCGAGAAGCCCGGTCTTCTGTGACATCTTCTTCCCTCTTCTCTTCCTGAGATGTTGACACGACGCTCCCTCTCGCTGTAATGCCGTGCATGTCCCGGGACTGTGACATCATAAGGGGGCGGGGTCACCGGTTGACATCACCCGGTGGCCACGCCCCATGCCTATATATTTCGTTGCGGACCTCGCTCACGGCATTACAGCGAGAGGGAACGTCGTGTCAACATCTCAGGAAGAGAAGAGAGAAGAAGACGTCACAGAAGACCGGGCTCCTGCGCTAGCAAAAGAGCGGCAAAAGAGCAGAAGATAGCGGAGGAGCCCGGCAGAAGGAAGAAGGCACCGGAGAAGAACCAGAGAGCGCGGAGACAACACCGGAGAGAGGGAGAAGAGGCCTGAGAGACCCCGAAGTTGGAAGAAGACCACCGAAGTTGGAAGAAGACCCCCAGAGCTGCCTAATAAATCACTTTAAAAACCTGTCTACTGTGTTTTTTTTTATTAACACTTTTTCCCCCCAGTGAATGGGTAGGGGTACGATGTACCCCATACTCATTCACATAGGGTGGGGGGCCGGGATCTGGGGGCCCCCTCATTAAAGGGGGCTCCTGGATTCCGATAAGTCCCCCGCCTGCAGACCCCGACAACCAACGGCCAGGGTTGTCGGGAAGAGGCCTTTGTCATCAACATGGGGACGAGGTGCTTTGGGGTGGGGCACCCCCCTGCCCCAAAGCACCAACCCCCCCATGTTGAGGGCATGCGGCCTGGTACGGTTCAGGAGGGGGGGCGCTTGCTCGTCCCCACCCCCTTTCCCGACCGGCCGGGCTGCGTGTTCGGATAAGGGTTTTGTATGGACCTTGAGGGGGACCCCCCACGCTGTTTTTTGGCTTAGGGGTTCCCCTTAAAATCCATACCAGACCGAAGGGCCTGGTATGCTCCTGGAGGGGAACCCATGCCGGTTTTTTATTTAAAATGTGGCGTGGAGTTCCCTCTCATGATTTATACCAAACACAGTGCCTGGCATTGGCGGAGGTCCAAGTCGGATCCCCGTTCAATACGAGTCGGTACCCTGTCGGGTTGCTATGGAAATGGCAAACCGCAGCTAAACGCAACCGCGTGTAAACGCAGCTAATCGCACTGTACAAATGCAGCTGATCACAATGCCTGGAGTCTTGAATTTCACAGAAAAAAAAAAACATGCTTTTAACTGCGGCAGAATAGCCGTCCGTGTGAAAGGCGCCTTAGTATACATAAGTACATATGGTGGCAGCAAAAGAAAAGATCACATATATGCTAGAAGAGGAAAAGGATCCTGGACAGCCGCACTCAATGAAGAAAGGCATCTTTATTGGACAAAAATAGATAAAATCCAAAATACAGTTACTTCAGAGGTGGATGGCACAGGGAAAATCGCTAACGCGTTTCACATAGCTGAGCTATGAGTAAGCATCAGTTCATGTGAAACGCGTTAGCAATTTTCCCTGTGCCATCCACCTCTGATGTAACTGTATTTTGGATTCGATCTATTTTTGCCCAATAAAGATGCCTAAAAGTAGTTTAACTAAAACAATTTTAGCATGGATCGTAATCTACTCAAAAGATTGCCTCATACATTGTATAAAAGAGGATAAAACCAACTTAGACCGGGTTAGTATAAGATGACCTCAGATTAAAAAAAAAAAAAAAAAAAAAGGTCTTAATTATCATCAAGAGTATAGTTTTTAAATAAAAAAATAAATAAAAAATAAAAAAATAAATAATTTATTATAGAATCTAAAATATAAAAATCTTATACTACATATTGGAACGATGTACAGTTGGTATAATGATAACCAAGGAAATAAAAGTTCTGCTACAAGAACTATATAAAGAGTAAATTGAAAGAGGAGAGAGAATAGGGGGGAAAAAGTAGAAGCGAGAAAAAAGATAAAAGAAAAAATAATTTTACGTAGGAGAAAAAATAGATAGAGAAGAAAGAAATGAGAGGTAGTCGGGGGTCCCCGGGGTATTACATGGTAATAATAAACACATTCCATGAATGCAGAGAATGGGAGTAGGGCTGCAACTAGCGATTATTTCCATAATCGATTAGTTGGCCGATTATGGTTTCGATTAATCGGATGCATTTTTTATGCTTTTTTTTTGGCCAATTTGTAAATAAATACCTTTTTTCTTGATGCAAATGGGATGGATACTCATGACCTTACCAGGCCATGGCTTCCTGAAAGTCCCTACCTCCAGAAACCCCCCTCTTCTTTATTGGCCGATTTGTTGTTGGGCAGATAAAAAAAAAAAAAAAATCGCTGCAAAAACGCACTACATGCTTTTCTGCAGCTTCTCCATTGAACGCTATCGAACCAAAAAAAACAAAAAGCACCGTTTTGCGTTTGAAAAAAAGTCCCTGACCCTTTCCAAATAAGCAGCGGCGTGAACGTGTTCCATAGGTAGCCATGTTCAAAGAACTGCAGTGCGTTTTCTGCAAAAAAGCACCAAATAACGCATCAGTGTGAACCAGGCCTGAGACGTTTAGTAGCAGCAGCAGCAGGCTTTGTTAAATATAAGGCACAATAATGGTAAAAGTTTACTTTAAATGTAATGCCTTCTATTACCTCCAGTCTATCAGCCCCCCACCTTCTCTGGGTTCAGATGCTGATCTTCCCCACACACAGTCTTAAAAGTGATAAAAAAAAACAGAAAAAAACAACAAACATGTTATACTTACCTCCTCTGTGTAATGGTTTTGCACAGAGCAGCCCCGATCCTCCTCTTCTAGGGTCCCCCCACCGACGCTTCTGGCTCCTCCTGCCTTCAGAGTGCCCCAATAGCAAGCTGCAAAGTATAGTATATAGAGTGTCCCTATCAGGGCCGTCTGTAATATTGATTTTTTTTTTGGGCCCCCCTCCCCCCATGCAATTTCACTCCCCACCTGCTCTGAGACATACAATAAATAGCTAGACTTAAAATCAGTTTACTGTATCAGATCAGACAGCAATTGCCAGCGGTTACGGCATATCATTACTGCTTACTGACTGGTTGCTAGAGGTTACAGCATATCGTTACTGCTTACTGACTGGTTGCTAGAGGTTACACTGTATCGTTACTGCTTACTGACTGGTTGCTAGAGGTTACAGTGTATAGTTACTGCTTACTGACTGGTTGCTAGAGGTTACAGTGTACCATTACTGCTTACTGACTGGTTGCTAGAGGTTGCAGTGTATCATTACTGCTTACTGACTGGTTGCTAGAGGTTACAGCATATCATTACTGCTTACTAGAGGTTACAGTGTATTGATACTGCTTACTGACTGGTTGCTAGAGGTTACAGTGTATCATTACTGCTTACTGACTGGTTGCTAGAGGTTACAGTGTATCATTACTGCTTACTGACTGGTTGCTAGAGGTTACAGCACACATTACGACTCACTGATTAGTTGCTAGAGGCTACAGCAAATGATTTCTGCTTGTTAATTGGTTGCTAGAGATTACTGTACAGTAATACTTCTCACTGATTGGTTGCTAGAGGTTACAGCACATCATCCCCTCACTGCAGGGGGGCATGATGTACATATGAATGCCGCCTTTATTTACATATCAATGCCGCCGACTGACTGACGCTATTTACATATGAATTCCGCAGCATTTACATATGAATGCCGGTAATTTACATGTAAACACAGGGTCTGCAGGTGAGTCATCTGTACACAACAATAGGGCAGAGCTGGGCAGCATTAGTAGCAGCACTTCACACTGAGATATCAGGACACAGCACGGGACTAAAACTCAAGGGACAAGGGAATTTAAACTGGGATAGTTGGCAAGGATGAGGCAGCTGCTTTGGGCCCCACAACAATGACAGGGCCCAGGGCGGCTGCCCCTTTTGCCCTGCCTTAAAGATGGCCCTGGTCCCTATAGCAAGGTTAAAAAAAAAAATCTGCCTTTAGAACCAACTCACTTCCTGCCCAGGACTACATGTCCCATGAGGCATTGCTCCTCACACCATTCACATGTTCTCAGGGTTCTCAGGCACTTACTGACATGCATGGATGGTGTACTGAGCTGTGTGTGCGCTGCACTGTATTTCCTGATATGTAAACAAGTAATGCATTCTGTATGCAGGCCAACTAATCGGCTGGCCGATTAATCGATTATGAAAAATAGTTGAAAACTATTTTCATTATCGATTAGTTGTTTTTCGGCCCTAAATGGAAGTATAAATCCAGGTTACCCCGAGGTCTTAGTAGGAAGGTCGGTTTATTTTTAACAGCGAGAGACAGAATAACAGCAACAAAAAAATCCAGAAAAACGCATTTCAAAAAAAGTTATAAATTGATTCGCATTTTATTGAGTGAAATAAGTATTTGATCCCATGACTTGGTGGCAAAACCCTTTTTTTTTTTTCAACAGGGTGGTGACATTCCCGGGCCCCTCCCCCCCCGAATGTAAATCCAAATTCTAATGTAATTATTGGGAAATCTCACTTTCTCCTTCAGATTTCGAGGGTGAGACGCGCTGGCAAACCCCCCCGCAGACCACCCGTCAGACCCCCCCGCAGACCACCCGTCAGACCCCCCCGCAGACCGCGCTTTCCAGGCTTTAACAGCGGTATTGCAAGCGTACCAGGCTTGCAATGAAGAGAAGAGAAGTGGATTCCATGGAACGTTCTCTATTAAATGTCACATAAAGGAGTAAAATAAAGAATGAAAATGATGTGACTCTCAGAATTGTCATTGATGCACCAGATCCGGGTTATAATGTATGGTGGGGGGATGGGTACATTTTGGCTCTCATTGCCGGTCCAATACACACCATTGTCTTCAACCATGAAAAGACGATCGTCCCATTTCTTCATGTCACTCATTATCCACCAATGTATGAAATCTGATTTGTGAGTAAAAAAACATTGTGTGAAGAGAATCCTTCCTATCCTATATTATATCCTATTCTATATACCATCCTTCCTATCCTATATTATATCCTATTCTATATACCATCCTTCCTATCCTATATTATATCCTATTCTATATACCATCCTTCCTATCCTATATTATATCCTATTCTATATACCATCCTTCCTATCCTATATTATATCCTATTCTATATACCATCCTGCCTATCCTATATTATATCCTATTCTATATACCATCCTGCCTATCCTTTGGAATGCCCGCTCTGTCTGCAACAAACTCACTTCTCTCCATGACCTCTTTATCGCTAACTCATTTAATCTACTCACCATTACTGAAACCTGACTTCATGAATCTGACACTACTTCTCCTGCTGCCCTCTCCCCATGGTGGCCTTCTTTAGACTCACTCCCCCAGACCCAATGGACGGAAGGGAGGGGGAGTGGGAATCCTACTAGCCCCACAGATCCGGGTTATAATGTATGGCGGCGGGGGGGGGGATGGGTACATTTCAGCGGGCATTGCCGGACCAATACACACCATTGTCTTCGAATTGAGTTGGGAGCACCAGGCTACTTATTATGGGAAGACTCGCCAGGTTGCAACACAGGATAGACTCAAATTGCATTTTGTCTGTAGAGGCGTCATGGAACAGATCCCATATCCCCCCCCCCCCCAGGGACATTACTCCAGGACAAGTCTGGTGTTTTAACCACGTGACCTCCGGAAGATTTACCCCCTTCATGACCAGGCCATTTTTTTTTTTTTGCCAATACGGCGCTGCGTTACTTTTAACTGACAATTGCACGGTCGTGCGACTTTGTACCCAAATAAAATTGATGTCCCCCCCCCCCCAACACAAATAGAGCTTTCTTTTGGTGGTGTTTGATCACCTCTGCGTTTTTTATTTTTAGCTCTATAAACAAACAAAAAAAGATGGAAAATTAAAAAAAAAAATTTTTTTTTGGCTTTCTGCTATAAAACATACGATCAAAATGAAAAAAAAAATCGAATTTCTTCATCAATTTAGGCCAATATGTATTTTGCTACATATTTTTGGTAAAAAAAAAAAAAAATCCCAATAAGCGTATATATATTGATTGGTTTACATGAACATTACAGCGTCTACAAACTATGAGATATATTTATTGAAATGTATATATATTTTTTTGTTTATACTAGCACGAGCGGCGATCAGCGACTTTATTGCGGGACTGCGATATTGCAGCGGACATTCTGACACTTTTTTCTTCGCATTCTTTTATTTTAAGAATTATGAAATATTAAAATGTAAAACATACAAGAAGCACTTACAACTAATAACAGGGATATACTGTACACTATATTACCAAAAGTATTGGGGCGCCTGCCTTTACACACACATGAAATTTAATGGCATCCCAGTCTTAGTCCGTAGGGTTCAATATCGAGTTGGCTCCGCCCTTTGCAGCTATAACAGCTTCAACTCTTCTGGGAAGGCCGTCCACAAGGTTTAGGAGGGTGTCTATGGGAATGTTTGACCATTCTTCCAGAAGCGCATTTGTGAGGTCAGGCACGGATGTTGGACGAGAAGGCCTGGCTCGCAGTCTCCGCTTTAATTCACCCCAAAGGTGTTCTATCAGGTTGAGGTCAGGACTCTGTGCAGGCCAGTCAAGTTTCTGCACCTCAAACTCTCTCATCCATGTCTTTATGGTACTTGCATTGTGCACTGGTGCGCAGTCATGTTGGAACAAGAAGGGGCCGCCCCCAAACTGTTCCCACAAAGTTGGGAGCATGAAATTGTCCAAAATGTCTTGGTATGCTGACACCTTAAGAGTTCCCTTCACTGGAACTAAAGGGGCCAAGCCCAACCCCTGAAAAACAACCCCACACCATAATCCCCCTCCACCAAATGATTTGGACCAGTGCACAAACCAAGGTCCATAAAGACATGGATGAGTGAGTTTGAGGTGGAGGAACTTGACTGGTCCTGACCTCAACCCAATAGAACACCTTAGGGATGAATTAGACTGCAAGCCAGGCCTTCTCGTCCAACATCAGTACCTGACCTCACAAATGCTCTTCTGGAAGAATGGTCAAACATTCCCATAAACACACTCCTAAACCTTGTGGACAGCCTTCCCAGAAGAGTTGAAGCTGTTATAGCTGCAAACGGTGGGCCAACCCAATATTGAAAACTACGGACTAAGACTGGGATGCCATTAAAGTTTATGTAAAGGCAGGCGTCCCAATACTTTTGGTAATATAGTGTGTATACGTATATATATGAGCAATAGAATAAAAATAAAAATTTTCCATGGTAACTGACACTTTTTGGGAACCATTGACACTAATACAGCGATCAATGCTAATACTATGCACTGTCACTGTACTAATGACACTGGCTGGGAAGGAGTTAAACATCAGGGGCGATCAAAGGATTAAATGTGTGCCTAGCCAGTGTTTATGTGTACAGTGTTTGGCCCTTTTACTAAGGGAACTGATGGATTTTATTCCCTGCTTTGCAGGAACACAAAATCCATCTCTTTCCCCCTGTCAGAACGGAGATCTGCCTTGTTTACATAGGCAGACCTCTGTTCTGTGTGTTTTACCGGCGCTCGGCGGGTGCCGGCGGACATCCAGTGCCCGGCCCCTTGCAGATCAGCTTCTGCTGGGTTTAATTCCAGCAGAAGTGGCGTGCACGCGCCCCCTGCAGGCGGAAGTGCAGAATCACATAAATATACATGATCCTGCACAGGTGAGAAGTCTGCTAAATCTGCTATGAGGTGGTCCTGAAGTGGTTAATACCATTCATAAAACACTCCAGATTCCAGGCTCACCTAATTTGAACACTTAAGCAGATGTACATCCTGGCTAATAGCAGGCTGATGTTATCGCCCTATGGTAGAGTAGTTTAGCTTGTAGACAAGCAGAATACATGGGGGGGGGGGGATAATAATTCGATCTCCTGCAGATGGTGTAAGTTTTGCCCACTTACAAAGAAATGAAGGGTCTATAATTTTTATCATAGGTGTATTTTATATGGTAGAGACAGAATATCAACCAAAAATCCAGAAAAAAACATATGATACAAATGTTATAAATGGAGTTGCAGTTCAGTGAGTAAAATAAGTATTTGAAGCCCCAAGCAAAACATGACTTGGTACTTGGTGGAGAAACCCTTGTTGGCGATCACAGAGGTCAGACGTTTCTTGTAGTTGGTGACCAGGTTTGCACACATCTCAGGAGGGATTTTGGTCCACTCTTCTTTACAGATCTCCTCTAAATCCTTAAGGTTTCTCAGCTGTCTCTTGCAACTCAAAGTTTCGGATCCCTCCGTAAATTTCCTATAGGATTAAGGCCTGGAGACTGTCTAGGCCACTCCAGGACCTTCATCTGCTTCTTCTCGAGACACTCCTTTGTTGCCTTGGCCTTGTGTTTTGGGTCATTGTCATGCTGGAAGACCCATCCACGACCCATCTTCGGTGTTCTGGCTGAGGGAAGAAGGTTCTCCTCCAAGATTTTCAAGACCATCAGCCAAGATTTGTACTTTATGAGAGACAACACTGATCTATCTTATTTAACAAGTAAAAAGGCGCAATGCTCAGTTACTTCAATATTACTCATATATGGTCCATAATAGTCCAAAAGGCAGATATCAGAGAAGAAAGATTAGGTGAGTCGGTCAGGGCTGCCACCAGAGGAGACCAGAAGCAAATTCCAGGAGAGAAACAAGAAGAGGAGAGTATATCAAAAACACTTTATTGTAAAAACAAACATCCACTCAGGTGGAAGTAAATGGCGTTGGGTACAACTCTGGGATGAGCAGGTGGGACTACAGGTAGCGGAGAGTCTTCTTCTAGCTGGCAGGAAGCAGCACGTCAAATCCCAGGGTCGACGAGAGCGGTGAGACGTCGGGTCCTTGCGGAGTAACACCGCTGCAGCTTCAGAACTCCCGTCTGGTCACCGCAAAAGATGGAGGACGGCCGTGCGGCGTGGGAGCCAAAACGAGGCTTGGATCGCAACGCCATTTACTTCCATGTGAGTGGATATTGTTTTTACTATAAAGTGTTTTTGATACATTGTCAGAGGTGCCCCTCTCCTTGTTTCTGATCCATCTTATGACCATTGACTGGACTTTGTTGAAATCACAGAACTCAGGACCGGACCTTTTCTAGAACTTTTTTTTACAAGTTAAAATCAGTATTTTTTTGCTAGAAAATTACTTAGAACCCCCAAACTTATATATATATATACACATATACATACACACACATACATACAGTCGGGACGGAAAGAATTCAGACCCCCCTTAAATTTTTCACTCTTTTTTATATTGCAGCCATTTGCTAAAATCATTTAAGTTCTTTTTTTTCCTCATTAATGTACACACAGCACCCCATATTGTACACACAGCACCCCATATTGTACACACAGCACCCCATATTGTACACACAGCACCCCATATTGTACACACAGCACCCCATATTGTACACACAGCCCCCCATATTGTACACACAGCACCCCATATTGTACACACAACACCCCATATTGTACACACAGCCCCCCATATTGTACACACAGCACCCCATATTGTACACACAGCACCCCATATTGTACACACAGCCCCCCATATTGTACACACAGCACCCCATATTGTACACAAAGCACCCCATATTGTACACACAGCACCCCATATTGTACACACATCACCCCATATTGTACACACAGCTCCCCATATTGTACACACAGCACCCCATATTGTACACACAGCACCCCATATTGTACACACAGCACTCCATATTGTACACACAGCACCCCCATATTGTACACACAGCCCCCCATATTGTACACACAGCACCCCATATTGTACACACAGCACCCCATATTGTACACACAGCACCCCATATTGTACACACAGCACTCCATATTGTACACACAGCCCCCCATATTGTACACACAGCTCCCCATATTGTACACACAGCTCCCCATATTGTACACACAGCACCTCATATTGTACACACAGCACCTCATATTGTACACACAGCCCCCCATATTGTACACACAGCACCTCATATTGTACACACAGCCCCCCATACTGTACACACAGCCCCCCATATTGTACACACATCACCCCATATTGTACACACATCACCCCATATTGTACACACAGCCCCCCATATTGTACACACAGCGCCCCATATTGTACACACAGCATTCCATATTGTACACACAGCCCCCCATATTGTACACACAGCACCCCATATTGTACACACAGCCCCCCATATTGTACACACATCACCCCATATTGTACACACAGCCCCCCATATTGTACACACAGCCCCCCATATTGTACACACAGCCCCCCATATTGTACACACATCACCCCATATTGTACACACAGCCCCCATATTGTACACACAGCACCCCATATTGTACACACAGGCCCCCATATTGTACACACAGCACCCCATATTGTACACACATCACCCCATATTGTACACACAGGCCCCCATATTGTACACACAGCACCCCATATTGTACACACATCACCCCATATTGTACACACATCACCCCATATTGTACACACATCACCCCATATTGTACACACAGCCCCCCATATTGTACACACAGCACCCCATATTGACAGAAAAACACAGAATTGTTGACATTTTTGCAGATTTATTAAAAAAGAAAAACTGAAATATCACATGGTCCTAAGTATTCAGACCCTTTGCTCAGTATTTAGTAGAAGCCCCTTTTGATGAGTCTTTTTGGGAAAGATGCAACAAGTTTTTCACACCTGGATTTGGGGATCCTCTGCCATTCCTCCTTGCAGATCCTCTCCAGTTCTGTCAGGTTGGATGGTAAACGTTGGTGGACGGCCATTTTTAGGTCTCTCCAGAGATGCTCAATTAGGTTTAAGTCAGGGCTCTGGCTGGGCCATTCAAGAACAGTCACGGAGTTGTTGTGAAGCCACTCCTTCGTTATTTTAGCTGTGTGCTTAGGGTCATTGTCTTGTTGGAAGGTAAACCTTCGGCCCAGTCTGAGGTCCTGAGCACTCTGGAGAAGGTTTTCGTCCAGGATATCCCTGTACTTGGCCGCATTCATCTCTCCCTCGATTGTAAACAGTCGTCCTGTCCCTGCAGCTGAAAAACACCCCCACAGCATGATGCTGCCACCACCATGCTTCACTGTTGGGACTGTATTGGACAGGTGATGAGCAGTGCCTGGTTTTCTCCACACATGCCGCTTAAAATTAAGGCCAAAAAGTTCTATCTTGGTCTCATCAGACCAGAGAATCTTATTTCTCACCATCTTGGAGTCCTTCAGGTGTTTTTTTAGCAAACTCCATGCGGGCTTTCATGTGTCTTGCACTGAGGAGAGGCTTCCGTCGGGCCACTCTGCTATAAAGCCCCGACTGGTGGAGGGCTGCAGTGATGATTGACTTTCTACAACTTTCTCCCATCTCCCGACTGCATCTCTGGAGCTCAGCCACAGTGATCTTTGGGTTCTTCTTTACCTCTCTCACCAAGGCTCTTCTCCCCCGATAGCTCGTTTGGCCGGACGGCCAGCTCTAGGAAGGGTTCTGGTCGTCCCAAACGTCTTCCATTTAAGGATTATGGAGGCCACTGTGCTCTTAGGAACCTTAAGTGCAGCAGAAATTTTTTTGTAACCTTGGCCAGATCTGTGCCTTGCCACAATTCTGTCTCTGAGCTCTTCAGGCAGTTCCTTTGACCTCATGATTCTCATTTGCTCTGACATGCACTGTGAGCTGTAAGGTCTTATATAGACAGGTGTGTGGCTTTCCTAATCAAGTCCAATCAGTATAATCAAACACAGCTGGAGTCAAATGAAGGTGTAGAACCATCTCAAGGATGATCAGAAGAAATGGACAGCACCTGAGTTATATATATGAGTGTCACAGCAAAGGGTCTGAATACTTAGGATCATGTGATATTTCAGTTTTTCTTTTTTAATAAATCTGCAAAAATGTCAACAATTCTGTGTTTTTCTGTCAATATGGGGTGCTGTGTGTACAATATGGGGGGCTGTGTGTACAATATGGGGTGCTGTGTGTACAATATGGGGTGCTGTGTGTACAATATGGGGTGCTGTGTGTACAATATGGGGGGCTGTGTGTACAATATGGGGTGCTGTGTGTACAATATGGGGTGCTGTGTGTACAATATGGGGTGCTGTGTGTACAATATGGGGCGCTGTGTGTACAATATGAGGTGCTGTGTGTACAATATGGGGTGCTGTGTGTACAATATGGGGCGCTGTGTGTACAATATGGGGTGCTGTGTGTACAATATGGGGTGCTGTGTGTACAATATGGGGTGCTGTGTGTACAATATGGGGTGCTGTGTGTACAATATGAGGTGCTGTGTGTACAATATGGGGTGCTGTGTGTACAATATGGGGTGCTGTGTGTACAATATGGAGTGCTGAGTGTACAATATGAGGTGCTGTGTGTACAATATGGGGTGCTGTGTGTACAATATGGTGTGCTGTGTGTATAATATGGGGGGCTGTGTGTACAATATGGGGAGCTGTGTGTACAATATGGGGTGCTGTGTGTACAATATGGTGTGCTGTGTGTATAATATGAGGTGATGTGTGTACAATATGAGGTGCTGTGTGTACAATATGAGGTGCTGTGTGTACAATATGAGGGGCTGTGTGTACAATATGGGGAGCTGTGTGTACAATATGGGGAGCTGTGTGTACAATATGGGGGGCTGTGTGTACAATATGGGGCGCTGTGTGTACAATATGGGGTGCTGTGTGTACAATATGGGGGGCTGTGTGTACAATATGAGGTGCTGTGTGTGTACAATATGGGGTGCTGTGTGTACAATATGGGGGGCTGTGTGTACAATATGGGGTGCTGTGTGTACAATATGAGGTGCTGTGTGTGTACAATATGGGGGGCTGTGTGTACAATATGGGGTGCTGTGTGTACAATAAGGGGTGCTGTGTGTACAATATGGGGTGCTGTGTGTACAATATGGGGTGCTGTGTGTACAATATGGGGTGCTCTGTGTACATTAATGAGGAAAAAAATGAACTTAAATGATTTTAGCAAATGGCTGCAATATAACAAAGCGTGAAAAATTTAAGGGGTTCTGAATACTTTCCATCCCCACTGTATATATAACTTTTCGAAGACCCCTCTTATACAGTGAGGGGGGGGGAGTATTTGACCCCCTGCTGATTTTGTAAGTTTTCCCACCGACAAAGAAATGATTAGTCTATAACTTTATTGGTCGGTTTATTAGAACAGTGAGAGACAGAACAAAAATATCCAGAAAAACGCATTTCAAAAAAGTTATAAATTGATTTGCGTTTTAAATGAGTGAAATAAGTATTTGACCCCTTCACAAAACATGGACTTCATACTTGGTGGAGAAACCCTTGTTGGCAAGCAGAGGTCAGACGTTTCTTGTAGTTGGCCTCCAGGTTTTCACACATCTCAGGAGGGATTTTGTCCTCTGCAGATCCTCTCCAAGTCATTAAAGGTTTCCAGGCTGACGTTTGGTAAGTCGAACCTTCAGCTCCCTCCACATATTTTCTATGGGATAAAGGTCTGGAGACTGGCTAGGCCACTCCAGGACCTTAATGTGCTGCTTCTTGAGCAACTCCTTTCTTGCCTTGGCCGTGTGTTTTGGGTCATTGTCATGCTGGAATACCCATCCATGACCCATTTCCAATGCCCTGGCTGAGGGAAGGAGGTTCTCACCCAAGATTTGATGGTACATGGTCCCGTCCATCGTCCCTTTCGATGCGGTGAAGTTGTCCTGTCCCCTTAGCAGGAAAACCCCCCCAAAGTATAATGTTTCCACCTCCATGTATGACAGTGTTCTTGGGGTCATAGGCAGCATTCCTCTTCCAAACACGGCGAGTTGAGTTGAGTTGATGCCAAAGAGCTCGATTTGGTCTCATCTGACCACAACACTTCCCCCCAGTTCTCCCCTGAATCATTCAGATGTTCATTAGCAATCTTCAGACGGACCTGTACATGGGCTTTCTTGAGCAGGGGGGCCTTGCGGGGGCTGCAGGATTTCAGTCCTTCACGGTGTAGTGTGTTACCAATTGTTTTCTTGGTGACTATGGTCCCAGCTGAGATCATTGACAAGATTCTTCCGTGTAGTTCTGGGCTGATTCCTCACCGTTCTCCATGATCATTGAAACTCCACGAGGTGAGACCTTTCATGGAGACCCAAACCGAGGGAGAGTGACCGTTATTTTGTGTTTCTTCCATTTGCGAATAATCGCACCAACTGTTGTCACCCTCTCACCAAGCTGCTTGGCGATGGTCTTGTAGCCCATTCCAGCCTTGTGTAGGTCTACAATCTTGTCCCTGATATCCTTGGACAGCTCTTTGGTCTTGGCCATGGTGGAGAGGTTGGAATCTGATTGCTTCTGTGGACAGGTGTCTTTTATACAGGTAACAAGCTGAGATTAGAAGCACTCCCTTTAAGAGAGTGCTCCTAATCTCAGCTTGTTACCCTGTATAGAGAAGAAACACCTGGGAGCCAGAAATATTGCTGATTGATAGGGGATCACATACTTATTTCACTCATTAAAATGCAAATTTATAATGTTTCTGAATATTTTTGTTGTCATTCTGTCTCTCACTCTTAAAATAAACCGACCATAAAAATTATAGACCGATCGTTTCTTTGTCAGTGGGCAAACGTAGAAAATCAGCAGGGGGTCAAATATTCCCCCCCCACTGTACGCTATATATATTCTTTTTATTTGCCATTCTTAATTTAAAGGGGAAGTTCTCTGGTGTCCTCTGTGACAGACCCCGATTATCTATAAATCAGAAGAAGGTTCGACCTTCCCAAAACCTAATCCGGCTTTCCAATACAGATACGTTTTATTATCAGATCCATAGTTTAGGATGTTAAAAAAAAAAAAAAACACAAACACAAAATCAGTCTTTACATCGGTCTTTATCGTTTTTTTCTTCCATTGCACTCATTTCAAAATAAAATACAGATAGTCTTAAAATATAGATCCGGCCTCAAACCCCCCCCCACCCCGCCCCCTCGGAGCCAGACACCTGGCAGCAAGGGGGAATAAAGATACATATATACACGTCGGTCTTGGTCTGGTTGGGCTTCCTCACTGCGCCATGTCTTCCGCCATCACCTTCTTAATCTGATCCTTCAGGAAACTTTGCTTCTCCCACTCCGACTTTAATTCCTGCCAATCGTAATAAGGCACCTGCCAGGGAGGACGGGAAAACGGTCAGAGACGGAGATCGGGTCTAATGAAGCCTTTCCCAACCTTCCCCCCACCCCAGAGGAACCCCTACCTAGATCTCAGGAAACCCCAACTGAAATCTATATCTACAGATCACTGTACGGTTATAGATGGAATAAAAGAACAAATAGAGCACAAATAAAAAGGACTTCAGAGGGTACAAGGATCACACAAAATAAGAGTATCGCTCTTTGTTGATACAAATTTATTACACATTCTCTCACTTTTTAATCAGAGTATAAAATCAGGTCAATGAAACTCCTGGGATATTGATCTGGTCAGGTAAGTATCAGAGGGGGGTTGTTGATCAGTTTCAGCTGCTTTGGCGTTAATGAAATCAACAACAGGTCCACTAGATGGGCAACAATGAGACGACCTCCGAAACAGGAATGGTTTTACAGGTGGAGGCCACTGACATTTTTTTCCATACTCATCTTTTCTGACTGCTTTTCACTAGTTTTGCATTTGGCTAGGATCAGTGTCACTACTGGTAGCATGAGGCCATACCTGGACCCTACAGAGCAGGGGTGGGCAACCTGGGACCCTCCAGCTGTTGCAGAACTACAAGTCCCATCATGCCTCTGGGAGTAATAGTAACTGCCAGCCTTGCAATGCCTCATGGGAAATGTAGTTCCACAACAGCTGGAGGGCCCCAGGTAGAGCGCCAGCTGCTGGAGGGGAGGGGGGGGGGGAGAAGAGCGCCAGCTGCTGGAGGGGAGGGGGGGGGGGAAGAGCGCCAGCTGCTGGAGGGGAGGGGGGGGGGGGGAAGAGCGCCAGCTGCTGGAGGGGAGGGGGGGGAGAAGAGCGCCAGCTGCTGGAGGGGAGGGGGGGGGAGAAGAGCGCCAGCTGCTGGAGGGGAGGGGGGGGGGGAGAGCGCCAGCTGCTGGAGGGGGGGGGGGGGGAGAAGAACGCCAGCTGCTGGAGGGGAGGGGGGGGAGAAGAGCGCCAGCTGCTGGAGGGGAGGGGGGGGGGAGAAGAGCGCCAGCTGCTGGAGGGGAGGGGGGGGGGAGAAGAGCGCCAGCTGCTGGAGGGGAGTGGGGGGGAGAAGAGCGCCAGCTGCTGGAGGGGAGTGGGGGGGAGAAGAGCGCCAGCTGCTGGAGGGGAGTGGGGGGGAGAAGGGCGCCAGCTGCTGGAGGGGAGGGGGGGGGAGAAGGACGCCAGCTGCTGGAGGGGAGGGGAGAAGGGCGCCAGCTGCTGGAGGGGAGGGGAGAAGGGCGCCAGCTGCTGGAGGGGAGGGGAGGGGAGAAGGGCGCCAGCTGCTGGAGGGGAGGGGAGAAGGGCGCCAGCTGCTGGAGGGGAGGGGAGAAGGGCGCCAGCTGCTGGAGGGGAGGGGAGGGGAGAAGGGCGCCAGCTGCTGGAGGGGAGGGGAGGGGAGAAGGGCGCCAGCTGCTGGAGGGGAGGGGAGGGGAGAAGGGCGCCAGCTGCTGGAGGGGAGGGAGGGGAGAAGGGCGCCAGCTGCTGGAGGGTAGGGAGGGGAGAAGGGCGCCAGCTGCTGGAGGGGAGGGAGGGGAGAAGGGCGCCAGCTGCTGGAGGGGAGGGGGGGGAGAAGGGCGCCAGCTGCTGGAGGGGAGGGGGGGGAGAAGGGCGCCAGCTGCTGGAGGGGAGGGGGGGGAGAAGGGCGCCAGCTGCTGGAGGGGAGGGGGGGGAGAAGGGCGCCAGCTGCTGGAGGGGAGGGGGGGGGAGAAGGGCGCCAGCTGCTGGAGGGGAGGGGGGGGGAGAAGGGCGCCAGCTGCTGGAGGGGAGGGGGGGGGGAGAAGGGCACCAGCTGCTGGAGGGGAGGGGGGGGAGAAGGGCGCCAGCTGCTGGAGGGGAGGGGGGGGAGAAGGGCGCCAGCTGCTGGAGGGGAGGGGGGGAGAAGGGCGCCAGCTGCTGGAGGGGAGGGAGGGGAGAAGGGCGCCAGCTGCTGGAGGGGAGGGGAGAAGGGCGCCAGCTGCTGGAGGGGAGGGGAGAAGGGCGCCAGCTGCTGGAGGGGAGGGGAGAAGGGCGCCAACTGCTGGAGGGGAGAAGAGTAGGGTGCCAGCTCCTGGAGGGGAGGGGAAATAGGCGAGTATTGTGCTTATTTCTCTACCCACAGGTAACCCCTGCACTGCAGGCCGGTGTTCTTACAGATTCCCAGGGTTTGGCTTTAATAATGAGGATCACATAACATTCAGGTAGTTTTCAACAGCCTCCAAACCCCAGACTTACCTCCACCACTAGGAATCCAGCTGCCCGCAGATGCCGCCGGTTCATGGCGTATCGCCCCAGCACGTCCTTTCCACGGAAGGTGAAGTGTGAGAAATCCCGACTCACAATGGC
This sequence comes from Aquarana catesbeiana, assembly GCF_042186555.1. Classification (NCBI taxonomy): domain Eukaryota; kingdom Metazoa; phylum Chordata; class Amphibia; order Anura; family Ranidae; genus Aquarana; species Aquarana catesbeiana. The sequence continues at coordinate 643,505,832 of NC_133328.1, forward strand.
AAACCTGAGAAGAGAAACAGAATCCGCGTCACAAAGTGAAACTGATCATTTGAGAGGAGTACTGAGGCCGGGTGATAGGATGTTTTCAAAAAGCTATGTACAGCCCCCCTGCCAGGCCCCTCCCACCAGCACGTGATCTGCCTGCATTGTATAGAGACCTACAGCACCCTGCCGGCCCCTCCCATCAGAGTTTTCTTTTTGTGGTATTTAATTTAATCACCACTGGGGTTTTTTATCTTTTGCTAACCCAAAAAAAAAAAAAATAGTAGACAGTCCAAGGTATTTAGTAAGAGGCATGGCAAGTTTTTTAAAGTTGTAATTTTTTGTCACTTTTTTTTTGAAAATGAAGAAATTGAATAAAATGTTTTTCTTTCACATTTTTTACATATGGTCACTAGTGCAGTACAGAGTCATCATATGACTGACATCATAGTGGTGATCGAGGACACCGACTGGTATGTTAAAAAAAAAGATACATTTTTTGAAAATAAAAGAAATTAAAAAAACTTTTTTTCTCTTCACAATTTTTTTTTTTTTTATTCCTTACATAGGGTCACCAATGCAGTAGAGCGTTTTCATATGAAAGGTGTGGCAGTGATCAGGGATACTGGCGTGAAAGTATGTAAAAATATATAGCTATATTTTTGTTTCCAATTTTTTTTTTATTCCTTTTTTTTTTTTGTACTTTATTTTTTTTTTTTTTTTTTTACACGCTGTGACCAGAGCAATAGTGTGTTAGTAGTACAGTGGTACTATGGTCTCGGGAAGTGACCAAGATTTTTGTTTTTCTCTTACACATTATGATTGCTATGGGTGCTCAGCCTGTGGCCCTCCAGCTGTTTGTGGGACTACAAGTCCCATGAGACATTGCAAGGCTGCTGACCGTTACAAGCCTGACTTCCAAAGGCAGAGGCATGATGGGAGTTGTAGTTCTGCAGCAGCTAAAGGGCCACAGGTTGAGCACCCATTATACCAATGAATTTTATTAGTATAAGCAACCATTTTTACTTCATGAAACTGGTTCATTCGGTGTGTTTTGTTGCGATTAGCTGAGATTGGCCAAAGCGATGCACATGATACAGATGGGCTGTGATTGTCCCTGTCCGTACCATGTGATTACAGTGACCAATCACAGCTAGCAACACAACTGTACACAATGGATGGCATGAAAGGAAACCATCCATTGATTACAATTGTCATGTGATATGCTGTGATTTGCCTGTCTGTACCATGTGATTACAGTGACCAATCACAGCTAGCAACACAATTGTACACAATGGATGGCATGAAAGGAAACCATCCATTGTTTACAATTGTCATGTGATCTGCTGTGATTGCCCCTGTCTGTACCATGTGATCACTGTGACCAATCACAGCTAGCAACACAATTGCACACAATGGATGGCATGAAAGGAAACCATCCACTGTTTTTAATTGTCAGGTGATATGCTGTGATTTTTCCTGTCTGTACCATGTGATCACTGTGACCAATCACAGCTTGCAACACAATTGCACACAACAGCTGGCGTGAAAGGAAACCATCCATTGCTTACAATGGTCATGTGATCTGCTGTGATTGGTCACAGCAATCACATGACACGGGCCGGTGTAGTGATCAGTCTGTGTCTGGTGGACACAGGCGGTGACAGATCGCGCCGTATCGCCTTCTGAGAGGACCTCATATGATCTCCACTCAGGAGAAACATCCCACCCGGCTGGAAGGTGTGAAGGCTACATTCACACGGGTGGGCGTGGATGGCTGGTTGCTCAATGGCGCCTCTGGATGCAACCACGCTCTGTGCTATGGTAGCATACAAACTAGCCAATTAGCTGTGGCCAAGTTTGGGTGATGACCAGAACATCGGTTGCGTCCAGGGTCAGTTGGAGGTTCCATTTGCTTGCAACCTCTCAGGTGAACAGTTACATATGGACAATGGAGGCACCGGCCATTGAACTGTACAGAGTACAAATGCTGGTTGCATGCAGTGTGGGCAGCATTCAGAACCTGCCGGCAAGAATCTACCAAGTTGCCACCAGGTGAACGAAGCCTCAAGCATCATTATTGATTGGCTGGTTGTGTCAAGCTTTCCTCGGATGCAACCAAATGAGGGCTCATTAGTGCCGATTTTGTTCCTCACCTCCTCGCCCCCTCCGGCAGGGGTTGGGTCCCTCCAGACTGCGGATCGTGGGGGTCCTCGGAATCCTTCAGGGCTAAGGCTTTAAGGTCAGAATCTAGGACAACCTGGCCGTCTAAACAAAAAGGAGGAAATAAACAGGATTAATGCCACTAAAGAAATATTCATAGAAGAGAACAGAGCACAGCGATCAACAGAAGTTTCTAGGCAAAACTGAGGACAACGGAAATTTTTGGGTGGGGAGGAGACCCCCATGCACACGGCTGACCTCAAATAAAGCCACCGGTGGATTCCTGTATTTGGAAACCTATCCAACGCAGGTCTGCAAAATCCTATTGGCTTCAGTAGGACATGGCAGCACAGAGGCCACGTATGACCTGAGTCCATCGCCTTTCCTTAGATGTAACATGTGCCGATATTGTAGGCCTTAACCACTTGATCTCCAGGAGATTTTACCCCCCCCCCCCCCTCATGGCCAGAGATATATATATATAAAATTTAATAATTTTTATTAGTTTAAACCACTTGACACCCAAGGTACTTACATGGACATCCTCGGGTTTCAGTCATTATATTGGGATGATGCCTGCACCTACAGGCATCATCCCAATATCGATCTTTTCAGCTGGCGATTCTCTCTTTTTTCTTTTTTTTTTTTTGCAGAAGTGATCCGAGTGGCTAATTAGCCACTCAATCACTTTTGTGGGTGGCGGAAGGGGCTCCCACCCACCTCCGCTAGGCTCTCCTGTCCCATGGCGGTGCCCAGGAGCAATGCGGCCGGCGGCGATGGCAGCCCAGTACAGAAAGAGGAACTGACGTTGTTCCTTCTCTCTGTAACCTTGGAAACCGGGAGCGACGAGCAGTTTGTCACTTCCGGTTCCAGCCACTTTATTTACCTGGCCATCAGCGGCCAGGAAAGCAGCTGATCAGAGCGATCTGTGTCGGATCTGCTACGTGTGAGACCAGAGCAGAGGTTTGGGGTCTAATAGAACCCAGATCTCTCCATAAAGAGGACCTGTCATGGCCCGTGCTGTCACAGGGGATGTTGTTCATCGCATCGTGATAGCAATAAAGTTAGTACAAAAAAAAAAAAAAAAAAAAAAAAAAAAAGGGGGGGGGGGGGGGGGAGTGTATAAAATAGATATTAAAAAAAAAGAAATAATTAAAAACACCCCCGTCCCACCGTGCTTACGCGCGAAAGCATATGCAAACGGTGATCTGTTGTGCAAATACCGTGTGACATAAAAATTTCAACATCCACCATTTTATTCTATAGGGTCTCCGCTAAAAAGAAAAAAAGGTAGATTTTTTACATGTCAGAAGTGTCAGAAATGTCCCGGATGGCAAGAATACCGGGGAAAAAACATTATGTTATACAGAACGTAAAGAAGTAAAAATTACAAAACATATAAAGATATACACAAGAATGACGACTAAAGGGGAGTCATATACATAAATGTGTAGATAAAATAAAGGAGAAATGAACTAGAAAATTAAGCAAAGATCATGTATGAAGGTCTAAAATAAAAAATTAAAAAAACTATTATTTTGGGGTCCAATGTCTGTAGCACAATTTTATCCTCACATTCTACGTAGAGAAAACGAGGCCCATGAGCTACAGGACTCTGTAGCAGCCCATTGGCCAGCGGCCGCCAGGAGTGGGCGGGGCTGAATATGACGAGGCTGCAGAATGTGTTTATTAACAGGTCTATTCAAAAATCAACGTATTTTGACCCTAATAATGACATACAATCCTCCTGTCAACAAACCTCATTGTATAAGCAAAGCCACCCCCCCCCCCTCCTCACCTAAGCTCCAGCCGTAGACGGTGGACCACGCTGTAGTTGCAGGTCCCGGCGTCCGGAAAGACTTTGTTCAGCGTCTCTATGACGGCGCTCTGCAAGGCGCGGGCCTTCGTGGGCTGGGTCCGGCTCTGCAGGGTTTGCAGGACATCGTCGGGAAGCAGCGGGCCCCGATAATCCGGGCTCTCCAGCTGCGCCGTGGCGTTTATGTGCATCAACTTCAGGCAATGGTTAACAGATCTTCCCTCATTTACCGCTGTGGAAATAAAAGAAAGTACGGAATGTGACAATGAGGCTCATTACAGTCATATCATAATATATACTACAGAATAGGAACATTCACACTTCCAACCAAACATGCCTTATAAATACCGTATTCTAGATCTTCTATTGGTGGTCATGTGACCACTCGCTCCCCTCGAATCCCTACACTACCCAGGGCTGGGGACCACGATCCTCAATACCCTCTGGGAGAAAGCCGCTGCTGACTACGGGAGGTACCGGCTCACTGTGTCTTCTACCACCAATCCTAGATATGAAAACTGACCACACCGGCATGGACCGGCTTCCATGCATCACATCCTCAGACTGAAACCAGAGGTGTGTCCCCCCCCCCCCCAAAGTAATGTCCCCTGCACACCACCAACCCCCCTAACACACACACACACTATTGTCCTTTGTCATCGCCACACACACACACACACACACACACACACAGTGACTTCAGCGCCTGTTGCCCCCCAGTAATGTCCCCCCCCCCCCAACAGTGTCCTCTTCGTCCTTATAGCAGTTTATTTGTCACCCCCTCACACAAACAGTATAACCCCCCCCGCCAGTAATGTCCTCTCCCACTCCCTCCCTTTCCAAAGCAGTTTCCCCTGCCCCACACAGTAGTGTTCTTTGCCCCCTACACACACACACACACACACTAGTGTCCCCCCATAGCAGTTTCCCCCCACAGTAGTGTCCCCTGTCCCTCTGCCCCCCCCCCCCATTAGTGTCCCCTGTCCCTCTGTCCCCCCCCCCAATAGCATTTTCTCCTCCCTCAACAGTAGTGTCCCCTGCCCCCCTTTGTCCACAGTAGTGTCTTCTGCCCCCATTCTCGTCACGCCCCCACCCCGTAGCAGTGCCCCCTCCCCACTGTAGCTTCCTGTGCCCCCCATAGCAGTGTCCTCCACCCCCCCAAAGCAGTGTCCTCTGGCCTCCTCCATCCACCACAGTAGTGTCCTGTACCCCCCAAAATAGTGTCATCTGACCCCCTTCACATCACTCCCCCCCCCCCACCCCCATTTGTAGTGTCCTCTGCCTCCCCCCAAAGGAATGTCCTCTGCCCCCTTCATATCACTCTGCCCCCATTATAGTTACCTTTGTCCCCCCCTATGCATAGCAGTGTCATGTGCCCCCCGAAAGCAGTGCCACCTGTCACCTTCACATCATTCCCCCCCACCCCCACCCGAAGCAGTGTCTTCTGTCCCGCTTAACATAGCCCCCCCTCCCAAGTTGTAGTGTCCTCTGCCCCCCCCCCACTCCATTGCAGTGTCCTCTGCCCCCCCCCCCCCCATAGCAGTGTCATCGGTCCCCTTTACACTGTAGTGTCCACTATAATCCCCCCACCAAAGCAGTGTCCTCTGCCCCCCTTCACATCACTCCCCCCCCCCCCTCCTCCATTGTAGTGTCCCCTGCCCCCTGAAAGCAGTGTCATCTGTCCCCTTCACATCATCCTCCTCCCCGTAGTGTACCTCCAGCACTCAGCAGTTACATCCCTCACCAGCCGCTGGCATCTTCTTCCAGGCCACTTCCGGATACCAGGTCTCAGGATTCGCCCGTGTAGGGGACCAATTCATTCAGCACATGG